>NW_027596204.1:0-616212 GCF_964194155.1 Cetorhinus maximus
ATCTCACTCTCTGTCGCTTTAACCTCCCCGTGATCTCACTATCTGTCCCTTTAACCTCCCTGATCTCACTTTCTGTCCCTTTAACCTCCCCGTGATCTCTCTCTCTGTCCCTTTTACCTCCCCGTGATCTCACTCTCTGTCCCTTTAACCTCCCTGAACTCACTCTCTGTCCCTTTAACCTCCCCGTGATCTCACTCTCTGTCCTTTAACCACCCCGTGATCTCACTCTCTGTCTCTTTAACCAGCCCGTGATTTCACTCTCTATCCCTTTAAACTCCCCGTGATCTCACTCTCTGTCCCTGTAACCTCCCGTGATCTCATTCTCTGTCTCTTTAACCTCCCTGTGTTCTCATTCTCTGTCCCTTTAACCTCCCTGATCTCACACTCTGTCCATTTAACCTCCCTGTGATCTCACTCTCTCTCCCTTTAACCTCCCCATGATCTCACTCGGTCACTTTAACCTCCCCGTGATCTCACTCACTCTCCCTTTAACCTCCCCTTGATCTCACTCTCCATCCCTTTAACCTCTCCATAATCTTACTCTCTGTCCCTTTAACCTCTCCGTGATCACACTCTCTTTCCCTTTAACCTCCCCATGATCTCACTATCGGTCCCTTTAACCTCCCCGTGATCTCACTCTCTGTCCCTTTAACGTCCCCGTGATCTCACTCTCTGTCCCTTTAACGTTCCCGTGACCTCACTCTCTGTCCCTTTAACCTCCCCGTGATCTCACTCTCTTTCCATTTAACCTCTCCTTCATCTCCCTCTCTATCCCTTTAACTTCCCCGTGATCTCACTCTCTGTCCCATTTACCTCCCCGTGATCTGACTCTCTGTCACTTAAATAGTCCCTGATCTCAATCTAGGTCCCTTTAACATTCCCGTGATCTCATCCTCTGTCCCTTTAACCTCCCCGTGATCTCACTCCCTGTCCATTTAACCTCATTGTGATCTCACTCTCTGTCCCTTTAATCTGTCCGTGATGTCACTCTCAGTCCCTTTAACCTCCCCGTGATCTCGCACACTGTACCTTTAACCTCCGCATGATTTCACTCTCTATCCCTTTAACCTCCCCGTGATCTCACTCTCTGTCCCTTTAACCTCCCCATGATCTCATTCTCTGTCCCTTTAACCTCCGTGTTCTCATTCTCTGTACCTTTTACCTTCCCATGATCTCAGTCTCTGTCCTTTTAACCTCCCCGTGATCTCACTCTCTGACCCATTAACCTCCCCGTGATCTCACTCGGTCCCTTTAACCTCCCTGTGATCTCAATCACTGTCCCTTTAACCTCCCCGTGATCTCACTCTCTGTCCCTTTAACCTCGCAGTGATCTCACTCTCTGTCCATTTAACCTCCATGTGATCTCACTCTCTGTCCCTTTAACCTCTCCGTAACCTCACTCTCTGTCCCTTTAACCTCCCCATGATCTCATTCTCTGTCCCTTTAACCTCCCTGTGATCTCAATCACTGTCCCTTTAACCTCCCGGTGATCTCACTCTCTGTCCCTTTAACCTCTCCGTAACCTCACTCTCTGTCCCTTTAACTTCCCCATGATCTCACTCTCTGTCCCTTTAATCTGACCGTGATCTCACTCTCTGTCCCTTTAACAATGCCGTGAGCTCACTCTCTGTCCCATTTACCTCCCCGTGATCTGACTCTCTGTCACTTAAATAGTCCCTGATCTCAATCTGTGTCCCTTTAACAGTCCATTATCTCACTCTCTGTCCCTTTAACCTCCCTGAAGTCACTCTCTGTCCCTTTAACCTCTCCGTAATCTCACTCTCTGTCCCTTTAACCTCGCAGTGATCTCACTCTCTGTCCCTTTAACCTCCATGTGATCTCACTCTCTGTCCCTTTAACCTCTCCGTAACCTCACTCTCTCTTCCTTTAACCTCTTGTGATCTCACTCTCTTTCCCTTTAACCTCCCCGTGATCTCACTATCAGACCCTTTATCCACCCCGTGATCTCAGTCTCTCTCCCTTTAACCTCCCTGTGATCTCAATCTCTGTCCCTTTAACCTCCCCATGATCTCACTCTCTGTCCCTTCAACCTGCCCGTGCTCTCAGTGTCTGTCCCTTTAACCTCCCCGTGATCTCACACTGTACCTTTAACCTCCCCGTGATCTGACTCTCTTTCCCTTTAACCTCCCCATGATATCACTCTCTATCCCTTTAACTTCCCCGTGTTCTCACTCTCTGTACCTTCATCCTCCCTCTGATCTTACGCTCTGTACCTTTAAACTCCCCGTGATCTCACTCTCTGTCCCTTTAACCTCCCCGTAATCTCTCTCTGTCCCTTTAACCTCCCCGTGATCTCACTCTCTGTCCCTTTAACTTCCCCGTGCTCTAATTCTCTGTCCCTTTAAACTCCCCGTGATCTCACTCTCTGTCCCTTTAACCTCCCCGTTATCTCACTCTCTGATCTTTAACCTCCCCGTGATCTCACTCTCTGTCCCTTTAACTTCCCCGTGATCTCACTCTCTGTCACTTTAAGCACTTCGTGATCTCACTCTCTGTCCGGATAACCTCCCCGTGATCTCACTCTCAGTCCCTTTAAACTCCCCGTGATCTCACTCTCAGTCCCTTTAAACTCCCCATGATCTCACTCTCCGTCCCTTTAACCTCCCCGTGATCTCACTCTCTGTCCCTTTAATGTGACCGTGATCTCACTCTCTGTCACTTTAACTTCCCCGTGCTCTCATTCTCTGTCCCTTTAACCTCCCTGTGATCTCATTCTCTGTCCCTTCAAACTACCCGTGATCTCACTCTCTCTCCCTTTAACCTCCCTGTGATCTCACTCTCTGTCCCTTTAACCTCCCCATGATCTCACTCTCTGTCCATTTAATAGTCAATGATCTCTCTCTGTCCCTTTAGCTGTCCCTGATCTCAATCTTTGTCCCTTTAACTGTCCCTGATCTCAATCTCTCTCCCATTACCTGTCCCTGATCTCAATCTCTGTCCCTTTAACTGTCCCTGATCTCACTCTCTGTCCCTTTATCCTCCCCGTGATCTCACTCTCTGTCCCTTTAACCTCTCCGTAATCTCCCTCTGTCCCTTTAACCTCCCCGTGATCTCACTCTCTGTCCCTTTAACCTCCCCGTGATCTCACTCTCTGTCCCTATAAACTCCCTGATCTCACTGTCTGTCCCTTTAAACACCCCGTGATCTCACTCTCTGTCCCTTTAACCTCCCCGTTATCTCACTCTCTGATCTTTAACCTCCCCGTGATCTCAGTCTCTGTCCCTTTAACTTCCCCGTGATCTCGCTCGCTGTCCCTTTAAACACCCCGTGAACTCACTCTCCGTTCCTTTAACTGTCCCCCGATCTCACTCTCTTATCCTTTAACTGACCCCCTGATCTCACTCTCTGTCCCTTTAACTGTCCTCTTGATCTCACTCTCTTTGCCCTTAACTGACCCCCTGATCTCACTCTCTGTCCCTTTAACTGTCCCACTGATCTCAATCTCTGTCATTTTTTCTGTCCCTGATCTCACATTTGTTCCTTTAACTGTCCCTAAACTCAATCTCTGTACCTTTAACAGTCCATTATCTCACTCTCTGTCCCTTTTACAGTCCATGATCTCAATCTCTGTCCCTTTAACAGTCCCTGATCTCCCTCTCAGTCCATTTAACTGTCCCTGATCTCATTCTCTGTTCCTTTGACTGTCCCGCTGATCTCACTCTCAGTCCCTTTAAACTTCGCGTGATCTCACACTCTGCCCCTTTAACCTCCCCGTGATCTGCTCTCTGTCCCTTTAACCTCTCCCTAATCTCACTCTCTGTCCCTTTAACCATCCCGTGATCTCAATCTCTGTGTCTTTAACCTCCCCTTCATCTCACTCTCTGTCCCATTAACCTCCCCGTGATTTCACTCACTGTCCCTTTAACCTCCCCGTGATCTCACTCTTTGTCCCTTTAAGCTCCCCGTGAACTCACTCTCTGTCACTTTAAGCACCCCGTGATCTCACTCTCTGTCACTTTCACTTCCCCGTGCTATCATTCTCTGTCCCTTTAAGATCCCAGTGAACTCACTCACTGTCCCTTAAACTTCCCCGTGATCTCAATCTCTGTCCCTTTAACCTCCCCGTGATATCACTCTCTGTCATTTTAACCTCTCCGTGATTTCACTCTGTTCCTTTAACCTCCCCTTAACTCTCTCTGTCCCTTTAACCTCTCCGTGATCTCAGTCTCTATACCTTAAACCTCCCCGTGATCTCACTCTCTGTCTCTTTAACCTCCCGTGATCTCACTCTCTGTCCCTTTAACCTCCCAGTGAACTCCTTCTCTGTCGCTTTAACCACCCCCTGATCTCATTCTCTGTCCCTTAAACCTCCCGTGATCTCACTCTCTGTCCTGTTAACCTCCAGTGATCTCACTCTCTGTCTCTTTTACCTCCCGTGATCTCACTCTCTGTCCCTTTAACCTCCCCGTGATCTCACTCTCTGTCCCTTTAACCTCCATGTGATCTCACTCTCTGTCACTTTAACCTCCCCGTGATCTCACTCTCTGTCCCTTTATCATCCCTCTGATCTCACTCCCTGTCCCTTTAACCTCCCAATGATCTCACTCACTGTCCCTTTAACCTCCGCGATTTCTCACTCCCTGTCCCTTTGAACTCCCCGTGAACTCATTCTTTGACCCATTAACCACCCCGTGATCTCACTCTCTGTCCCTTTAACCTCCCTGAGATCTCAATCTCTGTCCCTTTAAACAACCCATGATCTCACTCTCTGTCCCTTTAACCTCCTGTGATCTCACTCTCAGTCCCTTTAACCTCCCCGTGATCTCACTCTCTGTCCCTTTAACCTACCCCTGATCTCACTCTCTGTCCCTTTAACCTCCGCGAGATCTCACTCTCTGTCCCTTTAACCTCCCTGTGATCTCACTCTCTGTCCCTTTAACCTCCCCGTGATCTCACTCTCTATCCCTTTAACATCCATCTGATCTCACTCCCTGTCCCTTTAACCTCCCAATGATCTCACTCACTGTCCCTTTAACCTCCGCGAGTTCTCACTCTCTGTCCCTTTGAACTCCCCGAGATCTCACTCTCTGTCCCTTTAAACTCCCCATGACCTCACTCTCTGTCCCTTTGAACTCCCTGTGATCTCACTCTCAGTCCCTTTAACCACCCCGTGATCTCAATCTCTGTCTCTTTAACCTCCCCGTGATCTCACTCTCTGTCCCTTTAACCTGCCCGTGATCTCACTCTCTGTCCCTTTAAACTCCCCATGATCTCATTCTCTGTCCCTTTAACCTCCCCGTGATCTCACTCTCTTTCCCTTTAACCTCCCCGTGATCTCACTCTCTGTCCCTTTGACCAACCCGTGATCTCACTCTCTGTCCCTTTAACCTCCCGTGATCTCACTCTCAGTCCCTTTAACCTCCCCGAGATCTCACTCTCTGTCCCTTTAAACTCCCCAAGACCTCACTCTCTGTCCCTTTAACCTCCCTGTGATCTCACTCTCAGTCCCTTTAACCACCCCGTGATCTCACTCTCTGTCCCTTTAACCTCCCGTGAACTCACTCTCTGTCCCTTTAAACTGCCCATGATCTCACTCTCTGTCCCTTTAACCTCCCCGGGATCTCACTCTCTGTCCCTTTAACCTCCCCGTGATCTCACTCTCTGTCTCTTTAACCTCCCGTGATCTCACTCTCTGTCTCTTTAACCTCCCGTGGTCTCACTCTCTCTCTCTTTAACTCCCGTGATCTCACTCTCTGTCCCATTAACCTCCCGTGGTCTCACTCTCTGTCCTTTTATCCTCCCCGTGATCTCATTCTCTGTCCCTTTAACCACCCCGTGGTCTCACTCTCTGTCCCTTTAACCTCCCCGTGATCTCACTCTCTGTCCCTTTAATCTTCCCATGGTCTCACTCTCTGTCCCTTTAACCCCCCCCGTCATATCACTCTCTGTCCCTTTAAGATCCCCGTAATCTCACTCTCTGTCCCTTTAACCTCCCCGTGAACTCACTCTCTGTCCCTGTAATCTCCCCCTTATCTCACTCTCTCTCCATATAACCTCCCAGTGATCTCACTCTCTGTCCATTTAACCGTCCCGTGACCTCACTCTCGGTCCCTTTAACCTCCCCGTGATCTCACAATCTGTCACTTTAATATCCCTGTGATCTCACTCTCTCTCCCTTTATACTCCGCCTGATCTCACTCGCTGTCCCTTTTACTGTCACCCTGATCTCACTCTCTCTCCCTTTAACTGACCCCCTGATCACACTTTCTGTCCCTTTAATAGTCCCTGATCTTTCTGTCCCTTTAGTTTACCCTGATTTCACTCTTTGTCACTGTAACTGTCCCCCTGATCTCAATGTCTGTCCCTTTTTCTGTCCCTGATCTCACATTATTCCCTTTAACTGTCCCTAATCTCAATCTCTGTTCCTTTAACAGTCCATTATCTCAATCTCTGTCCCTTTAACAGTCCATGATCTCAATCTCTGTCCCTTTAACTGTCCCTAATCTCAATCTCTGTCCCCTTAAAAGTCCATGATCTCACTCTCTGTCCCTATAACTGTCCCTGATCTCAATCTCTGTCCCTTTAACAGTCCATGATCTCAATCTCTGTCCCTTTAACAGTCCATGATCTCACTCTCCGTCCCTATTACAGCCCCTGATCTCAATCTCTGTCCCTTTAACTGTGCCTGATCTCATTCTCTGTCCCTTTAACCTCCCCATGATCTCACTCTCTGTCCCTTTAACCTCCCCGTGATCTCAATCTCTGTCCCTTTAACCTCCCCGTGATTTCAATCTCTGTTGCTTTAAAATCCCCGTGATATCAGTCTCTGTACCTTTAACGTCCCCGTGATTTTACTCTCTGTCCATTTAACGTCCCCGTGATTTTACTCTCTGTCCCTTTTACCTAACCGTGATCTCACTCTCTGTCCCTTTAACCTATCCGTGATCTCACTCTCTGTCCTTTTAACCTCCCAGCCATCTCACACTCTTACCCTTTAACCTCCCCGTGATCTTACTCTCTTCCCTTTAGCCTCCCCTTGATCTCACGCTCTGTCCCTTTAACCTCCCAGTGATCTCTCTCTCTGTCCCATTAACCTCCCCATGATCTCACTCCCTGTCCCTATAACATCCCCGTGATCTCACTCTCTGTCCCTTTAACCGCCCCGTTATGTCACTCTCTGTCCCTTTAACCAACCCGTGATCTCAGACTCTGTCCCTTTAAGCACCCCGTGATCTCACTCTCTGTCCCTTTAACCTCCCCATGATCTCTCTCTCTGTCCCTTTAACCTATCCGTGATCTCAATCTCGGTCCCTTGAACCTCTACTTGATCTCAAACTCTGTCCCTTTTACCACCCCGAGATCTCACTCTCTGTTCCTTTAACCTCCCCATGGTCTCACTCACTGTCCCTTTAACCTCCCCGTGATCTCTCTCTTCTCTTTAACCTCCCCGTGATCTCACTCTCTGCCCCTTTAAACACCCCGTGTTCTCACTCTCTGTCCCTTTGAACTCCCCGTGAACTCATTCTCTGTCCCTTTAACCTCCCCGTGATCTCACTCTCTGTCCCTTTAACCTCCCCGTGTTCTCACTCTTTGTCCCTTTTACCTCTCCGTGATCTCACTCTTTGTCCATTTAACCTCCCTGTGAACTCACTCTCTGTCCCTTTAACCTCCCAGTGAACTCACTCCCTTTCCCTTAAAACTCCCCGTCATCTCACTCTCGTTCCCATTATGCTCCCCGTCATCTCAGTCTCTGTGCCTTTTACCTCACCGTGATCTCACTCTCTGTCCCTTTTAACTCCGCGTGATCTCACTCTCTGTCCCTTTAACCTCCCCGTGATCTCACTCTCTGTCCCTTTAACGTGCCCGCGATCTCACTCTTTGTCCCTTTAACCTCCCCGTGATCTCACTGTCGGTCCCTTTAACCTACCCATGATCTCACTCTCTGTCCCTCTAACCTCACCATGATCTCACTCTCTGTCCCTTTGACCAACCCGTGATCTCACTCTCTGTCTCTTTAGCCTCCCGTGATCTCACTCTCTGTCTCTTTAACCTCCCGTGGTCTCACTCTCTGTCCCTTTAACCTACCCGTGAACTCCTTCTCTGTCGCTTTAACCACCCCCTGATCTCATTCTCTGTCCCTTAAACCCCCTGTGATCTCACTGTCTGTCTCCTTAACATCCCATGATCTCACTCTCTGTCCCTTTAACCTCCCGTGATCTCACTCTCTGTCTCTTTTACCTCCCGTGATCTCACTCTCTGTCCCTTTAACCTCCCCATGATCTCACTCTCTGTTCCTTTAACCTCCCTGTGATCTCACTCTCTGTCCCTTTAACCTCCCCGTGATCTCACTCTCTGTCCCTTTAAAATCCCTCTGATCTCACTCCCTGTCCCTTTAACCTGCCAATGATCTCACTCACTTTCCCTTTAATCTCCGCGTATTCTCACTCTCTGTCCCTTTGAACTCCCCGTGAACTCATTCTCTGACCCATTAACCACCCCGTGATCTCACTCTCTGTCCCTTTAACCTCCCTGAGATCTCAATCTCTGTCCCTTTAAACTCCCCATGATCTCACTCTCTGTCCCTTTAACCTCCCCGTGATCTCACTCTCTGTCCCTTTAACCAACCCGTGATCTCACTCTCTGTCTCTTTTACCTTCCGTGATCTCACTTTCTGTCTCTTTAACCTCCCGTGGTCTCACTCTCTGTCTCTTTAATCTCCCGTGATCTCATTCTCTGTACTTTTAACCTCCCCGTGATCTCATTCTCTGTCCCTTTAACCGCCCCATGATCTGACTCTCTGTCCCATTAACCTCCGCGTTTTCTCAATCTCTGTCCCTTTGAACTCCCCTTGAACTCATTCTCTGTCCCTTTAACCACTCCGTGGTCTCACTCTCTGTCCCTTTAACCTTCCCGTGATCTCACTCTGTCCCTTTAATCTTCCCGTGAACTCACTCTCTGTCCCTGTAACCTCCCCCTTATCTCACTCTCGGTCCCTTTAACCTCCCCGTGATCTCACACTCTGTCACTTTAATATCCCTGTGATCTCACTCTCTCTCCCTTTAAACTCCGCCTGATCTCACTCGCTGTCCCTTTAACTGTCTCCCTGATCTCACTCTCTGTCCCTTTAACTGACCCCCTGATCACATTTTCTGTCCCTTTAATAGTCCCTGATCTCTTTCTGTCCCTTTAGCTTTCCCAGATTTCACTCTTTGTCACTGTAACTGTCCCCCTGATCTCAATGTCGGTCCCTTTTTCTGTCCCTGACCTCACATTATTCCCTTTAACTGTCCCTAATCACAATCTCTATCCCTTTAACAGTCCATTATCTCAATCTCTGTCCCTTTAACAGTCCATGATCTCAATCTCTGTCCCTTTAACTGTCCCTAATCTCAATCTCTGTCCCTTTAACAGTCCATGATCTCACTCTCTGTCACTATAACTGTCCCTGATCTCAATCTCTGTCCCTTTAACAGTCCATGAACTCAATCTCTGTCCCTTTAACTGTGCCTGATCTCATTCTCTCTCCCTTTAACCTCCCCATGATCTCACTCTCTGTCCCTTTAACCTCCCCGTGATCTCAATCTCTGTCCCTTTAAAATCCCCGTGATCTCAATCTCTGTTGCTTTAAACTCCCCGTGATATCCGTCTCTGTACCTTTAACGTCCCCGTGATTTTACTCTCTGTCCATTTAACGTCCCCGTGATTTTACTCTCTGTCCCTTTTACCTAACCGTGATCTCAAACTCTGTCCCTTTAACCTATCCGTGATCTCACTCTCTGTCCCTTTAACCTCCCAGCCATCTCACACTCTGTCCCTTTAACCTCCCCGTGATTTCAATTTCTGTATCTTTAACCTCCCCTTGATCTCACTCTCTGTCCCTTTAACCTCCCCGTGATCTCAGTCTCTGTCCCTTTAACCTCCCCGTGATCTCACTCTCTGTCCCTTTAAACTTCCCGTGATCTCAAACACTGTCCCTTTAACCTGCAGGTGATCTCATTCTCTGTCGCCTAATCCTCCCCGTGATCTCACTCACTGTCCCTTTAACCTCCCCGTGAACTTACTCTCTGTCCCATTAACCTCCCGATGATCCCACTCTCATTCCCTTAAACCTCCCCGTGATCTCACTCTCTGTCACTTTAACCTCCCCGTGATCTCACTCTCTGTCCCTTTAACCTACGCGTGATCTCACTCTCTTTCCCTTTAACCTCCCACTGATCTCAATCTCTGTCCCTTTAACCTCCCCGTTATCTCACTCTCTCTCCCTTTAAACTCCGCGTGATCTCACTCTCTGTCCCTTTAACATCCCCGTGATCTCACTCTCATTCCCTTTAACCTCTCCGTAATCTCTCTCACTGTCCCTTTCAACTTCCCGTGTTCTCACTCTCTGTCCCATTAACCTCCCCGTGGTTTCACTTTCTGTCCCTTTAACCACCCCTTGATCTCACTCTCTGTCCCTTTAACCTCCCCGTGATCTCTCTCTCTGTCACTATAAACTCCCCGTGGTCTCAATCACTTTCCCTTTAACCGCCCCGTGATGCAACTCTCTGTCCCTTTAACCTACCCATGATCTCAGACTCTGTCCTTTTAACTTCCTCATGATCTCAGACTCTGTCCCTTTACCCTCCCCGTGATCTCACTCACTGTCTCTTTAGACACCCTGTCATCCAACTCCCTGTCCCTTTAACGTCCCCGTGAACTTTCTCTCTGTCCCATTAACCTCCCCGTGATCTCTCTCTCTGTCACTTTAACCTCCCCGTGATCTCACTCTCTGTGCCTTTAACCGCACCGTGATCTCACTCTCTGTCCCTTTAACTTCCCCGTGATCTCACTCTCAGTCCCTTTAACTTCCCCGTGATCTCACTCTCTGTCCCATTAACCTCCCCGTGATCTCACAATCTGTCCCTTTAACCTCCCCGTGAACTCATTCTCTGTCCCCTAATCCACAACGTTATCTCATTCACTGTCCCTTTAACCTCCCCGTGATCTCACTCTCTGTCCCTTTAACCTCCCCGTTATCACACTCTCTGTCCCTTTAACCTACCCGTGATCTCACGCTCTGTCCCTTTAACCTCTCCGTAATCTCACTCACTGTCCCTTTCAACTTCCCGTGATCTCACGCTCTGTCCCTTTAACCTCCCCGTGATCTCACTCACTGTCCCTTTGACCTCCCCGTGATCTCACTCTCATACCCTTTAAACTCTCCGTAATCTCAGTCACAGTCGCTTTAAACTCCCCGTGATCTCACACTCTGTCCCTTTGAACGTCCCGTGATCTCACTCTCTGTCACTTTAACCACCCCGTGATCTCACTTTCTGTCCCTTTAAACTCCCCGTGATCTCACTTTCTGTCCCTTTAAACTCCCCGTGATCTCACTCTCTTTCCATTTAAACTCCCCGTTATCTCACTCTCTCTCCCTTTAACATCCCCGTGATCTCAATCTCTGTCCCTTTAACCTCCCCGTGTTATCACTCTCTGTCCCTTTAACCTCCCCGTGAACTCACTCACTTTCCATTTTACCTCCACGTGACCTCACTGTCTGTCCCTCTAACCTCCCCGTGATCTAACTCTCTGTCCCTTTAACCTCCGCGCGATCTCATTCACTTTCCCTTTAACCACCCCGTGATCTCATTCTCTGTCCCGTTAACCTCCACGTAATCTCACTCTCTGTCCCATTAACCTCTCTGTGATCTCATTCTCTGGCCCTTTAACATCCCCGAGGTCTCACTCTCTGTCCCATTAACCTCCCCCTGATCTCACTCTCTGTCCCTTTAACCTCCCCGTGATCTCACTCTCTGTCCCTTTAACATCCCCGAGGTCTCACTCTCTGTCCCATTTACCTCCCCGTGATCTCACTCTCTGTCCCTTTAACCTCCCCGTGATCTCACTCTCTATCCCTTTATCATCCCCGTGATCTCACTCTCTATCCCTTTATCATCCCCGTGATCTCACTCACTGTCCCTTCAACCTCCCTGTGATCTCACTCATTGTCCCTATAACCACCCCGTGATCTCACTCTATGCCCCTTTAAACATCCCGTGATCTCACTCTCTGTCCCTTTAACCTCCCCGTGAACTCACTCTCTGTCCCTGTAACCTCCCCCTTCTCTCACTCTCTGTCCCTTTAACCTCCCCGTGATCTCACTCTCTCTCCATATAACCTCCCACTGATCTCACTCTATGTCCATTTAACCGTCCCGTGACCTCACTCTCGGTCCCTTTAACCTCCCCGTGATCTCACTCTCTGTTCCTTTAACCTCCCCGTGATCTCACTCTCTGTCCCTTTATCATCCCCGTGATCTCACTCTCTGTCACTTTAAACACCCCGTGATCTCACTCTCTGTCCCTTTAACCTCCCCGTGATTTCACTCTCTGTCCCTTTAAGCACCCCGTGATCTCACTCTCTGTCCCTTTAACCTCCCCCGTGATCTCACTCTCTGTCCCTTTAAACACCCCGTGATCTCACTCTCTGTCCCTTTAACCACCCCGTCATCTCACTCTCTGTCCCTTTAACCTCCCCGTGATTTCACTCTCTGTCCCTTTAAGCACCCCGTGATCTCACTCTCGGTCCCTTTAACCTCCCCGTGATCTCACTCTCTGTTCCTTTAACCTCCCCGTGATCTCACTCTCTGTCCCTTTATCATCCCCGTGATCTCACTCTCTGTCACTTTAAACACCCCGTGATCTCACTCTCTGTCCCTTTAACCACTCCGTCATCTCAATCTCTGTCCCTTTAACCTCCCCGTGATTTCACTCTCTGTCCCTTTAAGCACCCCGTGATCTCACTCTCTGTCCCTTTAACCTCTCCCGTGATCTCACTCTCTGTCCCTTTAAACACCCCGTGATCTCACTCTCTGTCCCTTTAACCACCCCGTCATCTCACTCTCTGTCCCTTTAACCTCCCCCGTGATCTCACTCGCTGTCCCTTTAAACACCCCGTGATCTCACTCTCTGTCCCTTTAACCACCCCGTCATCTCACTCTCTGTCCCTTTAACCTACCCGTGATTTCACTCTCTGTCCCTTTAAGCACCCCGTGATCTCACTCTCTGTCCCTTTTACCTCCCCGTGATCTCACTCTCTGTCCTTTTAACCTCCCCATGATCTCACTCTCTGTCCTTTAACTTCACCATGATCTCACTCTCTGTACCTTTAACCTCCCCGTGATCTCTCTCTTCTCTTTAACCTCTCCGTGATCTCAATCTCGGTCCCTTGAACCTCTACTTGATCTCACTCTCTGTCCCTTTTACCACCCCGAGATCTCACTCTCTGTTCCTTTAACCTCCCCATGGTCTCACGCACTGTCCCTTTAAACTCCCCATTATCTCACTCACTGTCCCTTCAACCTCCCCGTGATCTCACTCATTGTCCCTATAACCACCCCGTGATCTCACTCTCTGCCCCTTTAAACATCCCGTGATCTCACTCGTTGTCCCTTTATACTCCCCGGGATCACACTCTCTGTTCCTTTAACCTCCGTGTGTTCTCACTCTCTGTCCCTTTGAACTCCCCGTGATCTCACTCTTTGTCCATTTAACCTCCCCTTGATCTCACTCTCTCTCCCTTTATCCTCCCCGTGATTTCATTCTCTGTCACTTTAAACACCCCGTGATCTCACTCTCTGTCCCTTTAACCACCCCGTCGTCTCACTCTCTGTCCCTTTAACATCCCCGTAATCTCACTCTCTGTCCCTTTAACCTCCCCGTGAACTCACTCTCTGTCCCTTTAACCTCCCTGTGATCTCAATCTCTGTCCCTTTAACCTCCCCGTGATCTCACTCTCTCTCCATATAACCTCCCAGTGATCTCACTCTCTGTCCATTTAACCGTCCCGTGACCTCACTCTCGGTCCCTTTGAACTCCCCGTGATCTCACACTCTGTCTCTTTAATATCCCTGTGATCTCACTCTCTCTCCCTTTAAACTCCGCCTGATCTCACTCGCTGTCCCTTTAACTGTCCCCCTGATCTCACTCTCTGTCCGTTTAATTCACCCCCTGATCACACTTTCTGTCCCTTTAATAGTCCCTGATCTCTTTCTGTCCCTTTAGCTTACCCTGATTTCACTCTTTGTCACGGTAACTGTCCCCCTGATCTCAATGTCTGTCCCTTTTTCTGTCCCTGATCTCACATTATTCCCTTTAACTGTCCCTAATCTCAATCTCTGTCCCTTTAACAGTCCATGATCTCAACCTCTGTCCCTTTAACTGTCCCTAATCTCAATCTCTGTCTCTTTAACAGTCCATGATCTCACTCTCTGTCCCTATAACTGTCCCTGATCTCAATCTCTGTCCCTTTAACAGTCCATGATCTCAATCTCTGTCCCTTTAACAGTCCATGATCTCACTCTCCGTCCCAATTACAGTCCCTGATCTCAATCTCTGTCCATTTAACTGTGCCTGATCTCATTCTCTGTCCCGTTAACCTCCCCGTGATCTCAATCTATGTACCTTTATCCGCCCCGTGATCACAATCTCTGTTGCTTTAAATCCCCCGTGATGTCTCTCTCTTTCCCTTTAACCTACCCGTGATCTCAGACTCTGTCCCTTTAACCTCCCCATGATCTCACTCTCTGTCCATTTAATGACGCGGCGATCTCACTCTCTGTCCATTTAACCTCCCCGTGATCTCTCTCTCTGTCCCATAATACTCCCCATGATCTCACTCTCTGTGCCTTTAAACTCCCTGTGCTCCAACTCTCTGTCCCTTTAACCTCCCCGTGATCTCACTCTCTGTCCCTTTAAACTTCCCGTGATCTCAAACACTGTCCCTTTAACCTGCACGTGATCTCATTCTCTGTCGCCTAATCCTCCCCGTGATCTCACTCACTGTGCCTTTAACATCCCCGTGATCTCACTCTCTGTCCCTTTAACCTCCCCGTGATCTCACACCGTCCCTTCAACCTCCCCGTGATCTCACTCTCTGTCCCTTTACCCTCCCCGTTATCTCACTCTCTGTCCCTTTAACCCACCCGTGATCTCACTCTCTGTCCCTTTAACCTCCACGTGGTTTCACTTTCTGTCCCTTAAACCTCCCCTTGATCTCACTCTCTGTCCCTTTAACCTCCCCGTGATCTCTCTCTCTGTCACTATAAACTCCCCGTCGTCTCAATCACTGTCCCTTTAACCGCCCCGTGATGCCACTCTCTGTCCCTTTAACCTACCCGTGATCTTAGACTCTGTCCCTTTAACTTCCTCGTGATCTCAGACTCTGTCCCATTAACCTCCCCGTGATCTCACTCTCTGTCCATTTAATGACGAGGCGATCTCACTCTCTGTCCATTTACCCTCCCCGTGATCTCACCCACTGTCCCTTTAAACTCCCTGTCATCCAACTCTCTGTCCCTTTAACCTCCCCGTGATCTCATTCTCTGTCCCTTTAACCTTCCCGTGATCTCAAACACTGTCCCTTTAACCTGCCCGTGATCTCATTCTCTGTCTCCTAATCCTCCCCGTGATCTCACTCTCTGTCCCTTTAACCTCCCCGTGATCTCACTCTCTGTCCCTTTAACCTCCCCGTGATCTCACACTGTCCCTTCAACCTCCCCGTGATCTCACTCTCTGTCCCTTTACCCTCCCCGTTATCTCACTCTCTGTCCCTTTAACCCACCTGTGATCTCACGCTCTCTCCCTTTAACCTCACCGTGATCTCACTCTCTGTCCATTTAATGTCCCCGTGATTTCACTCACAGTCCATTTATCCACCCCGTTATCTCACTCTCTGTCCCTTTAACCTCTCCGTAATCTCAATCACTGTCCCTTTCAACTTCCCGTGATCTCACTCTCTTCCCATTAACCTCCCCGTGATCTCACTATCTGTCCCTTTGACCTCCCCATGATCTCACTCTCATTCCCTTTAAACTCCCCGTGATCTCACTCTCTGTCCCTTTGAAAGTCCCGTGATCTCACTCTCTGTCACTTTAACCACCCCGTGATCTCACTTTCTGTCACTTTAAACTCCCCGTGATCTCACTCTCTTTCCATTTAAACTCCCCGTGATCTCACTCTCTCTCCTTTTAACATCCCGGTGATCTCAATCTCTGTCCCTTTAACCTCCCCGTGATCTCACTCACTTTCCATTTTACCTCCCTGTGACCACACTTTCTGTCCCTTTAACATCCCCGTGATCTAACTCTCTGTCCCTTTAACCTCCGCGCGATCTCACTCACTTACCCTTTAACCACCCCGTGATCTTACACTCATTCCCTTTAACCTCCCCGTGATCTCATTCTCTGTCCCGTTAACCTCCCCGTGATCTCACTCTCTGTCCCTTTAAACACCCCGTCATCTCACTCTCTGTTCCATTAACCTCTCTGTGATCTCATTCTCTGGCCCTTTAACATCCCCGAGGTCTCACTCTCTGTCCCATTAACCTCCCCGTGATCTCACTCTCTTTCCCTTTAACCTCCCCGTGATCTCACTCTCTTTCCCTTTAACATCCCCTTGCTCTCACTCTCTGTCACTTTAAACACCCCGTAAACTCATTCTCTGTCCCTTTAACCACCTCGTCATCTCACTCTCTGTCCCTTTAACCTCCCCGTGATTTCACTCTCTATCCCTTTAAGCACCCCGTGATCTCACTCTCTGTCCCTTTAACCTCCCCCGTGATCTCACTCTCTGTCCCTTTAAACACCCCGTGATCTCACTCTCTGTCCCATTAACCACCCCGTGATCTCACTCTCTGTTCCTTACCTCCCCGTGATCTCACTCTCTGTCCCTTCAACCTCCCCTTGATCTCACTCTCTGTCCCTTTAACCTCCGCGCGATCTCACTCACTTACCCTTTAACCACCCCGTGATCTTACACTCATTCCCTTTAACCTCCCCGTGATCTCATTCTCTGTCCCGTTAACCTCCACGTAATCTCACTCTCTGTCCCATTAACCTCTCTGTGATCTCATTCTCTGGCCCTTTAACATCCCTGAGGTCTCACTCTCTGTCCCATTAACCTCCCCGTGATCTCACTCTCTTTCCCTTTAACATCCCCGTGATCTCACTCTCTGTCCCTTTACCATCCCCGTGCTCTCACTCTCTGTCACTTTAAACACCCCGTAAACTCATTCTCTGTCCATTTAACCACCTCGTCATCTCACTCTCTGTCCTTTTAACCTCCCCGTGATTTCACTCTCTATCCCTTTAAGCACCCCGTGATCTCACTCTCTGTCCCTTTAACCTCCCCCGTGATCTCACTCTCTGTCCCTTTAACCTCCCCGTGATCTCACTCTCTGTCCCTTTAACCTCCCCGTGATCTCACTCTCTGTCCCTTTAACCTCCCCGTGATCTCACTCTCTGTCCCTTTAATCTTCCCGTGGTCTCACTCTCTGTCCCTTTAACCTCCCCGTCATATCACTCTCTGTCCCTTTAACATCCCCGTAATCTCACTCTCTGTCCCTTTAACCTCCCCGTGAACTCACACTCTGTCCCTGTAACCTCCCCCTTATCTCACTCTCTGTCCATTTAACCTCCCCGTGATCTCAATTTCTGGCCCTTTAACCTCCCCGTGATCTCACTCTCTCTCCATATAACCTCCCAGTGATCTCACTCTCTGTCCATTTAACCGTCCCGTGACCTCACTCTCGGTCCCTTTAAACTGCCCGTGATCTCACTCTCTGTCCCTTTAAACTCCACCTGATCTCACTCGCTGTCCCTTTAACTGTCCCCCTGATCTCACTCTCTGTCCCTTTAACCTAACCGTGATCTCACTCTCTGTCCCTTTAACCTTCCCGTGATCTCAAACACTGTCCCTTGAACCTGCCCGTGAACTCATTCTCTGTCCCCTAATCCTCAACGTTATCTCATTCACTGTCCCTTTAAACTCCCCGTGATCTCACTCTCTGTCCCTTTAACCTCCCCGTGATTTCACTCTCTGTCCATTTAATATCCCCGTGATCTCACTCTCTGTCCCTTGAACCTCCCCAATATCTCACTCTCTGTCCCTTTAACCTCTCCGTAATCTCACTCACTGTCCCTTTCAACTTCCCGTGATCTCACTCTCTGTCCCATTAACCTCCCCGTGATCTCACTCTCTGTCCCTTTGACCTCCCCGTGATCTCACTCTCATTCCCTTTAAACTCTCCGTAATCTCAGTCAATGTCCCTTTAAACTCCCCGTGATCTCATACTCTGTTCCTTTGAACGTCCCGTGATCTCACTCTCTGTCACTTTAACCACCCTGTGATCTCACTTTCTGTCCCTTTAAACTCCCCGTGATCTCACTCTCGGTCCCTTTAAACTCCCCGTGATCTCACTCTCGGTCCCTTTAATCTCCCCTTGATCTCACTCTCTTTCCATTTAAACTCCCCGTGATCTCACTCTCTGTCCCTTTAAACTCCCCGTGATCTCTCTCTCTGTACCTTTAACCTCCCCGTGATCTCACTCTCGGTCCCTTTAATCTCCCCTTGATCTCACTCTCTTTCCATTTAAACTCCCCGTGATCTCACTCTCATTCCCTTTTACCTCCCCGTGATCTCATTCTCTGTCCTGTTAACCTCCCAGTGATCTCACTCTCTGTCCATTTAACCGTCCCGTGACCTCACTCTCGGTCCCTTTAAACTTCCCGTGATCTCACACTCTGTCACTTTAATATCCCTGTGATCTCACTCTCTCCCCCTTTAAACTCCGCCTGATCTCACTCGCTGTCCCTTTAACTGTCCCCCTGATCTCACTCTCTGTCCCTTTAACCTAACCGTGATCTCACTCTCTGTCCCTTTAACCTACCCGTGATCTCACGCTCTGTCCCTATAACCTCCCCGTGATCTCACTCTCTGTCCCTTTAACCGCCCCGTGATGTCTCTCTCTGTCCCTTTAACCTACCCGTGATCTCAGACTCTGTCCCTTTAACCTCCCCATGATCTCACTCTCTGTCCATTTAATGACGCGGCGATCTCACTCTGTGTCCATTTAACCTCCCCGTGATCTCTCTCTCTGCCCCATAATATTCCCCATGATCTCACTCTCTGTGCCTTTAAACTCCCTGTGCTCCAACTCTCTGTCCCTTTAACCTCCCCGTGATCTCACTCTCTGTCCCTTTAAACTTCCCGTGATCTCAAACACTGTCCCTTTAACCTGCAGGTGATCTCATTCTCTGTCGCCTAATCCTCCCCGTGATCTCACTCACTGTGCCTTTAACCTCCCCGTGAACGTACTCTCTGTCCCATTAGCCTCCCGGTGATCTCACTCTCATTCCCTTAAACCTCCCCGTGATCTCACCATCAGTCACTTTAACCTCCCCGTGATCTCACTCTCTGTCCCTTTAACCTACGCGTGATCTCACTCTCTCTCCCTTTAACCTCCCACTGATCTCACTCTCTGTACCTTTAACCTCCCCGTGATCTCACTCTCTGTCCCTTTAACCTTCCCGTGATCTCACACTGTCCCTTTAACCTTGCCGTGATCTCAAAGACTGTCCCTTGAACCTGCCCGTGATCGCATTCTCTGTCCCCTAATCCTCTCAGTTATCTCACTTTCTATCCCTTTAACCTCCCCATGATCTCACTCTCTGTACATTTAATGTCCCCGTGATCTCACTCACAGTCCATTTATCCACCCTGATATCTCACTGTCTCTCCCTTTAAACTCCGCGTGATCTCACTCTCTGTCCCTTTAACATCCCCGTGATCTCACTCTCATTCCCTTTAACCTCTCCGTAATCTCACTCACTGTCCCTTTCAACTTCCCGTGATCTCACTCTCTGTCGCTTTAACCTCCCCGTGATCTCTCTCTCTGTCACTATAAACTCCCCGTCGTCTCAATCACTGTCCCTTTAACCGCCCCGTGATGCCACTCTCTGTCCCTTTAACCTACCCGTGATCTCAGACTCTGTCCCTTTAACTTCCTCGTGATCTCAGAATCTGTCCCTTTAACCTTCCCGTGATCTCAAACACTGTCCCATTAACCTGCCCGTGATCTCATTCTCTGTCTTCTAATCCTCCCCGTGATCTCACTCTCTGTCCCTTTAACGTCCCCGTGATCTCACTCTCTGTCCCTTTAACCTCCCCGTGATCTCACTCTCTGTCCCTTTAACCTCCCCGTGATCTCAAACACTGTCCCTTGAACCTGCCCGTGAACTCATTCTCTGTCCCCTAATCCTCAACGTTATCTCATTCACTGTCCCTTTAACCTCCCCGTGATCTCACTCTCTGTCCATTTAATGTCCCCGTGATCTCACTCTCTGTCCCTTGAACCTGCCTGTGAACTCATTCTCTGTCCCCTAATCCTCAACGTTATCTCATTCACTGTCCCCTTAACCTCCCCGTGATCTCACTCTCTGTCCCTTTAACCTCCCCGATATCTCACTCTCTGTCCCTTTAACCTCCCCGTGATCTCAATCTCTGTCCCATTAACCTCCCCGTGATCTCACTCTCTGTCCCTTTGACATCCCCGTGATCTCACTCTCTGTCCCATTAACCTCCCCGTGATCTCACTCTCATTCCCTTTAAACTCTCCGTAATCTCAGTCAATGTCCCTTTAAACTCCCCATGATCTCACACTCTGTTCCTTTGAATGTCCCGTGATCTCACTCTCTGTCACTTTAACCACCCCGTGATCTCACTTTCTGTCCCTTTAAACTCCCCGTGATCTCACTCTCGGTCCCTTTAACATCCCCGTGATCTCAATCTCTGTCCCTTTAACCTCCCCGTGTTATCACTCTCTGTCCCTTTAACCTCCCCGTGATCTCACTCTCTGTCCCTTTAACCTCCCCGTGATCTCACTGACTTTCCATTTTACCTCTTCGTGACCTCACTTTCTGTGCCTTTAACCACCCCGTGATCACACTCTCTGTTCCTTTAACCTCCCCATACTGTCACTCACTGTCCCTTTAACCTCCCCGTGATCTCACTCTCTGTCCCTTTAACCACACCGTGATCTAACTCTCTGTCCCTTTAACCTCCCATGGTCTCAATCTCTGTCCCTTTAACCTCCCCTGATCTCAATCACTGTCCCTTTAACCTCCCCGTGATCTCACTTTATGTCCCTTTAACCTCCCCGTGATATCACGCTCTGTACCATTAACCTCCCGTGTTCTCACTCACTGTCCCTTTAACCTCCCCGTGATCTAACTCTCTTTCCCTTTAACCTCCCCTTGATCTCACTCTCTGTCCCTTTAACCTCCCCGTGATCTCACTCCTTCTCCCTTTAACCTCCTCGTGATCTCATTCTCTGTCCATTTAACATCCCCGTGATCTCACTCTCTGTCCCTTTAATCTCCCCGTGATCTCACACTCTGTCCCTTTAATCTCCCCGTGATCTCACTCTCTGTCCCTTAACCTCCGAGTGATCTCACTCTTTGTCCCTTTGACCTCCCCGTGATCTCACTCTCTTTTCCTTTAACCTCCGCGTGATCTCACTCTCTGTCCATTTTTCCTCCCCGTGATCTCACTCTCTGTCCATTTTTCCTCCCCGTGATCTCACTCTCTGTAACTTATACCTCCCCGTGATCTCTTGGCAATTTAACCTCCCAGTCCCAAAAACCTTCCCGTGAACTCAGTCACAGTCCCTTTAAATTCCCCATGATCTCACACCATGTCCCTTTAACATCGCTGTGATCTCTCTCTCAGTCCCTTCAACATCCCCATGATCTCTCTCTCTGAACCTTTTACCACCCCCTTATCTCACTCTCTGTACATTTAACCTTCCCGTGATCTCACTCTGATTCCATTTAACCAACGTCACTCCCACAGCGTTACACCACTGCCCACACCGCTCCCACAGCGCTTCACCACTGCCCACACCACTCCCACAGCGCTACACCACTGCTCACACCACTCCCACAGCGCTACACCACTGCCCACACCACTCCCACAGCGCTTCACCACTGCCCACACCACTCCCACAGCACTACACCACTGCTCACACCACTCCCACAGCGCTACACCACTGCCCACACCACTCCCACAGCGCTTCACCACTGCCCACACCACTCCCACAGCGCTACACCACTGCCCACACCACTCCCACAGCACTACAACACTGCCCACACCACTCCCACAGCGCTTCACCACTGCCCACACCACTCCCACAGCGCTACACCACTGCCCACACCACTCCCACAGCGCTACACCACTGCCCACACCACTCCCACAGCGCTACAACACTGCCCACACCACTCCCACAGCGCTTCACCACTGCCCACACCACTCCCACAGCGCTACACCACTGCCCACACCACTCCCACAGCGCTACACCACTGCCCACACCACTCCAACAGCACTACACCTCTGCCCACACCACTCCCACAGCGCTACACCACTGCCCACACCACTCCCACAGCACTACACCACTGCACACACCACTCCCACAGCGCTACACCACTATCCACACCACTCCCACAGCACTACACCACAACCCACACCACTCCCACAGCACTACACCACAACCCACACCACTCCCACAGCGCTACACCACTATCCACACCACTCCCACAGCACTACACCACAACCCACACCACTCCCACAGCGCTACACCACTATCCACACCACTCCCACAGCGCTACACCACTGCCCACACCACTCCCACAGCGCTACACCACTGCCCACACCACTCCCACAGCGCTACACCACTATCCACACCACTCCCACAGCACTACACCACTGCCCACACCACACCCACAGCGCTACACCACTGCCCACACCACTCTCGCAGTTCCACTCCACAACCCACACCACACACTTGGTGCTAAACCAAATCCCACACCACTCCCACAGTGCTACACCACTACACACAGCACTCCAGTAGCATTACACCACAGCCCGGACCACTTACACAGCGTTACACCAATGCCCACACAACTCCCACAGCGCTAGACCACTGCCCACACCACTCCCACAGCGCTACACCACTGCCCACACCACTCCCAGAGCGCTACACTGCTGCCCACACCAGTCCCACAGCGCTACAGCACTGCCCACACCACACCCTCACCGCTACAGCGCTGCCCACACCACTCCCGCAGCACTACACCACTGCCCACCCCACTCACACAGCTCTACAACACTCCCAAAACCACTCCCACAGCGCTACACCACAGCCCACAACACACCCGCAGCACTACACCACTGCCCACACCACTCCCCCAGCGTTACACGAATGCCCAACCCACTCCCACAGCGCTACACCACTGCCGACGCCACTCCCCCAGCGTTATACCACAACCCACACCACTCCCACAGCGCTACACCAATGCTCACACCACTCCCACAGCGCTACACCACTGCCCACACCACTCCCGCAGCGCTGGACGAATGCCCACAACACTCCCACAGCGCTACACCACTGGCCATACCAATCCCGCAGCGTTAAATCAATGCCCAAACCACTCCCGCAGCGCTACACCACAACCCACACCACTCCCACAGCTCTACACCAGTGCCCACACCACGCCCGCAGCACTACACCACTGCCCACATCACTCCCACAGCGCTACACCACTGCCCACACCACTCCCGCAGCGCTACACCACAACCCACACCACTCCCACAGCTCTACACCAGTGCCCACACCACTCCCACAGCGCTAAACCACTGCCCACACCACTCCCACAGCGCTACATCACTGCCCACACCACTCCCACAGCGCTACACCACTGCCCACACCACTCCCACAGCGCTACACCACAACCCACACCACTCCCACAGCGCTACACCACTGCCCACACCACTCCCACAGCATTACACCACTGCCCACACCACTCCCACAGCGCTAGACCACAGCCCACGATACTTCCACAGCGCTACACCACTGCCCACACCACTCCCACAGCGTTACACCACAACCTGCACCACTCCCACAAGCTAAACCACTGCCCACACTACTCCCACAGCGCTACACCACTGCCCACACCACTCCCAAAGCGCTACACCACTGCCCACACCACTCCCAAAGCGCTACACCACTGCCCACACTACTCCCACAGCGCTACACCACTGCCCACACCACTCCCAAAGCGCTACACCACTGCCCACACCACTCCCACAGCGCTACACGACTGCGCACACCAGTCCCACATCTCTACACCACTTCCCACACCACTGCCACAGCGCTACACCACTGCCCACACCACTCCCACAGCGCTACAGCACTACCCACACCACTACCGCAGCGCTACACCACTGCGCACACCACTCCCACAGCACTACACCACTGCCCACACCACTCCCACAGCACAACACCACTGCCCACACCACTCCCACAGTGTTACACCACTGCCCACACCAATCCCACAGCGTTACACCACTGCCCACACCACTCCCGCAGCGCTACACCAGTGCCCATATCAACCCCACAGCACAACAACACTACCCACACCACTCCCACAGCACTACACCACCGCCCACACCACTCCCACAGCGCTACACCACTGCCCACACCACTCCAACAGCTCTACACCACAACCCACACCACTCCCACAGCGTTACACCACAACCCACACCACTCCAACAGCACTACACCACAACCCACACCACTCCCACAACACTACACCACAACACACACCACTCCCACAGCGCTACACCACAACCCACACCACTCCCACAGCGCTACACCACAACCCACACCACTCCCACAGCGCTACACCACAAAACACACCATACCCACAGCAATACACCACTGCCCAAACTCTCTGTCACGTTAACCTCCTCGTGATCACAATCTCTGTCCCTTTAACCTCCCCGTGATCTCACTCTCTGTCCCATTATCCTCCCCGTGAGCTCACACTCTGTCCCTTTAACTTCCCCGTGATCTCACTCTCTGTCCCTTTAATCTTCCCGTGATATCAGTCTCTGTCCCTTTAATCTCCCCGTGATCTCACTCTCTGTCCTGTTAACCTTCCCGTGATCTCACTCTCTGTCCCTTTAACCTCTCAGTGAACTCACCCTCTGTCCCTTTAAACTTCCCCTGATCTCACTCTCTGTCCCTTTAACCTCCCCGTGATTGCACTCACTGTCCCTTTAACTTCCCCGTGATCTCAATCTCTGTCCCTTTAACATCCCCGTGTTCTCAATCTGTCCCTTTAACCTCCCGGTGATCTCACTATCTGTCCCATTAACATCCCCGTGATCACACTCTCTGTCCCTTTAACCTCCCCGTGATCTCACTCTCTGTCCCATTAACCTCCCAGTGATCTCAGTCTCTGTCCCTTTAAACTCCCCCTGTGCTCACTGTCTGTCCCTTTAACTTTCCCGTGATATCACTCTCTGTCCCTTTAATCTCCCCGTGGTCACATTCTCTGTCCCTTTAAACTCCCCATGATCTCACTCTCTGTTCCTTTAACTTCCCCGTGATCTCACTCTGTGTCCCTTAAACTTCCCCGTGATCTCAATTACTACCCCTTTAACATCCCCGTGATCTCACTCTCTGTCCCTTTAATCTCACCATGATCTCACTCTCTGTCCCTTTAAACTTCCCCTGATCTCACTCTCTGTCCCTTTAACCTCCCCTTGATTTCACACTCTGTTCCTTTAACCTCCCCGTGATCTCACTCTCTGTCCCTTTAACCTCCCCGTGATCTCACTCTCTGTCCCTTTAACCTCCCCGTGATCTCAGTCTCTGTACCTTTAACCTCCCCGTGTTCTCACTCTCTGTCCCTTTAAACTCCCCATGATCAAAATCCCACGGAGAGGTGAAAGGGTCAGAGATTGAGATCACAGGGAGCTTAAAGGGACAGAGAGTGAGATCACGGGGAGGTTA
This sequence comes from Cetorhinus maximus, assembly GCF_964194155.1. Taxonomy (NCBI): domain Eukaryota; kingdom Metazoa; phylum Chordata; class Chondrichthyes; order Lamniformes; family Cetorhinidae; genus Cetorhinus; species Cetorhinus maximus. The sequence continues at coordinate 25,633 of NW_027596204.1, forward strand.
AAGGGACAGAGAGTGAGATCACGGGGAGGTTAAAGGGTCAGAGAGTGACTTCACGGGGAGGTAAAAGGTACAGAGAGTGAGATCACGGGGAGATTAAAGGGACAGGGAGTGAGATCACGGGTAGGTTAACGGGACAAAGATTGAGATCACGGGGATGTTAAAGGGACAGAGAGTGAGATCACGGTGAGTTTAAAGGGACAGAGAGTGAGAACACGAGGAGTTTAAAGGGAAAGACAGAGATCGCTGGGAGGTTAAAGGTACAGAGAGGGGTCACGGATTGGTTAAAGGGACAGAGAATGATATCACGGGGAGGTTAATGGGACAGAGAGAGATTACGGGATGGTTAATGGGACAGAGGGTGAGATCACGGGGAGGTTAATGGGGCAGAGATTAAGATCAAGGGAAGATTAATGGGACAGAGTGAGATCACGGGGAGGTTAAAGTGAAAGAGAGTGAGATCACGGGGAGGTTAAAGGGACAGTGAGTGCGATCACGGGGAAGTTAAAGGGACAGAGAGTGAGATGACGGGGAGTTTAAAGAGACAGAGAGTGAGATCACGGGTAGGTTAACGGGACAAAGAGTGAGATCACAGGGAGGTTAAATGGACAGAGATTGGGATCACGGGGAGGTTAAAGGGACAGAGAGAGAGATCACGGGGCGGTTAAAGGGACAGAGAGTTAGATCACGGGGAAGTTAAAGGGACAGAGAGTGAGATTACGGGGTGGTTAAAGGGACAGAGAATGAGATCACGGGGAGGTTAAAGGGACAGAGAATGAGATCACGGGGAGGTTAAAGAGACAGAGAGTAAGATCACGGGGAGGATAAAGGGACAGAGAGTGAGATCAGGGGCAGTTTAAGGGGAGAGAGAGTGAAATCACGGGGAGGTTAAAGGGACAGAGAGTTAGATGACGGGGAGGTTAACTGGACAGGCAGTGAGATCACGGGGAGGTTAATGGGACAGAGAGTGAGATCACGGGGAGGTTAAAGGGACAGAGAGATCACGGGGCGGTTAAAGGGACAGAGAGTGAGATCACGGGGAGGTTAAAGGGACTGAGAGTGAGATCACGGGGCGGTTAAAGGTACAGAGAGTTACATCACGGGGAGTTTAATGGGACAGAGATTAAGATCACGGGAAGATTAAGGGGACAAAGTGAGATCACGGGGAGGTTAAAGGGACAGAGAGTGATATCACGGGGAGGTTAAAGGGACAGAGAATGTGATCATCGGGAGGTTAAATGGACAGACAGTGAGATCAGGGGGAGGTTAAAGGGACAGAGATTGAGATCACCGGGAGGTTAAAGGGACAGACAGTGAGATCAAGGGGAGGTTAAAGGGATAGAAAGTTAGTTGACGGAAAGGTCAAATGGACAGTGCGTGAGATCACGGGGAGGTTAAAGGGTCAGAGATTGAGATCATGGGGTGCTTAAAGGGACAGAGAGTGAGATCACGGGGAATTTAATGGGACAGAGATTGAGATCACGGGGATGTTAAAGGGACAGAGAATGAGATCAGGGGAAGTTTAAAGGGTCAGAGAGTGAGATCACGGGAAGGTTTACGGGACAGAGAGTGAGATCACCGGGAGGTTAATGGGACAGAGAGTGAGATCACGGGGAGGTTAAATGGACAGACAATGAGATCACGGGCAGGTTAAAGGGACAGAGAGTGAGATCTCGGGGAGGTTAAAGGGGCTGAGATGGAGGTAATGTGGAAATAAAAGGGACAGAGAGTGAGATCACGGGGAGGCTAAAGGGAAAGAGAGTGCGATCACCAGGAGGTTAATGGGAAAGAGAGTGAGATCACGGGCAGGTTAAAGGGACAGAGAGTGAGATCACGGGGAGGTTAAAGGGACAGAGAGTGTGATTACGGGGAGGTTTAAGCGACAGAGTGTGAGATCACGGGATGATTAAATGGACAGAGTGAGATCACTGGGACGTTAAAGGTACAAAGATTGAGATGACGGGGAGGTTAAAGGGACAGAGAGTGAGATCACGGGGAGGTTAAAGGGACAGAGATTTTGATCACGGGGTGGTTAAAGGGACAGAGAGTGAGATCACGGGGAGATTTAAGGGACAGAGAGTGAGATCACAGGGAGGTTTAAGGGAGAGCGAGTGAAATCACGGGAAAGTTAAGGGGACAGTGAGTGAGATCACGGGGAGTTAAAAGGGACAGAGAGTGATGTCACGGGGAGGTTAAAGGGACTGAGAGAGTTAACGGTGAGGTTAAAGCGACAGAGTGAGATCACGGGGAGGTTAAAGGGACAGAGAGTGATAACTCAGGGAGGTTAAAGGGACAGAGAATGAGATCACGGGGAGGTTAAAGGGACAGAGAGTGAAATCACGGGGAGATTAAAGGGACAGAGAGCGAGATCACGGTGAGGTTAAAGGGGCAGAGAGTGAGATCACGGACAGGTTAAAGGGAGAGAGAATGAGATCAAGGGGGGGTTAAAGGGACAGAGAATGTGATCACAGGGAGATTAAAGGGACAGAGAGTGAGATCACGGGGAGGTTAATGGGACAGAGAATGAGATCACCGGGAGGTTAAAGGGACAGAGATTGACATCACGGGAAGATTAAATGGACAAGAGAGAGATCACTGGGACGATCTCACTGTCTGTCCATTTAACCTCCCCGTCATCTATCTCTCTGTCCCTTTAACCTCCCCGTGATCTCACTCTCTCTCCCCTTAAACTGCCCCTGATCTCACTCTCTGTCCCTTTATCCTCCCCGTGATCTCACTCTCTGTCCCTTTAACCTCCCCGTGATCTCATTCTCTGTCCCTTTAAACACCCCGTAATCTTACTCTCTGTCCCTTTAACTTCCCTGTGATCTAACACTCTGTCCCTTTAACGTCCCAGTGATCTCACACTGTCCCTTTAACCTCCCCGTGATCTCAATCTCTGTCCATTTAACCTCCCCGTGATCTCACTCTCTGTCGCTTTAACCTCCCCGTAATCTCTCTCTATCCCTTTAACCTATCCGTGATCTCACTCTCTGTCCCATTTGCATCCCCGTGATCTAAAGCTCTGTCCCTTTAACCTACCCGTGATCCCAATCTCTGTCCCTTTAATGTCCCAGGGATCACCCTCTGTACCTTTAACCTCCCCGTGATCTCAATCTCTGTCCCTTTAACGTGCCAGTGATCTCACTCTGTCCATTTAATCTTCCCGTGATCTCAATCTCTGTCCATTTATCCTGCCCGTGATCTCACTCTCTGTCCTTTTAACCTCCCCGTGATCTCACTCTCTGTCCCTTTAACCTCCCCGTGATCTCACTCTCTGTCCCTTTACCGTCCCAGTGATCTCACTCTGTCCCGTTAACCTCCCCGTGATCTAAATCTCTGTCCTTTTAAACTTCCCCTGATCTCAATCTCTGTCCCTTTAACTTCCCCGTGATCTCATTCTCTGTCCCGTTAAACTCCCCGTGATCTCATTCTCTGTCCCTTTAACCTCCCCGTGATCTCACTCTCTGTCCCTTCAACATCCCCGTGATCTCACTCTGCCGCTTTAACCTGCCCCTTAACTCTCTCTGTCCTTTTAACCTCCCCGTGATCTCACTCTCTGTTCCTTTAAATTTCCCGTGATCTCATTCTCTGTCCCTTTAACCTCCCCATGATCACACTCTCTGTCCCTTTAACCTCCCCGTGATCTCATTCTCTGTCCCTTTAACCTCCCAGTGATCTCTGTCTTTCCCTTTAAACTCCCCGTGTTCTCACTCTCTGTCCCTTTAAACTCACCGTGATATCACTCTCTGTCCCTTTAACATCCCCGTGATCTCACTCTTTGTCCCGTTAACCTACCCGTGATCCCTCTCCCTGTCCCTTTAACCTCCCCGTGATCTCACTCTCTTTCCCTTTAAACTCCCCGTGATCTCACTCTCTATCCCTTTAACCTCCCCGTGATCTCACTCTCTGTCCGCTTATCCTCCCGGTATTCTCACTCCCTGTCCCTTTAAACTCCCCGTGATCTCATTCTCTGTCCCTTTAACCTTCCCGTGATGTCACTCTCTGTCCCTTTAAACTTCCTGTGATCTCACTCTCTGTCCCTTTAACGTCCCCATGATCACACTCTCTGTCCCTTTAAACTCCCCGTCATCTCACTCTTTGTCCCTTTAACCTCCCCGTGATCTCACTCTCTGACCCTTTAACCTCCCCGTGACCTCACTCTCTGTCCCATTAACCTCCCCGTGATCGCACTCTCTGTCCCTTTACCCTCCACGTGATCTCACTCTCTGTCCCTTTGTCCTCCCCGTGATCTCTGTCTTTCCCTTTAAACTCCTCGTGTTCTCACTCTCTGTCCCTTTAAACTCACCGTGATCTCACTCTCTGTCCCTTTAACATCCCCGTGATCTCACTCTTTGTCCCGTTAACCTACCCGTGATCTCACTCTCTGTCCCTTTAATCTCCCCGTGATCTCACTCTCTGTCCCTTTTACCTCCCCGTGATCTCACTCTCTGTATCTTTAACCTCCCAGTGATCTCACTCTCTGTCCCTTTAAACTCCAGGTATTCTCACTCTCTGTCCCTTTAAACTCCCTGTGATCTCATTCTCTATCCCTTTAACCTCCCCGTGATCTCAATCTCTGTCCCTTCAACCTCCCCGTGATCTCACTCTGTCGCTTTAACCTGCACCTTAACTCTCTCTGTCCTTTTAACCTCCCCGAGATCTCACTCTCTGTCCCTTTAAACTTCCCGTGATCTCACTCTCTGTCCCTTTAACCTCCCCATGATCACACTCTCTGTCCCTTTAACCTCCCCGTGATCTCACTCTCTGTCCCTTTAACCTCCCCGTGATCTCACTTTGTCCCCTTAATCTTCCCGTGATCTTAATCTCTGTCCCATTAACGTCCCCGTGATGTTACTCTCTGTCCCTTTAACTTCCCCGTGATCTAACTCTCTGTCCCTTTAACGTCCCAGTGATCTCACACTGTCCCTTTAACCTCCCCGTGATCTCAATCTCTGTCGCTTTAACCTCCCCGTAATCTCTCTCTATCCCTTTAACCTATCCGTGATCTCACTCTCTGTCCCATTTACTTCCCCGTGATCCCAATCTCTGTCCCTTTAACGTCCCAGTGATCTCACTCTGTACTTTTAACCTCCCCGTGATCTCAATCTCTGTCCCTTTAACGTGCCAGTGATCTCACTCTGTCCATTTAATCTTCCCGTGATCTCAATCTCTGTCCATTTACCCTGCCCGTGATCTCACTCTCTGTCCCTTTAACCTCCCCGTGATCTCACTCTCTGTCCCTTTACCGTCCCAGTGATCTCACTCTGTCCAGTTAACCTCCCCGTGATCTAAATCTCTGTCCTTTTAAACTTCCCCTGATCTCACTCTCTGTCCCTTTAACCTCCCCGTGATCTCACACTATGTCCCTTTTACCTCCCCGTGATCTCACTCTCTGTCCCGTTAAACTCCCCGTGATCTCATTCTCTGTCCCTTTAACCTCCCCGTGATCTCACTCTCTGTCCCTTCAACCTCCCCGTGATCTCACTCTGCCGCTTTAACCTGCCCCTTAACTCTCTCTGTCATTTTAAACTCCCCGTGATCTCACTCTCTGTCCCTTTAAATATCCCGTGATCTCACTCTCTGTCCCTTTAACCTCCCCATGATCACACTCTCTGTCCCTTTAACATCCCCGTGATCTCACTCTTTGTCCCGTTAACCTACCCGTGATCTCACTCCCTGTCCCCTTAACCTACACGTGATGTCACTCTCTATCCCTTTAACCTCCCCGTGATCTCACTCTCTGACCCATTTACCTCCCAGTGATCTCACTCTCTGTCACTTTAACCACCCCGTCATCTAACTCTCTGTCCCTTTAACCTCCCCGTGATCTCACTCTCTCTCCCATTAACCTCCCCGTGATCTCACTCTCTGTCCATTTATCGTCTCCGTCATCTAAATCTCTGTCCCTTTATCCTCCCCGTTATCTGACTGTCTGTCCCTTTAACCTCCCCGTGAGTTCAATCTCTGTCCCTTTAACCTCCCCGTGATCTCACTCTCTGTCTATTTGACGTCCCTGTCATCTAACTCTCTGTCCCTCTAACCACCCCGTAATCTCACTCTCTGTCCCTTTAACTACCCCTTGATCTAACTCTCTGTCCCTTTAACAGCCCCGTGATCTCTCTCTCTGTCCCTTTAACCTCACCGTGATCCCAATCTCTGTCCCTTTAATGTCCCAGTGATCTCACTCTGTCCATTTAATCTTCCCGTGATCTCAATCTCTGTCCCTTTAACCTCCCCGTGATCTCACTCTTTGTCCCGTTAACCTACCCGTGATCTCACTCTCTGTCCCTTTAACCTCCCCGTGATCTCATTCTCTGTCCCTTTAACCTCCCCGTGATCTCACTCACTCTCCCCTTAACCTGCCCCTGATCTCACACTCTGTCCCTTTATCCTCCCCGTGATCTCACTCACTGTCCCATTTTTTCCCCGTGATTTAACTCTCTGTCCCTTTAACCTCCCCGTGATCACAATCTCTGTCCCTTTAACGTCCCAGTGATCTCACTCTGTACCTTTAACCTCCCCGTGATCTCAATCTCTGTCCCTTTAATGTGCCAGTGATCTCACTCTGTCCATTTAATCTTCCCGTGATCTCAATCTCTGTCCATTTATCCTGCCCGTGATCTCACTCTCTGTCCCTGTAACCTCCCCGTGATCTCACTCTCTGTCCCTTTAACCTCCCCGTGATCTAAATCTCTGTTCTTTTAAACTTCCCCTGATCTCACTCTATGTCCATTTAACCTCCCCGTGATCTCACACTATGTCCCTTTAACCTCCCCGTGATCTCACTCTCAATCCCGTTAAACTCCCCGTGATCTCATTCTCTGTCCATTCAACCTCCCCGTGATCCCACTCTGCCGCTTTAACCTGCCCCTTAACTCTCTCTGTCCTTTTAACCTCCCCGTGATCTCACTCTCTGTCCCGTTAAACTCCCCGTGATCTCATTCTCTGACCCTTTAACCTCCCCGTGATCTCACTCTCTGTCCCTTCAACCTCCCCGTGATCTCACTCTCTGTTCCTTAAAATATCCCGTGATCTCACTCTCTGTCCCTTTAACCTCCCCATGATCACACTCTCTGTCCCTTTAACATCCCCGTGATCTCACTCTTTGTCCCGTTAACCTACCGGTGATCTCACTCCCTGTCCCCTTAACCTAGACGTGATGTCACTCTCTATCCCTTTAACCTCCCCGTGATCTCACTCTCTGTCCCATTTACCTCCCAGTGATCTCACTCTCTGTCACTTTAACCACCCCGTGATCTCACTCTCTGTCCCTTTAAGCTCCCCGTCAACTAACTTTCTATCCCTTTAACCACCCCTTGAACTCACTCTCTGTCCCTTTATCCTGCCCCTGATCTCTCTCTCTGTTGCCTTAACTTTCCCGTGATCTCACTATCTGTTCCATTAACCTCCCCGTGATCTCACTGTCTGTCCATTTAAACTCACCGTCATCTAACTCTCTGTCCCTTTAACCTCCCCGTGAACTCACTCTCTGTCCCTTTAACCTCGCCGTGATCTCACACTCTTTGCCTTTAACCTCCCCGTGATCTCACTCTCTGTCCCATTAACCTCCCCGTGATCTCACTGTCTGTCCATTTAAACTCCCCGTCATCTAACTCTCTGTCTCTTTTACCTCCCCGTGATCTCACTCTCTGTACCTTTAACCTCCCAGTGATCTCACACTCTATCCCTTTAACCTCCCCGTGATCTCACTCTCTGTCCCTTTAACCTCCAGGTATTCTCACTCTCTGTACATTTAAACTCCCTGTGATCTCATTCTCTGTCGCTTTAACCTTCCCGTGATCTCACTCTCTGTCCCTTCATCCTCCCCGTGATCTCACTCTGTCGCTTTAACCTCCACCTTAACTCTCTCTTTCCTTTTAACCTCCCCGTGATCTCACTCTCTGTCCCTTTAAACTTCCCGTGATCTCACTCTCTGTCCCTTTAACCTCCCCATGATCACACTCTCTGTCCCTTTAACCGCCCCGTGATCTAACTCTCTGCCCCATTAACCTCCCCGTGATCTCACTGTCTGTCCATTTAACCTCCCCGTCATCTAACTCTCTGTCCCTTTAACCTCCCCGTGATCTCACTGTCTGTCCCTTTAACCTCCCCGTGATCTCACTCTCTGTCCATTTAACCTGCCAGTCATCTAAATCTCTTTCCCTTTAACCACCCCGTAATATCACTCTATGTCCATTTAACTTCCCCGTGATCTAACTCTCTGTCCCTTTAACCGCCCCGTCATCTCTCTCTCTGTCCCTTTAACCTCCCCGTGATCCCAATCTCTGTCCCTTTAACGTCCCAGTGATCTCACTCTGTCCCTTTAACCTCCCCGTGATCTCAATCTCTGTCCCATTAACGTCCCAGTGATCTCACTCTGTCCCATTAACCTCCCCGTGATCTCACTGTCTGTCCATTTAACCTCCCCGTCATCTAATTCTCTGTCCCTTTAACCTGCCAGTGAACTCACTCTTTGTCCCTTTAACCTCCCTTGATCTCACTCCCTCTCCCTTTAACCTGCCCCTGATCTAACTCTCTGTCGCCTGAACTTTCCCGTGATCTCACTCTCTGTCCCTTTAACCTCCCTGCGATCTCACTCTTTGTCCCATTAACTTCCCCGTGATCTCACTGTCTGTCCATTAAACCTCCCCGTCATCTAACTCTCTGTCCCTTTAACCTCCCCGTGATCTCACTCTCTCTCCCATTAACCTCCCCGTGATCTCACTCTCTGTCCATTTATCCTCTCCGTCATCTAACTCTCTGTCTCTTTATCCTCCCCGTTATCTGACTGTCTGTCCCTTTAACCTCCCCGTGAGCTCAATCTGTCCCTTTAACCTTCCCGTGATCTCACTCTCTCTCCATTTGACGTCCCTGTCATCTAACTCTCTGTCCCTCTAACCACCCCGTAATCTCACTCTCTGTCCCTTTAACTACCCCTTGATCTAACTCTCTGTCCCTTTAACAGCCCCGTGATCTCTCTCTCTGTCCCTTTAACCTCACCGTGATCCCAATCTCTGTCCCTTTAACGTCCCAGTGATCTCACTCTGTCAATTTAATCTTCCCGTGATCTCAATCTCTGTCCCTTTAACCTCCCCGTGATCTCACTCTTTGTCCCGTTAACCTACCCGTGATCTCACTCTCTGTCCCTTTAACCACCCCGTGATCTCATTCTCTGTCCCTTTAACCTCCCCGTGATCTCACTCTCTTTCCCCTTAACCTGCCCCTGATCTCACACTCTGTCCCTTTATCCTCCCCGTGATCTCACTCACTGTCCCATTTTTTCCCCGTGATCTAACTCTCTGTCCCTTTAACCTCCCCGTGATCACAATCTCTGTCCCTTTAATGTCCCAGTGATCTCACTCTGTACCTTTAACCTCCCCGTGATCTCAATCTCTGTCCCTTTAATGTGCCAGTGATCTCACTCTGTCCATTTAATCTTCCCGTGATCTCAATCTCTGTCCATTTATCCTGCCCGTGATCTCACTCTCTGTCCCTGTAACCTCCCCGTGATCTCACTCTCTGTCCCTTTAACCTCCCCGTGATCTAAATCTCTGTTCTTTTAAACTTCCCCTGATCTCACTCTCTGTCCCTTTAACCTCCCCGTGATCTCACACTATGTCCCTTTAACCTCCCCGTGATATCACTCTCAATCCCGTTAAACTCCCCGTGATCTCATTCTCTGTCCCTTTAACCTCCCCGTGATCTCACTCTCTGTCCCTTCAACCTCCCCGTGATCCCACTCTGCCGCTTTAACCTGCCCCTTAACTCTCTCTGTCCTTTTAACCTCCCCGTGATCTCTCTCTCTGTCCCTTTTAATTTCCCGTGATCTCACTCTCTGTCCCTTTAACCACCCCGTGATCTCACTCTCTGTCCCTTTAACTTCCCCGTGATCTTACTCTCTGTCCCTTTAACCGCCCCGTGATCTCTCTCTCTGTCCCTTTTACCTCCCCGTGATCCCAATCTCTGTCCTTTAAAGTCCCATTGATCTCACTCTGTCCATTTAACCTCCCCGTGATTTCACTCTCTGTCGCTTTAACCTCCCCGTGATCTAAATCTCTGTCCCTTTAATTTCCCAGTGATCTCACTCTCTGTCCCTTTAACCTCCCCTTGATCTCACTCTCTGTCCCTTTAACCACCCCGTGACCCATCTCTGTCGTTTTAACCTACCCGTAATCTATCTCTCTCCCTTTAACTTCCCAGTGATCTCTGTCTTTCCCTTTAAACACCCCGTGTTCTCACTCTCTGTCCCTTTAACCTCCCGGTGATCACACTCTCTGTCCCTTTAACCTCCCCGTGATCTCACTCTCTTCCCTTTAACCTCCCCGTGATCTCACTCTCTGTCCCTTTAACCTCCCCGTGATCTCACTCTCTGTCCCTTTTACCTCCCCGTGATCTCACTCTCTGTAGCTTTAACCTACCCGTAATTTCTCCCTGTCCCTTTATCCTCCCCGTGTTCTCACTCCTGTCCCGTTAACCTACCCGTGATCTCACTCTCTGTCCCTTTTACCTCCCCGTGATCTCACTCTCTGTCCCTTTAACCTCCCCGTGATCTCACTCTCTGTCCCTTTAACCTCCCCTTGATCTCACTCTCTGTCCCTTTTACCTCCCCGTGATCTCACTCTCTGTCCCTTTAACCTCCCCGTGATCTCACTCTCTGTCCCTTTAAACTCCCCGTGATCTCACTCTCTGTCCCTTTAACCTCCCCGTGATCTCACTCACTGTCCCTTTTACCTCCCCGTGATCTCACTCTCTGTACCTTTAACCTCCCAGTGATCTCACTCTCTGTCCCTTAAACCTCCAGGTATTCTCACTCTGTCCCTTTAAACTCCCTGTGATCTCATTCTCTGTCCCTTTAACCTCCCCGTGATCTCACTCTCTGTCCCTTCGACCTCCCCGAGATCTCACTCTCTCTCCCTTTGACCTCCCCGTGATCTCACCCTCTGTCCCATTAACCTCCCCGTAATCTCTCTCTCTGTCCCTTTAATCTCCCCGTCATCTCACACTCTGTCCCTTTAACCTCACCCGTGATCTCACTCTCTGTCCCTTTAACTTCCCCGTGATCACACTCACTGTCCCTTTAACCTCCGCGTGATCTCACTCTCTTTCCCTTTAACCTCCCCGTGATCTCACTCTCTCCCATTAATCTTCCCTTGATCTTAATCTCTGTCCCATTTACCTCCTGGTGATCTCACTCTCTGTCACTTTAACCTCCCCATGATCTCACTCTCTGTCCCTTTATGTTTCCCGTGATCTCAATCTCTGACCCTTTTATTTCTCTGTGATCTCACTCTCTGTCCATTTAACCTCCCCGTGAAATCACTCTCTGTCCCTTTTACCTCCCCGTGATCTCACTCTCTGTCGCTTTAACCACCCCGTAATCTCTCTCTGTCCCGTTAAGCTCCCCGTGATCAATATCTCTGTCGCTTTAACTTCCCAGTGATCTCAATCTCTGTCCCTTTAACCTCACTGATTTCGCACTCTGTCCCTTTAACCTCCCCGTGATATCATTCTCTGTCCCTTTAACCAATCCGCGATATCACTGTCTGTCCCTTTAACCTCCCAGTGATCTCTGTCTTTCCTTTTAAACTCCCCGTGTTCTCACTCTCTGTCCCTATAAACTCACCGTGATATCACTCTCTGTCCCTTTTACATCACCGTGATCTCACTCTTTGTCCCGATAACTTACCAGTGATCTCACTCCCTGTCCCTACAACCTCCCCGTGATCTCGCTCTCTGACCCTTTAACCTCCCCGTACACTCAATCTTTGTCCATTTAACCTCCCCGTGATCTCAATTTCTGTCCCTTTAACCTGCCCTTGATCTCATTGTCTGTCCCTATAACCTCCCTGTGATCTCACTCTCCGTCCCTTTTACCTCCCCGTGATCTCACTCTCTGACCCTTTAACCTCGCCGTGATCTCACTCTCTGTCCCTTTAACCTCCCCGTGAAATCACTCTCTGTCCCTTTTACCTCCCCGTGATCTCACTCTCTGTCGCTTTAACCATCCCGTAATCTCTCTCTGTCCCGTTAACCTCCCCGTGATCTAAATCTCTGTCGCTTTAACCTCCCCGTGATATCATTCTCTGTCCCTTTAACCAATCCGCGATATCAATGTCTGTCCCTTTAACCTCCCAGTGATCTCTGTCTTTCCCTTTAAACTCCCCGTGATCTCACTCTCTATCCCTTTAACCTCCCCGTGATCTCATTCTCTGTCCGTTTATCCTCCCGGTATTCTCACTCTCTGTCCCTTTAACCTCCCAGTGATCTCACTCTCTGTCCCTTTAACCTCCCTGTGATCTCAATCTTTGTCCCTACAACCTCCCCGTGATCTCACTGTCTGTCCATTTAACCTCCCCGTCATCTAACTCTCTGTCCCTTTATCCTCCCTGTGATCTGACTCTCTGTCCCTTTAACCTCCCTGTGAGCTCAATCTGTGTCCCTTTAACCTCCCCGTGATCTCACTCTCTGTCCATTTAACCTCACTGTCATCTAACTCTCTGTCCCTCTAACCACCCCGTAATCTCACTCTCTGTCCCTTTAACTACCCCTTGATCTAACTCTCTGTCCCTTTAAAAGCCCCGTGATCTCTCTCTCTGTCCCGTTAACCTCCCCGTGATCCCAATCTCTGTCCCTTTAACGTCCCAGTGATCTCACTCTGTCCATTTAATCTTCCCGTGATCTCAATCTCTGTCCATTTAACCTCCCCGTGATCTCACTCTGTCGCTTTAACCTCCACCTTAACTCTCTCTGTCCTTTTAACCTCCCCGAGATCTCACTCTCTGTCCTTTTAAACTTCCCATGATCTCACTTTCTGTCCCTTTAAATTCCGCGTTATCTCACTTTGTCCCCTTAATCTTCCCGTGATCTTAATCTCTGTCCCATTAACCTCCCCGTGATGTAACTCTCTGTCCCTTTAACCGCCCCGTGATCTCACTCTCTGTCCCTTTAACCTACCCGTGATCTCACTCTCTGTCCCTTTAACCGCCCTTTTGATCTCACTCTCTGTACCATTAACCTCCCCGTGATCTCACTGTCTGTCCATTTAACCTCCCCGTGATCTCACTCTCTGTCCATTTAACCTCCCCGTGATCTCACACTCAGTCGCTTTAACCTCCCCGTAATCTCACTCTCTTCCCGTTAACCTGCCCGTGATCTAACTCTCTGTCCCGTTAACTTCCCAGTGATCTCACTCTCTTTAACTTTATCCACCCCGTGATATCACTCTCTGTCCCTTTATTCTTCCCGTGATCACACTCTCTGTCCCTTTAACCTCCCCGTGATCACACTCTCTGTCCCTTTAAACTCCCCGTCATCTCGCTCTCTGTCCCTTTAACCTCCCTGTGCACTCAATCTCTGTCCATTTAACCTCCCCGTGATCTCAATTTCTGTCCCTTTAACCTGCCCTTGATCTCATTGTCTGTCCCTTTAACCTCCCGGTGATCTCACTCTCCGTCCCTTTTACCTCCCCGTGATCTCACTCTCTGTCCCTTTAACTTCCCCGTGACCTCACTCTCGTTTAACCTTCGCATGATCTCACTCTCTGTTCCTTTAACCTCCCCGTGATCTCACTCACTGTCCCTTTAACCTCCCCGTGATCTCACTCTCTGTCCCTTTAATCTCCCCGTCATCTCACTCTCTGTCCCTTTAACCTCCCCATGATCTCACTCTCTCTCCCTTTATCCTGCCCCTCTTCTCACTCTCTGTCGCCTTAACTTTCCCGTGATCTCACTCTCTGTCCCTTTAACCTCCCCGTGATCTCACTTTCTGTCCCTTTAAACTCCGCGTGATCTCACTTTGTCCCCTTAATCTTCCCGTGATCTTAATCTCTGTCCCATTAACCTCCCAGTGATGTAACTCTCTGTCCCTTTAACCGCCCCGTGATCTCACTCTCTGTCCCTTTAACTTCCCCGTGATCTCACTCTCTGTCCCTTTAATCTCCCCGTCATCTAACTCTCTGTCCCTTTAACCTCCCCATGATCTCACTCTCTCTCCCTTTATCCTGCCCCTCTTCTCACTCTCTGTCGCCTTAACTTTCCCGTGATCTCACTCTCTGTCCCTTTAACCTCCCCGTGATCCCACTTTCTGTCCCTTTAAACTCCGCGTGATCTCACTTTGTCCCCTTAATCTTCCCGTGATCTTAATCTCTGTCCCATTAACCTCCCCGTGATGTAACTCTCTGTCCCTTTAACCGCCCCGTGATCTCACTCTCTGTCCATTTAACCTGCCCGTGATCTAAATCTCTGTCCCGTTAACTTCCCAGTGATCTCACTCCCTGTCCCTTTATTCTTCCCGTGATCTCACTCTCTGTCCCTTTAACCTCCCCGTGATCTCACTCTCTGTCCCTTTAAACTCCCCGTCATCTCGCGCTCTATCCCTTTAACCTCCCCGTGCACTCAATCTCTGTCGCTTTAACCTCCCCGTGATCTAATTGTCTGTCCCTTTAACCTCCCGGTGTTCTCACTCTCTGTCCCTTTAATCTCCCCGTCATCTCACTCTCTGTCCCTTTTACCTCCACGTGATCTCACTCTCTGTCCCTTTAAGCTCCCCGTGATCTCAATCTCTGACCCTTTAACCTCTCCGTGATCTCACTCCCTGTCCATTTTACCTCCCCGTCAACTAACTTTCTACCCCTTTAACCTCCCCTTGAACTCACTCTCTGTCCTTTTAACCTCCCCGTGATCTCACTGACTGTCCATTTAACCTCCCCGTCATCTAACTCTCTGTTCCTTTAACCTCCCCGTGATCTCACTCTCTGTCCCTTTAACCTCCCTGTGATCTCACTCTCTGTCCCATTAAACTCCCCGTGATCTCACTGTCTGTCCATTTAAACTCCCCGTCATCTAACTCTCTGTCCCTTTAACCTCCCCGTGAACTCACTCGCTGTCCCTTTAACCTCGCCGTGATCTCACTCTCTGTCCCTTTAACCTCCCCGTGATCACACTCTCTGTCCCTTTAACCTCCCCGTGATCTCACTCTTTGTCCCTTTAACCTCCCCGTGATCTCACTCTCTGTCGCTTTAACCACCCCGTAATCTATCTCTGTCCCTTTAACCTATCCGTGATCTCACTCTCTGTCCCTTTAACCACCCCGTGATCTCATTCTCTGTCCCTTTAACCTCCCCGTGATCCCAATCTCTGTCCCTTTAACGTCCCAGTGATCTCACTCTGTCCCTTTAACCTCCCCGTGATCTCAATCTCTGTCCCATTAACGTCCCAGTGATCTCACTCTGTCCCATTAACCTCCCCGTGATCTCACTGTCTGTCCATTTAACCTCCCCGTCATCTAATTCTCTGTCCCTTTAACCTGCCAGTGAACTCACTCTTTGTCCCTTTAACCTCCCTTGATCTCACTCCCTCTCCCTTTAACCTGCCCCTGATCTAACTCTCTGTCGCCTGAACTTTCCCGTGATCTCACTCTCTGTCCCTTTAACCTCCCTGCGATCTCACTCTTTGTCCCATTAACTTCCCCGTGATCTCACTGTCTGTCCATTAAACCTCCCCGTCATCTAACTCTCTGTCCCTTTAACCTCCCCGTGATCTCACTCTCTCTCCCATTAACCTCCCCGTGATCTCACTCTCTGTCCATTTATCCTCTCCGTCATCTAACTCTCTGTCTCTTTATCCTCCCCGTTATCTGACTGTCTGTCCCTTTAACCTCCCCGTGAGCTCAATCTGTCCCTTTAACCTTCCCGTGATCTCACTCTCTCTCCATTTGACGTCCCTGTCATCTAACTCTCTGTCCCTCTAACCACCCCGTAATCTCACTCTCTGTCCCTTTAACTACCCCTTGATCTAACTCTCTGTCCCTTTAACAGCCCCGTGATCTCTCTCTCTGTCCCTTTAACCTCACCGTGATCCCAATCTCTGTCCCTTTAACGTCCCAGTGATCTCACTCTGTCAATTTAATCTTCCCGTGATCTCAATCTCTGTCCCTTTAACCTCCCCGTGATCTCACTCTTTGTCCCGTTAACCTACCCGTGATCTCACTCTCTGTCCCTTTAACCACCCCGTGATCTCATTCTCTGTCCCTTTAACCTCCCCGTGATCTCACTCTCTTTCCCCTTAACCTGCCCCTGATCTCACACTCTGTCCCTTTATCCTCCCCGTGATCTCACTCACTGTCCCATTTTTTCCCCGTGATCTAACTCTCTGTCCCTTTAACCTCCCCGTGATCACAATCTCTGTCCCTTTAATGTCCCAGTGATCTCACTCTGTACCTTTAACCTCCCCGTGATCTCAATCTCTGTCCCTTTAATGTGCCAGTGATCTCACTCTGTCCATTTAATCTTCCCGTGATCTCAATCTCTGTCCATTTATCCTGCCCGTGATCTCACTCTCTGTCCCTTTAACCTCCCCGTGATCTAAATCTCTGTTCTTTTAAACTTCCCCTGATCTCACTCTCTGTCCCTTTAACCTCCCCGTGATCTCACACTATGTCCCTTTAACCTCCCCGTGATATCACTCTCAATCCCGTTAAACTCCCCGTGATCTCATTCTCTGTCCCTTTAACCTCCCCGTGATCTCACTCTCTGTCCCTTCAACCTCCCCGTGATCCCACTCTGCCGCTTTAACCTGCCCCTTAACTCTCTCTGTCCTTTTAACCTCCCCGTGATCTCTCTCTCTGTCCCTTTTAATTTCCCGTGATCTCACTCTCTGTCCCTTTAACCACCCCGTGATCTCACTCTCTGTCCCTTTAACTTCCCCGTGATCTTACTCTCTGTCCCTTTAACCGCCCCGTGATCTCTCTCTCTGTCCCTTTTACCTCCCCGTGATCCCAATCTCTGTCCTTTAAAGTCCCATTGATCTCACTCTGTCCATTTAACCTCCCCGTGATTTCACTCTCTGTCGCTTTAACCTCCCCGTGATCTAAATCTCTGTCCCTTTAATTTCCCAGTGATCTCACTCTCTGTCCCTTTAATCTCCCTGATTTAGCTCTCTGTCCCTTTAACCTCCCCTTGATCTCACTCTCCCTCCCTTTAACCACCCCGTGACCCATCTCTGTCGTTTTAACCTACCCGTAATCTATCTCTCTCCCTTTAACTTCCCAGTGATCTCTGTCTTTCCCTTTAAACACCCCGTGTTCTCACTCTCTGTCCCTTTAACCTCCCCGTGATCTCACTCTCTGTCCCTTTAATTTCCCCATTACCTCCATCTCTGCCCCTTTAACCTCCCGGTGATCACACTCTCTGTCCCTTTAACCTCCCCGTGAACTCACTCTCTTCCCTTTAACCTCCCCGTGATCTCACTCTCTGTCCCTTTTACCTCCCCGTGATCTCACTCTCTGTAGCTTTAACCTACCCGTAATTTCTCCCTGTCCCTTTATCCTCCCCGTGTTCTCACTCTCTGTCCCGTTAACCTACCCGTGATCTCACTCTCTGTCCCTTTTACCTCCCCGTGATCTCACTCTCTGTCCCTTTAACCTCCCCGTGATCTCACTCTCTGTCCCTTTAACCTCCCCGTGATCTCACTCTCTGTCCCTTTTACCTCCCCGTGATCTCACTCTCTGTCCCTTTAACCTCCCCGTGATCTCACTCTCTGTCCCTTTAAACTCCCCGTGATCTCACTCTCTGTCCCTTTAACCTCCCCGTGATCTCACTCTCTGACCCATTTACCTCCCCGTGATCTCACTCTCTGTACCTTTAACCTCCCAGTGATCTCACTCTCTGTCCCTTAAACCTCCAGGTATTCTCACTCTGTCCCTTTAAACTCCCTGTGATCTCATTCTCTGTCCCTTTAACCTCCCCGTGATCTCACTCTCTGTCCCTTCGACCTCCCCGTGATCTCACTCTCTGTCCCTTTAATCTCCCCGTCATCTCACACTCTGTCCCTTTAACCTCACCCGTGATCTCACTCTCTGTCCCTTTAACCTCCGCGTGATCTCACTCTCTTTCCCTTTAACCTCCCCGTGATCTCACTCTCTCCCATTAATCTTCCCTTGATCTTAATCTCTGTCCCATTTACCTCCTGGTGATCTCACTCTCTGTCACTTTAACCTCCCCATGATCTCACTCTCTGTCCCTTTATGTTTCCCGTGATCTCAATCTCTGACCCTTTTATTTCTCTGTGATCTCACTCTCTGTCCATTTAACCTCCCCGTGAAATCACTCTCTGTCCCTTTTACCTCCCCGTGATCTCACTCTCTGTCGCTTTAACCACCCCGTGATCTCACTCTCTGTCCCTTTAACCTCCCCGTGATCTCACTCTCTGTCCCTTTAACCTCCTCGTGAAATCACTCTCTGTCCCTTTTACCTCCCCGTGATCTCACTCTCTGTCGCTTTAACCACCCCGTAATCTCTCTCTGTCCCGTTAACCTCCCCGTGATCAATATCTCTGTCGCTTTAACTTCCCAGTGATCTCAATCTCTGTCCCTTTAACCTGCCCTTGATCTCATTGTCTGTCCCTATAACCTCCCTGTGATCTCACTCTCCGTCCCTTTTACCTCCCCGTGATCTCACTCTCTGACCCTTTAACCTCGCCGTGATCTCACTCTCTGTCCCTTTAACCTCCCCGTGAAATCACTCTCTGTCCCTTTTACCTCCCCGTGATCTCACTCTCTGTCGCTTTAACCATCCCGTAATCTCTCTCTGTCCCGTTAACCTCCCCGTGATCTAAATCTCTGTCGCTTTAACCTCCCCGTGATATCATTCTCTGTCCCTTTAACCAATCCGCGATATCAATGTCTGTCCCTTTAACCTCCCAGTGATCTCTGTCTTTCCCTTTAAACTCCCCGTGATCTCACTCTCTATCCCTTTAACCTCCCCGTGATCTCATTCTCTGTCCGTTTATCCTCCCGGTATTCTCACTCTCTGTCCCTTTAACCTCCCAGTGATCTCACTCTCTGTCCCTTTAACCTCCCTGTGATCTCAATCTTTGTCCCTACAACCTCCCCGTGATCTCACTGTCTGTCCATTTAACCTCCCCGTCATCTAACTCTCTGTCCCTTTAACCTCCCTGTGAGCCCAATCTGTGTCCCTTTAACCTCCCCGTGATCTCACTCTCTGTCCATTTAACCTCACTGTCATCTAACTCTCTGTCCCTCTAACCACCCCGTAATCTCACTCTCTGTCCCGTTAACCTCCCCGTGATCCCAATCTCTGTCCCTTTAACGTCCCAGTGATCTCACTCTGTCCATTTAATCTTCCCGTGATCTCAATCTCTGTCCATTTAACCTCCCCGTGATCTCACTCTGTCGCTTTAACCTCCACCTTAACTCTCTCTGTCCTTTTAACCTCCCCGAGATCTCACTCTCTGTCCTTTTAAACTTCCCATGATCTCACTTTCTGACCCTTTAAATTCCGCGTTATCTCACTTTGTCCCCTTAATCTTCCCGTGATCTTAATCTCTGTCCCATTAACCTCCCCGTGATGTAACTCTCTGTCCCTTTAACCGCCCCGTGATCTCACTCTCTGTCCCTTTAACCTACCCGTGATCTCACTCTCTGTCCCTTTAACCGCCCTTTTGATCTCACTCTCTGTACCATTAACCTCCCCGTGATCTCACTGTCTGTCCATTTAACCTCCCCGTGATCTCACACTCAGTCGCTTTAACCTCCCCGTAATCTCACTCTCTGTCCCGTTAACCTGCCCGTGATCTAACTCTCTGTCCCGTTAACTTCCCAGTGATCTCACTCTCTTTAACTTTATCCACCCCGTGATATCACTCTCTGTCCCTTTATTCTTCCCGTGATCACACTCTCTGTCCCTTTAACCTCCCCGTGATCACACTCTCTGTCCCTTTAAACTCCCCGTCATCTCGCTCTCTGTCCCTTTAACCTCCCTGTGCACTCAATCTCTGTCCATTTAACCTCCCCGTGATCTCAATTTCTGTCCCTTTAACCTGCCCTTGATCTCATTGTCTGTCCCTTTAACCTCCCGGTGATCTCACTCTCTGTCCCTTTAACTTCCCCGTGACCTCACTCTCGTTTAACCTTCGCATGATCTCACTCTCTGTTCCTTTAACCTCCCCGTGATCTCACTCACTGTCCCTTTAACCTCCCCGTGATCTCACTCTCTGTCCCTTTAATCTCCCCGTCATCTCACTCTCTGTCCCTTTAACCTCCCCATGATCTCACTCTCTCTCCCTTTATCCTGCCCCTCTTCTCACTCTCTGTCGCCTTAACTTTCCCGTGATCTCACTCTCTGTCCCTTTAACCTCCCCGTGATCTCACTTTCTGTCCCTTTAAACTCCGCGTGATCTCACTTTGTCCCCTTAATCTTCCCGTGATCTTAATCTCTGTCCCATTAACCTCCCAGTGATGTAACTCTCTGTCCCTTTAACCGCCCCGTGATCTCACTCTCTGTCCCTTTAACTTCCCCGTGATCTCACTCTCTGTCCCTTTAATCTCCCCGTCATCTCACTCTCTGTCCCTTTAACCTCCCCATGATCTCACTCTCTCTCCCTTTATCCTGCCCCTCTTCTCACTCTCTGTCGCCTTAACTTTCCCGTGATCTCACTCTCTGTCCCTTTAACCTCCCCGTGATCTCACTTTCTGTCCCTTTAAACTCCGCGTGATCTCACTTTGTCCCCTTAATCTTCCCGTGATCTTAATCTCTGTCCCATTAACCTCCCCGTGATGTAACTCTCTGTCCCTTTAACCGCCCCGTGATCTCACTCTCTGTCCCTTTAACTTCCCCGTGATCTCACTCTCTGTCCCTTTAACCGCACCGTGATCTCACTCTCTGTCCCATTAACCTCCCCGTGATCTCACTCTCTGTCCATTTAACCTCCCCGTAATCTCACTCTCTGTCCCGTTAACCTGCCCGTGATCTAAATCTCTGTCCCGTTAACTTCCCAGTGATCTCACTCCCTGTCCCTTTATTCTTCCCGTGATCTCACTCTCTGTCCCTTTATTCTTCCCGTGATCTCACTCTCTGTCCCTTTAACCTCCCCGTGATCACACTCTCTGTCCCTTTAAACTCCCCGTCATCTCGCGCTCTATCCCTTTAACCTCCCCGTGCACTCAATCTCTGTCGCTTTAACCTCCCCGCGATCTCAATTTCTGTCCCTTTAACCTGCCCGTGATCTAATTGTCTGTCCCTTTAACCTCCCGGTGTTCTCACTCTCTGTCCCTTTAATCTCCCCGTCATCTCACTCTCTGTCCCTTTTACCTCCACGTGATCTCACTCTCTGTCCCTTTAAGCTCCCCGTGATCTCAATCTCTGACCCTTTAACCTCTCCGTGATCTCACTCCCTGTCCATTTTACCTCCCCGTCAACTAACTTTCTACCCCTTTAACCTCCCCTTGAACTCACTCTCTGTCCTTTTAACCTCCCCGTGATCTCACTGACTGTGCATTTAACCTCCCCGTCATCTAACTCTCTGTTCCTTTAACCTCCCCGTGATCTCACTCTCTGTCCCTTTTACCTCCCTGTGATCTCACTCTCTGTCCCATTAAACTCCCCGTGATCTCACTGTCTGTCCATTTAAACTCCCCGTCATCTAACTCTCTGTCCCTTTAACCTCCCCGTGAACTCACTCGCTGTCCCTTTAACCTCGCCGTGATCTCACTCTCTGTCCCTTTAACCTCCCCGTGATCACACTCTCTGTCCCTTTAACCTCCCCGTGATCTCACTCTTTGTCCCTTTAACCTCCCCGTGATCTCACTCTCTGTCGCTTTAACCACCCCGTAATCTATCTCTGTCCCTTTAACCTATCCGTGATCTCACTCTCTGTCCCGTTAACCTCCCCGTGATCTAAATCTCTGTCCCTTGAACTACCCAGTGATCTCACTCTCTGTCCCTTTAACCTCCCTGATTTAGCACTCTGTCCCTTTAACCTCCCCGTGATTTCACTCTCTGGCCCTTTAACCAACCCGTGATCCCTCTCTGTCGCTTTAACCTCCCCGTAATCTCTCTCTGTCCCTTTAACCTCCCCGTGATCTCTCTCTCTGTCCCTTTAACCTCCCAGTGATCTCTTTCTTTCCCTTTAAACTCCACGTGTTCTCACTCTCTCTCCCTTTATACTCAATGTGATATCACTCTTTGTCCCTTTAACATCCCCGTGATCTCACTCTCTGTCCATTTTACCTCCCCGTGATCTCACTCTCTGTCCCTTTAAACTCTCCGTGATCTCACTCTCTATCCCATTAACCACCCCGTGATCTCACTCTCTGTCCCTTTAAACTCCCCGTCATCTCACTCTCCGTCCCTTTAACTTCCCCGTGATCGCACTCACTGTCCCTTTAACCTCCCCGTGATCTCACTCTCTTTCCCTTTAACCTCCCCGTGATCTCACTCTGTCCCATTAATCTTCCCTTGAACTTAATCTCTGTCCCATTAACCTCCCCGTAACCTCACTATCTGTCCCTTTATCCTCCCCGTGATCTCACTCTCTGTCCCTTTAACTTCCCCGTGATCTCACTCTCTGTCCCTTTAACCTTCCCGTGATCTCACTTTCTGTCCCTTTAACCTCCCCGTGAAATCACTCTCTGTCCCTTTTACCTCCCCGTGATCTCACTCTCTGTCGCTTTAACCACTCCGTAATCTCTCTCTGTCCCGTTAACCAATCCGTGATATCACAGTCTGTACCTTTAACCTCCCAGTGATCTCTTTCTTTCGTCTTTAAACCCCCCGCGTTCTCACTCTCTGTCCCTTTAACATCCCCGTGATATCACTCTTTGTCCCGTTAACCTACCCGTGATCTCACTCCCGCTCCCGTTAACCTCCTCGTGATCTCACTCACTGTCCATTTAAACTCCCTGTGATCTCACTCTCTGTCACTTTAAACTCCCCGTGATCTCACTCTCTATCACTTTAACCTCCCGGTGATGACACTCTCTGACCCTTTAAACTCCCCGTGATCTCAAAGTCTGTCCAATTAACCAATCGGTGATCTCAATCAATGTCCCTTTAATTACAGACACTCCAATAGTACAATACACCCTCAATTACTGACCCTCCAATAGTGCAGCACACCCTCAATTACTGACCCTCCAATAGTGCAGCACACCCTCAATTACTGACACTCCAATAGTGCAGCACACCCTCAATTACTGACACTCCAATAGTGCAGCACACCCTCAATTACTGACACTCCAATAGTGCAGCACACCCTCAATTACTGACCCTCCAATAGTGCAGCACACCCTCAATTACTGACCCTCCAATAGTGCAGCACACCCTCAATTACTGACACTCCAATAGTGAAGCACACCCTCAATTACTGACACACCAATAGTGCAGCACACCCTCAATTACTGACACTCCAAAAGTGCAGCACACCCTCAATTACTGACACTCCAATAGTGCAGCACACACTCAATTAATGACACTCCAATAGTGCAGCACACCCTCAATTACTGACACTCCAATAGTGCAGCACACACTCAATTACTGACACTCCAATAGTGCAGCACACCCTCAATTACTGACCCTCCAATAGTGAAGCACACCCTCAATTACTGACACTCCAAAAGTGCTGCACACACTCAATTAATGACACTCCAATAGTGCTCCACACACTCAATCACTGACCCTCCAATAGTGCAGCACACCCTCAATTACTGACCCTCCAATAGTGCAGCACACCCTCAATTACTGACACTCCAATAGTGCTCCACACATCAAATAAAGACACTGCAATAGTGCAGCACACACTCAATTAATGACCCTCCAATAGTGCAGCACACCCTCAATTACTGACCCTCCAATTGTGCAGCAAACCCTCAATTACTGACAGACCAATAGTGCAGCACACCCTCAAATACTGACCCTCCATTAGTGCAGCAAACCCTCAATTACTGACACTCCATTAGTGCAGCAAACCCTCAATTACTGACTCTCCAATAGTGCAGCAAACCCTCAATTACTGACACTCCAATAGTGCAGCACACCCTCAATTACTGACCATCCAATAGTCCAGCACACCCTCAATTACTGACACTCCAATAGTGCAGCACACCCTCAATTACTGACACTCCAATAGTGCAGCACACCAACAATTACTGACCCTCCAATAGTGCAGCACACCCTCAATTACTGACACTCCAATAGTGCAGCACACCCACAATTACAGACCCTCCAATAGTGTAGCACACCCTCAATTACTGTCCCTCTAATAGTGCAGCACAGCCTCAATGACTGACCCGCCAATAGTGCAGAAAACCACAAATACTGACCCTCCAATAGTGCAGCACACCCTCAATTACTGACCCTCCAATAGTGCAGCAAACCCTCAATTAATGACAGTCCAATAGTGCAGCACACCATCAATTACTGACCCTCCAATAGTGCAGCACACCCTCAATTAATGACAGTCCAATAGTGCAGCACACCCTCAATTACTGACACCCAATAGTGTAGCACACCCTCAATTACTGACACTCCAATAGTGCAGCACACCCTCAATTACTGACACCCAATAGTGTAGCACACCCTCAATTACTGACCCTCCAATAGTGCAGCAAACCCTCAATTAATGACAGTCCAATAGTGCAGCACACCCTCAATTACTGACACCCAATAGTGCAGCACACCCTCAATTACTGACACCCAATAGTGTAGCACACCCTCAATTACTGACACCCAATAGTGTAGCACACCCTCAATTACTGACACCCAATAGTGTAGCACACCCTCAATTACTGACACCCAATAGTGCAGCACACCCTCAATTACTGACACCCAATAGTGTAGCACACCCTCAATTACTGACACCCAATAGTGTAGCACACCCTCAATTACTGACACTCCAATAGTGCAGCACACCCTCAATTACTGACACTCCAATAGTGCAGCACACCCTCAATTACTGACACTCCAATAGAGCAGCACACCCTCATTTACTGACCCTCCAATAGTGCAGCACACCCTCAATTACTGACACTCCAATAGTGCAGCACATCCTCAATTACTGACACTCCAATAGTGCAGCACACCCTCAATTAATGACACTCCAATAGTGCAGCACACCCTCAATTACTGACACTCCAATAGTGCAGCACACCCTCAATTACTGACACTCCAATAGTGCAGCACACCCTCAATTACTGACACTCAAATAGTGCAGCACACCCTCAATTACTGACACTCCAATAGTGCAGCACACACTCAATTACTGACACTCCAATAGTGCAGCACACCCTCAATTACTGACACTCCAATAGTGCAGCACACCCTCAATTACTGACACTCCAATAGTGCAGCACACCCTCAATTACTGACACTCAAATAGTGCAGCACACCCTCAATTACTGACACTCCAATAGTGCAGCACACACTCAATTACTGACACTCAAATAGTGCAGCACACCCTCAATTACTGACAATCCAATAGTGCAGGACACCCTCAATTACTGACACTCCAATAGTGCAGCACACCCTCAATTACTGACACTCAAATAGTGCAGCACACCCTCAATTACTGACAATCCAATAGTGCAGCACACCCTCAATTACTGACTCTCCAATAGTGCAGCACACCCTCAATTACTGACACTCCAATAGTGCAGCACACCCTCAATTACTGACTCTCCAATAGTGCAGCACACCCTCAATTACTGACACTCCAATAGTGCAGCACAGCCTCAATTACTGAGCCTACAATAGTGCAGCACACGCTCAAATACTGACACTCCAATAGTGCAGCACACCCTCAATTACTGACACTCCAATAGTGCAGCACACCCTCAATTACTGACACTCCAATAGTGCAGCACACCCTCAATTACTGACCCTCCAATAGTGCAGCACACGCTCAAATACTGACACTCCAATAGTGCAGCACACCCTCAATTACTGACACTCCAATAGTGCAGCAAACCCTCAATTATTGACCCTCCAATAGTGCAGCACACCCTCAATTGCTGACCCTCCAATAGTGCAGCACACCCTCAATTACATTCCCTCCAATAGTGCAGCACACCTTCAATAACTGACACTCCAATAGTGCAGCACACCCTCAATTACATTCCCTCCAATAGTGCAGCACACCTTCAATAACTGACACTCCAATAGTGCAGCACACCCTCAATAACTGACAGTCCTATAGTGCAGCTCATCCTCAATTACTGACACTCCAATAGTGCAGCACACCCTCAATTACTGACACTCCAATAGTGCAGCACACCCTCAATATCTGACACTCCAATAGTGCAGCACACCCTCAATTACTGACACTCCAATAGTGCAGCACACCCTCAATTACTGACACTCCAATAGTGCAGCACACCCTCAATTACTGACACTCTAACAGTGCAGCACACCCTCAATTACTGACACTCCAACAGTGCAGCACACCCTCAATTACTGACACTCCAATAGTGCAGCACACCCTCAATTACTGACACTCCAATAGTGCAGCACACCCTCAATAACTGACACTCCAATAGTGCAGCACACCCTCAATTACTGACACTCCAATAGTGCAGCACACCCTCAATTACTGACACTCCAATAGTGCAGCACACCCTCAATTACTGACTCTCCAATAGTGAAGCACACCCTCAATTACTGATACTCCAATAGTGCAGCACAGCCTCAATTACTGAGCCTACAATAGTGCAGCACACCCTCAATTACTGACCCTCCAATAGTGCAGCACACCCTCAAATACTGACACTCCAATAGTGCAGCACACCCTCAATTACTGACACTCCAATAGTGCAGCAAACCCTCAATTATTGACCCTCCAATAGTGCAGCACACCCTCAATTATTGACCCTCCAATAGTGCAATACACCCTCAATTACTGACACTCCAATAGTGCAGCACACCCCCAATTACTGACACTCCAATAGTGCAGCACAACCTCAATTACTGACACTCCAATAGTGCAGCACACCCTCAATTACTGACCCTCCAATAGTGCAGCAAACCCTCAATTATTGACCCTCCAATAGTGCAGCACACCCTCAATTATTGACCCTCCAATAGTGCAATACACCCTCAATTACTGACACTCCAATAGTGCAGCACACCCCCAATTACTGACACTCCAATAGTGCAGCACAACCTCAATTACTGACACTCCAATAGTGCAGCACACCCTCAATTACTGACCCTCCAATAGTGCAGCACACCCTCAATTACTGACCCTCCAATAGTGCAGCACACCCTCAATTACTGACACTCCAATAGTGCAGCACACCCTCAATTACTGACCCTCCAATAGTGCAGCACACCCTCAATTACTGACAATCCAATAGTGCAGCACACCCTCAATTACTGACACTCCAATAGTGCAATACACCCTCAATTACTGACACTCCAATAGTGCAGCACACGCTCAATTACTGACACTCCAATAGTGCAGCACACCCCCAATTACTGACACTCCAATAGTGCAGCAAACCCTCAATTACTGACACTCCAATAGTGCAGCACACCCTCAATTACTGACTCTCCAATAGTGCAGCACAACCTCAATTACTGACACTCCAATAGTGCAGCACACCCTCAATTACTGACACTCCAATAGTGCAGCACAACCTCAATTACTGACACTCCAATAGTGCAGCACACCCTCAATTACTGACACTCCAATAGTGCAGCACAACCTCAATTACTGACACTCCAATAGTGCAGCACACCCTCAATTACTGACACTCCAATAGTGCAGCACAACCTCAATTACTGACACTCCAATAGTGCAGCACACCCTCAATTACTGAAACTCCAATAGTGCAGCACACCCTCAATTACTGAAACTCCAATAGTGCAGCACACCCTCAATTACTGACACTCCAATAGTGCAGCTCACCTTCAATTACTGACCCTCCAATAGTGCCTCACAACCTCAATTACTGACACTCCAATAGTGCAGCACACCCTCAATTACTGACACTCCAATAGTGCAGCACACCCTCAATTACTGACACTCCAATAGTGCAGCACACCCTCAATTACTGACACTCCAATAGTGCAGCAAACCCTCAATTAATGACAGTCCAATAGTGCAGCACATCCTCAATTACTGACACTCCAATAGTGCAGCAAACCCTCAATTACTGACACTCCAATAGTGCAGCACAGCCTCAATGACTGACCCTCCAATAGTGCAGAAAACCTCAAATACTGACCCTCCAATAGTGCAGTACACCCTCAATGACTGACCCTCCAATAGTGCCTCACAACCTCAATTACTGACACTCCAATAGTGCAGCACACCCTCAATTACTGACACTCCAATAGTGCAGCACACCCTCAATTACTGAGATTCCAATAGTGCAGCAAACCCTCAATTACTGACACTCCAATAGTGCAGCACACACTCAATTACTGACACTCCAATAGTGCAGCACACCCTCAATTACTGACACTCCAATAGTGCAACACACCCTCAATTACTGACACTCCAATAGTGCAGCACACCCTCAATTACTGAGATTCCAATAGTGCAGCAAACCCTCAATTACTGACACTCCAATAGTGCAGCACACACTCAATTACTGACACTCCAATAGTGCAGCACACCCTCAATTACTGACACTCCAATAGTGCAACACACCCTCAATTACTGACACTCCAATAGTGCAGCACACCCTCAATTACTGACACTCCAATAGTGCAGAAAACCTCAATTACTGACACTCCAATAGTGCAGCACACCCTCAATTACTGACACTCCAATAGTGCAGCACACCCTCAATTACTGAGATTCCAATAGTGCAGCAAACCCTCAATTACTGACACTCCAATAGTGCAGCACACACTCAATTACTGACACTCCAATAGTGCAGCACACCCTCAATTACTGACACTCCAATAGTGCAACACACCCTCAATTACTGACACTCCAATAGTGCAGCACACCCTCAATTACTGACACTCCAATAGTGCAGCACACCCTCAATTACTGACACTCCAATAGTGCAGCACACCCTCAATTACTGACACTCCAATAGTGCAGCACACCCTCAATTACTGACACTCCAACAGTGCAGCACACCCTCAATTACTGACACTACAATAGTGCAGCACACCCTCAATTACTGACTCTCCAATAGTGCAGCACACCCTCAATTACTGACTCTCCAATAGTGCAGCACACCCTCAATTACTGACTCTCCAATAGTGCAGCACACCCTCAATTACTGACACTCCAATAATGCAGCACACCCTCAATTACTGACACTCCAATAGTGCAGCACACCCTCAATTACTGACACTCCAATAATGCAGCACACCCTCAATTACTGACACTCCAATAGTGCAGCACACCCTCAATTACTGACACTCCAATAGTGCAGCACACCCTCAATTACTGACACTCCAATAGTGCAGCACACCCTCAATTACTGACACTCCAATAGTGCAGCACACCCTCAATTACTGACAATCCAATAGAGCAGCACACCCTCAATTACTGTCCCTACAATAGGGCAGCTCACCCTCAATTAATGACACAACAAATGTGCAGCACACCCTCAATTACTGACACTCCAATAGTGCAGCATAACCTCAATTAAAGGCACCCCAATAGTGCAGCACACCCTCAATTACTGACCATCCAATAGTGCATCACACCCTCAATTACTGACTCGCCAATAATGCAGCCCACCCTCAATTACTGACACTCCAATAGTGCAGCACACCCTCAATTACTGACACTCCAATAGTGCAGCACACCCTCAATTACTGACACTCCAATAGTGCAGCACACCCTCAATTACTGACACTCCAATAATACCCTCAATTACTGACACTCCAATAGTGCAGCACACCCTCAATAACTGACACACCAATAGTGCAGCACACCCTCAATTTCTGACCCTCTTATAGGGCAGCACACCCTCAATTACTGACACTCCAATAGTGCAGCACACCCTCAATTACTGACACTCCAATAGTGAAGAACACCCTCAATTACCGACCCTCTTATAGTGCAGTACAGCCTCAATTACTGACACTCCAATACTGCAGCACGTCCTCAATTGTTGACACTCCAATAGTGCAGCACACCCTCAATTACTAACACTCCAATAGTGCAGCACACCCTCAATTACTGACACAACAAAATTGCAGCACACCCTCAATAACTGACCCACCAATAGTGCAGCACACCCTCAATTACTGACACCCCAATAGTGCAGCACACCCTCAATTACTGACACTCCAATAGTGCAGCACACCCTCAATAACTGACCCACCAATAGTGCAGCACACCCTCAATTACTGACACCCCAATAGTGCAGCACACCCTCAATTACTGACACTCCAATAGTGCAGCACACCCTCAATTACTGACAATCCAATAGTGCAGCACATCCTCAATTACAGACACTCCAATAGTGCAGCACACCCTCAATTACTGACACCCCAATAGTGCAGCACACCCTCAATTACTGACACTCCAATAGTGCAGCACACCCTCAATTACTGACTCTCCAATAGTGCAGCACACCCTCAATTACTGACACTCCAATAGTGCAGCACACCCTCAATTACTGACCCTCCAATAGTGCAGCACATCCTCAATTAGTGACAATCCAATAGTGCAGCACACCCTCAATTACTGACACTCCAATAGTGCAGCACACCCTCAATTACTGACCCTCCAATAGTGCAGCACATCCTCAATTACTGACCCTCCAGTAGTGCAGCACACCCTCAATTACTGACACACCAATAGTGCAGCACACCCTCAATTACTGACACTCCAATAGTGCAGCACACCCTCAATTACTGACAATCCAATAGTGCAGCACACCCTCAATTACTGACACTCCAATAGTGCAGCACACCCTCAATTACTCACACTCCAATAGTGCAGCACACCCTCAATTACTGACCCTCCAATAGTGCAGCACATCCTCAATTACTGACCCTCCAATAGTGCAGCACATCCTCAATTACTGACCCTCCAATAGTGCAGCACACCCTCAATTACTGACCCTCCAATAGTGCAGCACATCCTCAATTACTGACCCTCCAATAGTGCAGCACATCCTCAATTACTGACCCTCCAATAGTGCAGCACACCCTCAATTACTGACCCTCCAATAGTGCAGCACATCCTCAATTACTGACCCTCCAGTAGTGCAGCACACCCTCAATTACTGACCCTCCAATAGTGCCGCACACCCTCAATTACTGACCCTCCAATAGTGCAGCACATCCTCAATTACTGACCCTCCAGTAGTGCAGCACACCCTCAATTACTGACCCTCCAGTAGTGCAGCACACCCTCAATTACTGACCCTCCAATAGTGCAGCACATCCTCAATTACTGACCCTCCAGTAGTGCAGCACATCCTCAATTACTGACAATCCAATAGTGCAGCACACCCTCAATCAGTGATCTCACTCGGTCCATTTAACCTCCCCGTGATCTCAATCTCTGTCCCTTTAAAGTCCCAGTGATCTCTCTCTGTCCATTTAATCTTCCCGTGATCTCAATCTCTGTCCATTTAACCCGCCTGTGATCTCACTCTCTGTCCCTTTAAGTTCACCGTGATCTCACTCTCTTTCCCATTAACCTCCCCGTAACCTCACTCACTGTCCCTTTAACCTTCCCGCGATATCAGTCTCTGCCCCTTTAATCTCCCCGTGATCACACTCTCTGTCACTTTAAACTCCCCGTGATCTCACTCTCTGTCCCTTTAACCTCCCCGTGATCTCACTCTCTGTCCCATTAACTTTCCCGTGATCTCACTCTCTATGCCTTAAACCTCCCCTTGATCTCACTCTCTGTCCCATTAACATTCCCGTGATCTCACTCTCTATGACTTAAACCTCCCCGTGATCTCACTCTCTGTCCCATTAACCTCCCTGTGCTCTCACTCTCTATCCCTTTAACATCCCCGTGATATCACTCTCTGTTCCTTTAACCTCCCCGTGAAATCACTCTCTGTCCCTTTAACCTCCCCGTGATCTCACTCTCTGTCCCTTCAACTGTCCCTGATCTCAATCTCTGTCCCATTAACATTCCCGTGATCTCACCATCCGTCCATATAACCTCCCCGTGATCTCTCTCTCTGTCCCTTTAACCTCCGCGTGATCTCACTCTCTGTCCCTTTAACCTCCCCGTGATATCACTCTCTGTCCCTTTAACATTCCCGTGATCTCACCCTCTGTCCATTTAACCTCCCCGTGATCACACTCTCTGTACCTTTATCCTCCCCGTGATCTCACACTCAGTCCCTTTAACCGCCCCGTGATCTCACTCTCCGTCCCTTTAACGTCATCGTGATCTCACTTTCTGTCCCTTTAACCTCCCCGTAATCTCACTCTCTGTCCCTTAAACCTCCCTGTATTCTCATTCTCTGTCCCTTTAAACTCCCCTTGATCTCAATCTCTGTCCCTTTAATGTGCCCGTGATCTCATTCTCTCTCCCTTTAACCTCCCTGTGATCTCATTCACTGTCCCTTAAACCTCCCCGTGATATCACTCTCTGTCTCTTTTACCTCCCCGTGATTTCACTCTCTGTCCCTTAATTCTCCCCTTGATCTCACTCTCTGTCCACTTAACCTTCCCGTGATCTCACTCTCTATCCCTTAAGCCTTCACGTGATATCACTCTATGTCCCATTAACATACCCGTGATGTCACTCTCTGTCCCTATAACCTCCCCGTAATCTCACTCTCTGTCCCTTTAACCTCCCTGTGATCTCACTCTCTGTCCCTTTAACCTTCCTGATTTAGCTCTCTGACCCTTTAACCTCACCCTGATCTCAGTGTCTGTCCCTTTAACCTTCCCGTGATCTCATTCTCTGTCCCTTTAACCTCCCTGATCTAGCTCTCTGTCCCTTTAACCTCACCCTGATCTCAGTGTCTGTCCCTTTAACCTCCCCGTGATATCACTTTCTGTCCCGTTAACCTCCCCGTGTTCTCACTCTCTGTCCCTTTAACCTCCCTGTAATCTCACTCTCTGTCCCTTA
Organism: Cetorhinus maximus; assembly: GCF_964194155.1. Taxonomy (NCBI): domain Eukaryota; kingdom Metazoa; phylum Chordata; class Chondrichthyes; order Lamniformes; family Cetorhinidae; genus Cetorhinus; species Cetorhinus maximus. The sequence continues at coordinate 58,446 of NW_027596204.1, forward strand.
AATCTCCCCGTGAGCTCAATTTCTGTCACATTAACTTCCCCGTGATCTCACTCTCTGTCACTTAAAATACCCCGTGATCTCACTCTCCGTCGTGTAAACCGTCCCTTTAACTGTCCCTGATCTGACTCTCTGTCCCTATAACTGTCCCTGATCTCAATCTCTGTCCCTATAACCTCCCCGTGATCTCACTCTCTGTTCCTTTAACCTCCCCGTGATCTCACTCTCTGTCCATTTAACCTCCCCGTGATCTCACTCTCTGTCCCTTTAACCTCGCCGTGATCTCACTCTCCGACCCTTTAACCTCTATGTCCCTTTAACGTCCGAGTGATCTCACTCTGTCCATTTCATCTTCCCGTGATCTCACTCTCTGTCCCTTTAACCACCCCGTGATCTCACTCTCTGTTCCAATAATCTCCACGTGATATCACTCTCGGTCCCTTTAACCTCCCCGTGATCTCAATCTCTGTCCCTTTAACCTCCCAGTGATCTCACTCTCTGTCCCTTTAACCTCCCCATGATCTCAATCTCTGTCCCTTTAACCTCCCCGTGATCTCCCTCTCTGTCCCTTTTACTTTCCTGTGATCTCACTCTGTATCCCTTAAACCTCCCCGTGATAACACTCTCTGTCCCTTTAACCTCCACGTGATCTAAATCTCTGTCCCATTAACCTCCCCCTGAGCTCACTTTTTGTCCCTTTAACCTCCCCGTGATCTCACTCTCAGTCCGTTTAACCTCCCCGTCTTCTAACTCTCTGTCCCTTTAACCACCCAGTGATCTCACTCTCTGTCCCCAAGCTCCCGATGGTCTCACTCTCTGTCCCATTAACCTCCCCGTGATCTCACTCTCTGTCCCTTTAACCTCCCCGTGATTTCTTTCTGTCCCTTTAACCTCCCCGTGATCTCACTCTAGTCCCTTTAACCAACCTGATCTCACACTCTGTCCCCTTAATCTCCCCGTGATCTCACTCTCTGTCCCTTTAACCTCCCCGTGATCTCAGTCTCTGTGCCTTTAACCTCCACGTGATCTCTCTCTCTGTCCCATTAACGTCTCTGTGATCTCACTCTCTCCCTTTAATCTTCCCGTGATCTCTCTCTCTGTCCCATTAACCTCCCAGTGTTCTCCTTTACTGTCCCTTTAATCTCCCCATGATCTCACTCTCTGTCCCTTTAACCTCCCCGTGATCTCTCTCTCTGTCCCTTTAACGTCCCAGTGATCTCACTCTCTCCCTTTAATCTTCCCGTGATCTCAATCTCTGTCCCTATAATCTGCCCATGATCTCATTCACAGTACCTTTCACTTACCCGTGACCTCACTCTCTGTCCCATTAACCTCCCCGTGATCTCACTCTCTGTCCCATTAACCTTCCCGTGATCTCTCTCTAGTCCCATTAACCTCCCTGACCTCACTCTCTGTCCCATTAACCTCCCTGATTTAGCTCGCTGTCCCTTTAAACGTCCCGTGATCACACTCTCTGTCCCTTTAAACTCTCCGTGTTCTCACTCTCTGTCCCTTTAACTTCCCCGTGATCTCACTCACTGTCCCTTTAATTCCCCGTTATCCCACTTTCTGTCCCTTTAACCTCCCCGTGATCTCACTCTGTCCCTTTAATCTTCCCGTGATCTCACTCTCTTTCGCTTTAACCTCCCCGTGATCTCACTCTCTGTCCATTTAACCTCCCAGTCATCTAACTCACTGTCCCTTTAACCTCCCCGTGATCTCACTCTCTGTCCCTGTAACCTCCCCGTGATCTCAATCTCTGTGCCTTTAACCTCCCCGTGATCTCACTCTCTGTCCATTTAATCTTCCCATGATCTCAATCTCTGTCCATTATACCTCCCCGTGATCTCATTCTCTGTCCCATTATTCTCCCCGTGATCTCACTCTCTGTCCATTTAACCTCCCCGTCATCAAACTCTCTGTCCCTTTAACCACCCCGTGATCTCACTCTCTGTCCCTTTAACGTCCACGTGATCTCACTCTCTGTCCCTTTAACCTCCCCGTAATCTCTCTCTGTCCCTTTAACCTCCCAGTGATATCACTCTCTGACCCGTTAACCTCCCCATGATCTAAATCTCTGTCCCGTTAACTTCCCAGTGATCTCAGTCTCTGTCCCTTTAACCTCCCCGTGATCTCACTCTCTGTCCATTTAACCTCCACGTGATCTCACTCTCTGTCCCTTTAACCTCCCCGTGGTCTCACTCTCTGTAATTAATCTCCCCGTGATCGCACTCAATGTCCCATTAACCTCCCCGTGATCTCATTCTCTGTCCGTTTAGCCTACCCGTGACCTCACTCTCATTCCTATTAACCTTCCCGTGATCTCACTCTCTGTCCCTTTAACCTCCCCGTGATCTCACTCTCTGACCCTTTAACAGCCCTGTGATATCACTCTCTGTCCCGGTAACCTTCCCAAAATCTACACTCTCTGTCCCTTTCAACTTTCCTTGATCTCACTCTCTGTCCCTTTAACCTCCCCGTGATCTCACTCTCTGTCCCTTTAACCTCCCCGTGATCTCAATCTCTGTGCCTTTAACCTCCCTGTGATCTCACTCTCTGTCCCTTTAACGTCCCCGTGATCTCTCTCTCTGTCGCTTTAACGTCCCAGTGATCTCACTCTGTCCATTAAATCTTCCCGTGATCTCACTCTCTGTCCCGTTAACCTCCCCGTGATCTCACTCTCTGTCCCTTTAACCTCCCCATGATCTCAATCTCTGCCCATTAACAACCCCGTGGTCTCACTCTCCGTTCTTTTAACCTCCCCGTGATCTAAATCTCTGTCCCTTTAACTTCCCAGTGCTCTCACTCTCTGTCCCTTTAACCTTCCTGATTTAGCTCTCTGACCCTTTAACCTCACCCTGATCTCAGTGTCTGTCCCTTTAACCTTCCTGTGATCTCACTCTCTGTCCCTTTAACCTCCCTGATCTAGCTCTCTGTCCCTTTAACCTCACCCTGATCTCAGTGTCTGTCCCTTTAACCTCCCCGTGATATCACTTTCTGTCCCGTTAACCTCCCCGTGTTCTCACTCTCTGTCCCTTTAACCTCCCTGTAATCTCACTCTCTGTCCCTTAAATCTCCCCGTGATCTCACACTCTGTCCTGTAAACCGTCCCTTGAACTGTCCCTGATCTGACTCTCTGTCCCTATAACTGTCCCTGATCTCAATCTCTGTCCCTATAACATTCCCGTGATCTCACCCTCTGTCCATTTAACCTCCCCGTGATCTCACTCTCTGTCCCTTTAACCTCGCCGTGATCTCACTCTCCGACCCTTTAACCTCTCTGTCCCCTTAACGTCCGAATGATCTCACTCTGTCCATTTCATCTTCCCGTGATCTCACTCTCTGTCCCTTTAACCACCCCGTGATCTCACTCTCTGTTCCAATAATCTCCCCGTGATATCACTCTCGGTCCCTTTAACCTCCCCATGATCTCACTCTCTGTCCCTTTCACCTCCCCGTGATCTCACTCTCAGTCCCATTAAGCTGCCCGTGATCTCAATCTCTGTCCCTTTAACCTCCCAGTGATCTCCCTCTCTGTCCCTTTTACTTTCCTGTGATCTCACTCTGTATCCCTTAAACCTCCCCGTGCTAACACTCTCTGTCCCTTTAACCTCCACGTGATCTAAATCTCTGTCCCATTAACCTCCCCCTGAACTCACTTTTTGTCCCTTTAACCTCCCCGTGATCTCACTCTCAGTTCGTTTAACCTCCCCGTCTTCTAACTCTCTGTCCCTTTAACCACCCGGTGATCTCACTCTCTGTCCCCAATCTCCCGATGGTCTCACTCTCTGTTCCTTTAACCTCCCCGTGATCTCACTCTCTGTCCCTTTAACCTCCCCGTGATCTCTTTCTGTCCCTTTAACCTCCCCGTGATCTCACTCTAGTCCCTTTAACCACCCTGATCTCACACTCTGTCCCCTTAATCTCCCCGTCATCTCACTCTATTTCACTTTAACCTCCCCGTGATCTCACTCTCTGTCCGTTTAACCTCCCCGTGATCTCAGTCTCTGTGCCTTTAACCTCCACGTGATCTCTCTCTCTGTCCCATTAACGTCCCTGTGATCTCAGTCTCTGTACCTTAAACCTCCCCGTGATCTCACTCTCTGTCCCTTTAACCTCCCCGTGATCTCAGTCTCTGTACCTTAAACCTCCCCGTGATCTCTCTCTCTGTCCCATTAACCTCCCCGTGATCTCAGTCTCTGTCCCTTTAACCTCCCCGTGATCTCTCTCTCTGTCCCATTAACCTCCCAGTGTTCTCATTTACTGTCCCTTTAATCTCCCCATGATCTCACTCTCTGTCCCTTTAACCTCCCCGTGATCTCTCTCACTGTCCCTTTAACGTCCCGGTGATCTCACTCTCTCCCTTTAATCTTCCCGTGATCTCAATCTCTGTCCCTATAATCTGCCCATGATCTCATTCACTTACCCGTGACCTCACTCTCTGTCCCATTAACCTCCCCGTGATCTCACTCTCTGTCCCTTTAACCTCCCCGTGATCTCTCTCTGTCACTTTAACCTCCCCGTGATCTAAATCTCTGTCCCTTTAAACGTCCCGTGATCACACTCTCTGTCCCTTTAAACTCTCCGTGTTCTCACTCTCTGTCCCTTTAAACTCCCTATGATCTCACTCTCTGTCCCTTTAATCTTCCCGTGATCTCACTCTGTCCCTTTTACCTTCCCTGATCTCACTCTCTGTCCCTTTAACTGTTCCCCGATCCCACTCTCTGTCCGTTAATATTCCTGATCTCACTCTGTCCCTTTAGCTGTCCCTGATATCACACTTTGTCCCTATAACTGTCCCTGATCTCAATCTCTGTCCCATTAACATTCCCGTTATCTCACCCTCTGTCCCTTTATCCTTCCCGTGATCTCACAGTCTGTCCCTTTAACATTCCCATGATCTCACCCTCTGTCCATTTAACCTCCCCGTGATCACACTCTCTGTACCTTTATCCTCCCCGTTATCTCACTCTCTGTCCCTTTAACCTCCCCGTGATCTCACTCTCCGTCCCTTTAACCTCCCCGTGATCTCACTCTCAGTCCCTTTAACCTCCCCGTAATCTCACTCTCTGTCCCTTTAACCTCCCCGTGATCTCACTCTGTCGCTTTAACCTCCCCGTTAACTCTCTCTGTCCCTTTAACCTCCCTGTAATCTTACACCCTGTCCCTTTAACCTCCACGTGATCTCAGTCGCTGTCCCTTTAACCTCCCCGTATTCTCACTCTCTGTCCCATTAAACTCCCCGTGATCTCACACTCTCTCCCATTAACCTCCCTGTGATCTCACTCTCTGTCCCTTCAACCACCCTGTGATCTCACTCTCTGTCCCTTCAACCTCCCGGTGATCTCACTCCCTCTCCCTTTAACCTCCTTGAGATCTCACTCCCTGTCCCTTTAACCTCCACGTGATCTCACTCTCCGTCCCATTAACCTCCCAGTGATCTCACTCTCTGTCCCTTTAACCTCCCCGTGATCTCACTCTCTGTCCCATTAAACTCCCCGTGATCTCACACTCTCTCCCTTTTCCCTCCCTGAGATCTCACTCCCTATCCCTTTAACCTCCATGTGATCTCACTCTCCGTCCCATTAACCTCCCAGTGATCTCACTCTCTGTCCCTTTAACTTCCCAGTGATCTCACTCTCTTTCCTTTTAGCCTCCTCGTTATCTCACTCGCTGTCCCTTTAGCCTCCCCATGATCTCACTCTCTGTCCCTTTAACCTCCCCGTAATCACACTCTCTGTCCCTTTAACCTTCCCGTGATCTCACTCTCTGTCCTTTTAACCTCCCCGTGATCACACTCTCTGTCACTTTAAACTCCCCGTGATCTCACTCTCTGTCCCTTTAACCTCCCCTGCTCTCACTCTCTGTTCCATTATGCTTCCCGTGATCGCACTCACTGTCCAGTTATCCTCCCTGTGATCTCACTCTCTGTCCCTTTATCCGCCCCGTGAACTCAATCTCTGTACCTTTAACCTCCCGGTGATCTCACTCTCAGTCTCTTTAACTTCCCCGTGCGGTCATTCACTGTCCCTTTAAGCTCCCCGTGATCTCACTCTCTCTCCCTATAAACTGCCCGTGATCTCACTCTCTCTCCCGTTATCCTCCCTGTGATCTAACTCTCTTTCCCTTTAACCTCCCTGTGATCTCACTCTCTGTCCCTTTAACCTCCACATGATCTCACTCTCTGTCCCATTAACCTCACCGTGATCTCACTCTCTGTCGCTTTAAACGCCCCGTGAACTCAATCTCTGTACCTTCAACCTCCCCGTGATCTCATTCTCTGTCTCTTTAACTTCCCCGTTCGCTCATTCTCTGTCCCTTTAAGCTCCCCGTGAACGCATTCCCTGTCCCTTTAACCACCCCATGATCTCACTCTCTTTCCCTTTAACCTCCCCGCGATCTCACTCTCTGTCCCTTTAACCTCCCTGTGATCTCACTCTCTGTCCCGTTAACCTCCCCGTGATCTCACTCTCTGTCCCGTTAACCTCCCCATGATCTCACTCTCTGTCCCGTTAACCTCCCCGTGATCTAAATTTCTGTCCCTTTAACTTCCCAGTGATCTCACTCTCTTTCCTTGTATCCTCCCCGTGATCTCACTCCCTGTCCCTTTAGCCTCACCATGATCTCTCTCTCTGTCCCTTTAAACGCCCCGTAATCTCAATCACTGTCCCTTTAACATCCCCGTGATCTCACTCACTGTCCATTTAACCTCCCTGAGAACTCACTCTCTGTCACTTTCACCTCCACATGATCTCACTCTCTATCCAATTAACGTCCCCGTGATCGCAATCACTGTCCAGTTATCCTCCCCGTGATCTCAATCTCTGTCCCTTTAACCGCCCCGTGAACTCAATCTCTGCACCTTTAAACTTCCCGTGATCTCACTCTCTGTCCCATTAACTTCCCTGTGCTCTCATTCCCTGTCCCTTTAAGCTCACCGTGAACTCATTTTCTGTCCCTTTAACTTCCCCGTGATCTCACTCTCTGCCCCATTAAACTCCCCGTGATCTCACACTCTCTCCCATTAACCTCCCTGTGATCTCACTCTCTGTCCCTTTAACCACCCCGTGATCTCACTCTCTCTCCCTTTAACCTCCCTGAGATCTCACTCCCTGTCCCTTTAACCTCCACGTGATCTCACTCTCCGTCCCATTAACCTCGCAGTGATCTCACTCTCTGTCCCTTTAACCTCCCTGTGATCTCACTCTCTGTCCCTTTAGCCTCCCCGTAATCTCTCTCTGTCCCTTTAACCTGCCCGTGATCTCACTCTCTCTCCCTTTAACCTCCCTGTGAACTCACTCTCTGTCCCTTTAACGTCGCCGTGATCTCACTCTCTGTCCCATTAACCTCCCCATGATCTGACTCTCTGTCCCTTTAACCTCCCCGTGATCTCACTCTCTGTCCCTTTAACTTCCCCGTGATCTCACTCTCTGTCCCTTTAACGTCTACGTGATCTGACTCTTTGTCACATTAATCTCCCCGTGATCTCACTTTCTCTCCCTTTAACCACCCCGTGATCTCACTCTCTGTCCCGTTAACCTCCCCGTGATCTAAATCTCTATCCCTTTAACTTCCCAGTGATCTCACTCTCTTTCCTTTTAGCCTCCTCGTGATCTCACTCTTTGTCCCTTTAGCCTCCCCATGATCTCACTCTCTGTCCCTTTAACCTCCCCGTAATCTCACTCTCTGTCCCTTTAACCTTCCCGTGATCTCACTCTCTGTCCTTTTAACCTCCCCGTGATCACACTCTCTGTCACTTTAAACTCCCCGTGATCTCACTCTCTGTCCCTTTAACCTCCCCGTGATCACACTCTCTGTCCCTTTAACCTCCCCGTGCTCTCACTCTCTGTCCCATTATGCTCCCCGTGATCGCACCCACTGTCCAGTTATCCTCCCCGTGATCTCACTCTCTGTCCCTTTAACCGCCCCGTGAACTCAATCTCTGTACCTTTAAACTCCCCGTGATCTCACTCTCTGTCCCTTTAAACTGCCCGTGATCTCACTCTCTCTACCGTTAACCTCCCTGTGATCTAACTCTCTTTCCCTTTAACCTCCGTGGGATCTCACTCTCTGTCCCTTTAACCACCATGTCACCTCACTCTCTGTCACACTAATCTCCCCGTGATCTCACTCTCTGTCGCTTTAACCTCCCCGTAATCTCTCTCTGTCCCATAAACCTCCCCGTGAACTCACTCTCTGTCCCGTTAACGCCCCCTTGATCTAAATCTCTCCCCTTTAACTTCCCAGTGATCTCACCCTCTTTCCTTTTAGCCTCCCCGTGATCTCATTCACTGTCCCTTTAGCCTCCCCGTGATCTCACTCTCTGTCCCTTTAACCTTCCCGTAATCTCACTCCCTGTCCCTTTAACATCCCCGTGATCTCACTCTCTGTCCATTTAACCTCCCTGTGATCTCACTGTTTGTCCCATTAACCTCACCGTGATCTCACTCTCTGTCGCTTTAACCTCCCCGTAATCTAAATCTCTGTCCCTTTAACTTCCCAGAGATCTCACTCTCTGTCCTTTTAACCTCCCTGATGTAGCACTCTGGCCCTTTAACCGCTCCGTGATCTCTGTCTCTGCCCCTTTAACCTCCCCTTAATCTCGCTCTGTCGCTTTAGCCTCCCCATAATCTCTCACTGTCCCTTTAACCTCCCCGTGATCTCACTCTCTGTCCCTTTAATCTCCCAGTGATCTCTGTCTTTCTCTTTAAGCTCCCCGTGTTCTCACTCTCTGTCCCTTTAACATCAGCGTGATATCATACTCTGTCCCTTTAAGGTCCCAGTGATCTCACTCTGTCCCTTGAACCTCCCCGTTATCTCAATCTCTGTCCATTTAACCTGACCGTGATCTCACTCTCTGTCCCTTTAACCTCCCTGTGATCTCGTTCTCTTTCCCTTTCACCTCCCCGTGATCTCACTCTCTGTCCCATTAACCTCCCCGTGATCTGACTCTCTGTCCCTATTAACTCCCCGTGATCTCACTCTCTGTCCCTTTACCTTCCCTGTGATCTCACTCTCTCTCCCTTTAATGTCCACGTGATCTCATTTTCTGTCACATTAATCTCCCCGTGATCTCACTCTCTGTCTCTTTAAACGCCCCGTAAACTCAATCTCTGTACCGTTAACCTCCCTGTGATATCACTCTCTGTCCCTTTAACCTCCCCGTGATCTCCCTCTCTGTCCCTATAAGCTCTCCGTGAACTCATTTTCTGTCCATTTAAACTCCCCGTGATCTCACTCTCTGTCTCATTAACCTCCCCGTGATCTCACTCTCTGTCCCTTTAAACTCCCCGCGATCTCACTCTCGGTCCATTTAACCTCCCCGTGATCACAATCTCTGTCCCTTTAACCGCCGCGTGATCTCAATCTCTGTACCTTTAACCTCTCTGTGATCTCACTCTCTTTCCCTTTAACCTTCCCGTGATCTCACTCTGTCCCTTTAACCTTCCCAGATCTCATTCTCTGTTCCTTTAACTGTCCCCCTGATCTCAATCTCTGTCCCTTTAACTCTCCTCTTGATATCACTCTCAGTCCCTTTAACTGGCCCCCGATCTCACTCTTTATCCCTTTAATAGTTCCTGCTCTCTCTCTGTCCCTTTAGCTGTCCCTGATATCACTCTTAGTCCCTTTAAACGCCCCGTAAACTCAATCTCTGTCACATTAATCTCCCCGTGATCTCACTCTCTGTCGCTTTAACCTCCCTGCGATCTCACTCTCTGTCCCTTGAACCTCCACGTGATCTCACTCTCTGCCCCATTAACCTCACCGTGATCTCACTCTCGTCGCTTTAACCTCCCCGTAATCTCTCTCTGTCCCTTTAACCTCCCCGTGATCTAAATCTCTGTTCCTTAAACTTCCCAGTGATCTCACTCTTTGTCCCTCTAACCTCCCCGTGATCTCGCTCTGTCGCTTTAACCCCCCATAATCTCTCACTGTCCCTTTAACCTCCACGTGATCTCACTCTCTGTCCCATTAACCTCACCGTGAACTCACTCTCTGTCGCTTTAACCTCCCCGTAATCTCTCTCTGTCCCTTTAACCTGCCCGTGATCTCACTCTCTGTCCCGTTAACCTCCCCGTGATCTAAATCTCTGTCCCTTAAACTTCCCAGTGATCTCACTCTCTGTCCCTTTAACCTCCCTGATGTAGCACTCTGTCCCTTTAACCTCCCCGTGATATCACTCTCTGTCCCTTTAACCTCCCCGTGATATCACTCTCTGTCCCAGTAGCCTCCCGGTGATCTCACTCTCTGTCCCTTTAACCTCCCCGTGATCTCAATCTCTGTCCATTTAAGATCCCCGTGATCTCACTCTGTCCCTTTAACCTCCCCGTTAACTCAATCTCTGTCTATTTAACGTGCCCGTGATCTCACTCTCTGTCCCTTTAACCTCCCCGTGATCTCACTCTCTGTCCCTTTCACCTCCCCGTGATCTCACTCTCTGTCCCATTAACCTCCCCTGATCTGACTCTCTGTCCCTATAACCTCCCCGTGATCTCACTCTCTGTCCCTTTAACTTCCCCGTGATCTCACTCTCTGTCCCTTTAACGTCCACGTGATCTCACTCTCTGTCACATTAATCTCCCCGTGATCTCACTCTCTGTCGCTTTAACCTCCCCGTGATCTAAGTCTCTATCCCTTTAACTTTGCAGTGATCTCACTTTCTTTCCCTTTAGCCTCCCCGTGATCTCACTCCCTGTCCCTTTAGTCTCCCCGTGATCTCACTCTCTGTCCCTTTAACCTCCCCATAATCTCACTCTCTGTCCCTTTAACCTTCCCGTGTACTCACTCCCTATCCTTTTTATCTCCCCGTGATCTCACTCTCTGTCCCTTTAACCTCCCCGTGATAGCACTTACTGTCCAGTTATCCTCCCCGTGAATTCACTCTCTGTCCCTTTAACCGCCCCGTGAACTCACTCTCTGTCCCTTTAACCTCCCCGTGATCTCACTCTCTGTCGCTTTATCCTCCTCGTTAACTCCCTCTCTGTCCCTTTAACCTCCTCATGATCACTGTCCTTCCCTTTAATCTCCCCGTGTTCTCACTCTCTGTCCCTTTAACCTCCTCGTGATCTCACTCTCTGTCACTTTAACCTCCCCGTGATCTCAATCTCTGTCCCTTTAACTTCCCAGTGATCTCACTCTCTGTCCTTTAACCTCACCGTGATCTCAGCCTCTGTCCCTTTAACCATCCCGTGATCTCTCACTGTCGCTTTAACCTCCCAGTAATCTCTCTCTGTCCCTTCAACCTCCCCGTGATCTCACTCTCTGTCGATTTAACCTCCCAGTGATCTCTGTCTTCACGTTTAACCTCATCATGATCTCTCTCTCTGTCCCTTTAACCTCCCCGTGATCTCACTCTCTGTCCCTTTAATCTCCACGTGATCTCACTCTCTGTCCCATTAACCTCCCCGTGATCTCACTCTCTGTCCCTTTAGCCTCCCAGTGATCTCACTCTTTGTCCCATTAATCTAACTGTGATCCCACTCTCAGTCCCTTTAAACTCCCCGTGATCTCACTCTCTGTCCCTTTAACCTCCCCGTGATCTCACTCTCTGTCACTTTAGCCTCCCCGTGATCTCACTCTTAGTCCCTTTAACCTCCCCGTGATCTCACTCTCTGTCCCTTTCAACTCCCCATGATCTCAATCTCTGTCCCTTTAACCTCCCCGTGATCTCACTCTCTGTCCCTCTTACCTCCCCGTGATCTCACTCTCTGTCCCTTTAACCTCCCCGTGATATCACTCTCTGTCCCTTTAACCGCCCTGTGATCTCACTCCCTGTCCCTTTAACCTCCCCGTGATCTCACTCTGTCGCTTTAATCTCCCCGTTAACTCTCTCTGTCCCTTTAACCTCCCCGTGATATAACTCTCTGTCCCTTTAACCTCCCCCTGATCTCACTCTCTATCCCCTTAACTTTCCCGTGATCTCACAGTCTATCCCTTAATCCTCCACGTGAAATCACTCTCAGACCCATTATCCTCCCCGTGATCTCACTCTCTGTCCCTTTAACCTCCCCGTGATCTCACGCTCTGTCCCTTTAACCACCCCGCGATCTCAAGCTCTTTCCCTTTAACCTCCCCTTGAGCTCAATCTCTGTCCCTTAACCTCCCCGTGATCTCACTCTCTGTCCCTTTAACTTCCCCGTGATCTCACTTTCTGTCCCTTTAACGTCCACGTGATCTCATTCTCTGTCCCATTAACCGCCCCCTGATCACACTCTCTGTCGCTTTAACCACCCCGTGATCTCACACCCTGTCCATTTAACTTCCCCGTGACCTCACTCTCATTCCTATTAACCTCCCCGTGATCTCAGTCTGTCCCGTATAACCTTCCCGTGATCTCATTCTCTGTCCCTTTATCCTCCCGTTGATCTCACTCTCTGTCCCGTTAACCTTCCCGTGATCTCACCCTCTGTCCCGTTAACCTCCCCGTGATCTCACTCTCCGTCCCTTTGAACTCCCCGTGATCTCACTCTCTGTCCCATTCACCTCCCCGTGATCTAAATCTCTGTCCCTTTAACTTCCCAGTAATCCAGCTCTCTGTCCCTTTAACCTTCCTGATTTAGCACTCTGACCCTTTAACCTCCTGGTGATCACAATCTCTGTCCTTTTCACCACCCTGTGATCTCTCTCTGTCAGTTTAACCTCCCCGTGATCTCTGTCTTTCCCTTAAAACTCCCCGTGATCTCACTCTGTCCCTTTAACCTCCCCGTTAACTCAATCTCTGTCTATTTAACGTGCCCGTGATCTCACTCTCTGTCCCTTTAACCTCCCCGTGATCTCACTCTCTGTCCCTTTCACCTCCCCGTGATCTCACTCTCTGTCCCATTAACCTCCCCTGATCTGACTCTCTGTCCCTATAACCTCCCCGTGATCTCACTCTCTGTCCCTTTAACTTCCCCGTGATCTCACTCTCTGTCCCTTTAACGTCCACGTGATCTCACTCTCTGTCACATTAATCTCCCCGTGATCTCACTCTCTGTCGCTTTAACCTCCCCGTGATCTAAGTCTCTACATCCCTTTAACTTTGCAGTGATCTCACTTTCTTTCCCTTTAGCCTCCCCGTGATCTCACTCCCTGTCCCTTTAGTCTCCCCGTGATCTCACTCTCTGTCCCTTTAACCTCCCCATAATCTCACTCTCTGTCCCTTTAACCTTCCCGTGTACTCACTCCCTATCCTTTTTATCTCCCCGTGATCTCACTCTCTGTCCCTTTAACCTCCCCGTGATAGCACTTACTGTCCAGTTATCCTCCCCGTGAATTCACTCTCTGTCCCTTTAACCGCCCCGTGAACTCACTCTCTGTCCCTTTAACCTCCCCGTGATCTCACTCTCTGTCGCTTTATCCTCCTCGTTAACTCCCTCTCTGTCCCTTTAACCTCCTCATGATCACTGTCCTTCCCTTTAATCTCCCCGTGTTCTCACTCTCTGTCCCTTTAACCTCCTCGTGATCTCACTCTCTGTCACTTTAACCTCCCCGTGATCTCAATCTCTGTCCCTTTAACTTCCCAGTGATCTCACTCTCTGTCCTTTAACCTCACCGTGATCTCAGCCTCTGTCCCTTTAACCATCCCGTGATCTCTCACTGTCGCTTTAACCTCCCAGTAATCTCTCTCTGTCCCTTCAACCTCCCCGTGATCTCACTCTCTGTCGATTTAACCTCCCAGTGATCTCTGTCTTCACGTTTAACCTCATCATGATCTCTCTCTCTGTCCCTTTAACCTCCCCGTGATCTCACTCTCTGTCCCTTTAATCTCCACGTGATCTCACTCTCTGTCCCATTAACCTCCCCGTGATCTCACTCTCTGTCCCTTTAGCCTCCCAGTGATCTCACTCTTTGTCCCATTAATCTAACTGTGATCCCACTCTCAGTCCCTTTAAACTCCCCGTGATCTCACTCTCTGTCCCTTTAACCTCCCCGTGATCTCACTCTCTGTCACTTTAGCCTCCCCGTGATCTCACTCTTAGTCCCTTTAACCTCCCCGTGATCTCACTCTCTGTCCCTTTCAACTCCCCATGATCTCAATCTCTGTCCCTTTAACCTCCCCGTGATCTCACTCTCTGTCCCTCTTACCTCCCCGTGATCTCACTCTCTGTCCCTTTAACCTCCCCGTGATATCACTCTCTGTCCCTTTAACCGCCCTGTGATCTCACTCCCTGTCCCTTTAACCTCCCCGTGATCTCACTCTGTCGCTTTAATCTCCCCGTTAACTCTCTCTGTCCCTTTAACCTCCCCGTGATATAACTCTCTGTCCCTTTAACCTCCCCCTGATCTCACTCTCTATCCCCTTAACTTTCCCGTGATCTCACAGTCTATCCCTTAATCCTCCACGTGAAATCACTCTCAGACCCATTATCCTCCCCGTGATCTCACTCTCTGTCCCTTTAACCTCCCCGTGATCTCACGCTCTGTCCCTTTAACCACCCCGCGATCTCAAGCTCTTTCCCTTTAACCTCCCCTTGAGCTCAATCTCTGTCCCTTAACCTCCCCGTGATCTCACTCTCTGTCCCTTTAACTTCCCCGTGATCTCACTTTCTGTCCCTTTAACGTCCACGTGATCTCATTCTCTGTCCCATTAACCGCCCCCTGATCACACTCTCTGTCGCTTTAACCACCCCGTGATCTCACACCCTGTCCATTTAACTTCCCCGTGACCTCACTCTCATTCCTATTAACCTCCCCGTGATCTCAGTCTGTCCCGTATAACCTTCCCGTGATCTCATTCTCTGTCCCTTTATCCTCCCGTTGATCTCACTCTCTGTCCCGTTAACCTTCCCGTGATCTCACCCTCTGTCCCGTTAACCTCCCCGTGATCTCACTCTCCGTCCCTTTGAACTCCCCGTGATCTCACTCTCTGTCCCATTCACCTCCCCGTGATCTAAATCTCTGTCCCTTTAACTTCCCAGTAATCCAGCTCTCTGTCCCTTTAACCTTCCTGATTTAGCACTCTGACCCTTTAACCTCCTGGTGATCACAATCTCTGTCCTTTTCACCACCCTGTGATCTCTCTCTGTCAGTTTAACCTCCCCGTGATCTCTGTCTTTCCCTTAAAACTCCCCGTGATCTCACTCTCTGTCCCTTTAACCTCACCGTGATATCACTCTCTGTCCCTTAAACCTCACCGCGATTTCACTCTCTGTCCTTTTAACCTCCCCGTGATCTCAATCTCTGTCCCTTTGACATCCCCGTGATCTCACTCTCTGTCCCTTTAACCACCCCGTGACCTCAATCTCTGTCCCTTCAAACTCCCCGTGATCTCACTCTCAGTCCCATTAACCTCCCCGTGATCTCACTCTCTGTCCCGTTAACCTCCCCGTGATCATACTCTCTGTCCCTTTAACCTCCCGGTGCTCTCACTCTCTGTCCCTTTAACCTCCCCGTGATCTTACTCTCTGTCCCTTTCACCTCTCGGTGCTATCACTCTCTGTCCCTTTAACCTGCCCGTGATCTCACTCTCTGTCCCATTAACCTCCCGGTGATCTCACTCTCTGTCCCTTTAACCTCCCCGTGATCTCACTCTCTGTCCCTTTAACCTCCCCGTGATCTCACTCTCTGTCCCTTTAACCTCCCCGTGATCTCACTCTCTGTCCAATTAACCTCACGGTGATCTCAGTCTCTGTCCCATTAACCTCCACATGATCTACTTTCTATCCCTTTAACCTCCCCTTGATCTCACTCTCTGTCCCTTTATCCTCCCAATGATCTCACTATCTGTCCCTTTGACCTCCCCGTGATCTCACTCTCTGTCCCATTAACCTCCCCGTGATCTCACTCTCTGTTCCTTTAACCTCCCCGTGAACCAAATCTTTGTCCCTTTAACTTCCCCGTGATCTCTCTCTCTTTCCCTTTAACCTCCCAGTGATCTATGTCTTTCCCTTTAAACTGCCCGTGTTCTCACTCTCTGTCCCTTTAAACTCACCGCGATATCATTCTCTGTCCCTTTACTCTCCACGTGATCTCACTCTCTGTCCCTTTAACCTCCCCGTGATCTCACTTTCTGTCCCTTTTACCTCCCCGTGATCTCACTCTCTGTCCCTATAACCTCCACGTGATTTCACTCTCTGTACCTTTAACCTCCCGGTATTCTCATTCTCTGTCCCTTTAAACTCCCCATGATCTCAATCTCTCTCCCATTAATATGGCCATGATCTCATTCTCTGTCCCTTTAACCTCCCCGTGATCTCGTTCTCTGTCCCTTTAAACTCCTCGTGATCTCAATCTCTGTCCCTTTAACCTCCCCGTGATCTCACTCACTGTCCCTTTAACCTCCCCGTCATCTAACTCTCTGTCCCTTTAACCTCCCCGTGATCTCACTCTCTGTCGCTTTAACCTCCCCGTGATCTCACTCTCTGTCACTTTAGCCTCCCCGTGATCTCACTCTTAGTCCCTTTAACCTCCCCGTGATCTCACTCTCTGTCCCTTTCAACTCCCCATGATCTAAATCACTGTCCCTTTAACCTACCCGTGATCTCACTCTCAGTCCCTTTAACCTCCCCGTGATCTCACTCTCTCTCCCTCTTACCTCCCCGTGATCTCACTCTCTGTCCCTTTAACCTCCCCGTGATATCACTCTCTGTCCCTTTAACCGCCCTGTGATCTCACTCTCTGTCCCTTTAACCTCCCCGTGATCTCACTCTGTCGCTTTAATCTCCCCGTTAACTCTCTCTGTCCCTTTAACCTCCCCGTGATATAACTCTCTGTCCCTTTAACCTCCCCCTGATCTCACTCTCTATCCCCTTAACTTTCCCGTGATCTCACAGTCTATCCCTTAAACCTCCCCGTGAAATCACTCTCAGACCCATTATCCTCCCCGTGATCTCACTCTCTGTCCCTTTAACCTCCCCGTAATCTCACGCTCTGTCCCTTTAACCACCCCGTGATCTCAAGCTCTTTCCCTTTAACCTCCCCTTGAGCTCAATCTCTGTCCCTTAACCTCCCCGTGATCTAACTCTCTGTCCCTTTAACCACCCCGTGATCTCACTCTCTGTCCATTTAATCTTCCCGTGATTTCAATCTCTGTCCATTTAACCTCCCCGTGATCTCACTTTCTGTCCCTTTAACTTCCCCGTGATCTCACTTTCTGTCCCTTTAACGTCCACGTGATCTCATTCTCTGTCCCATTAACCGCCCCCTGATCACACTCTCTGTCGCTTTAACCACCCCGTAATCTCACACCCTGTCCATTTAACTTCCCCGTGACCTCACTCTCATTCCTATTAACCTCCCCGTGATCTCAGTCTGTCCCGTTAACCTTCCCGTGATCTCATTCTCTGTCCCTTTATCCTCCCGTTGATCTCACTCTCTGTCCCGTTAACCTTCCCGTGATCTCACCCTCTGTCCCGTTAACCTCCCCGTGATCTCACTCTCCGTCCCTTTGAACTCCCCGTGATCTCACTCTCTGTCCCATTCACCTCCCCGTGATCTAACTCTCTGTCCCTTTAACCTTCCTGATTTAGCACTCTGACCCTTTAACCTCCTGGTGATCACAATCTCTGTCCTTTTCACCACCCTGTGATCTCTCTCTGTCAGTTTAACCTCCCCGTGATCTCTGTCTTTCCCTTAAAACTCCCCGTGATCTCACTCTCTGTCCCTTTAACCTCACCGTGATATCACTCTCTGTCCCTTAAACCTCACCGCGATATCACTCTCTGTCCTTTTAACCTCCCCGTGATCTCAATCTCTGTCCCTTTGACATCCCCGTGATCTCACTCTCTGTCCCTTTAACCACACCGTGACCTCAATCTCTGTCCCTTTAAACTCCCCGTGATCTCACTCTCAGCCCTTTAACCTCCCCGTGATCTCACTCTCTGTCCCGTTAACCTCCCCGTGATCATACTCTCTGTCCCTTTAACCTCCCGGTGCTCTCACTCTCTGGCCCTTTAACTTCCCAGTGATCTCACTCTGTCCCTTTAGCCTCCCCGTGATCTCACTCTCTGTCCCTTTAACCTCCCCGTGATCTTACTCTCTGTCCCTTTCACCTCTCGGTGCTATCACTCTCTGTCCCTTTAACCTGCCCGTGATCTCACTCTCTGTCCCATTAACCTCCCGGTGATCTCACTCTCTGTCCCTTTAACCTCCCCGTGATCTCACTCTCTGTCCCTTTAACCTCCCCGTGATCTCACTCTCTGTCCCTTTAACCTCCCCGTGATCTCACTCTCTGTCCAATTAACCTCACGGTGATCTCAGTCTCTGTCCCATTAACCTCCACATGATCTACTCTCTATCCCTTTAACCTCCCCTTGATCTCACTCTCTGTCCCTTTATCCTCCCAATGATCTCACTATCTGTCCCTTTGACCTCCCCGTGATCTCACTCTCTGTCCCATTAACCTCCCCGTGATCTCACTCTCTGTCCCTTTAACCTCCCCGTGATCCAAATCTTTGTCCCTTTAACTTCCCCGTGATCTCTCTCTCTTTCCCTTTAACCTCCCAGTGATCTCTGTCTTTCCCTTTAACCTGCCCGTGTTCTCACTCTCTGTCCCTTTAAACTCACCGCGATATCATTCTCTATCCCTTTACTCTCCACGTGATCTCACTCTCTGTCCCTTTAACCTCCCCGTGATCTTACTTTCTGTCCCTTTTACCTCCCCGTGATCTCACTCTCTGTCCCTATAACCTCCACGTGATTTCACTCTCTGTACCTTTAACCTCCCGGTATTCTCACTCTCTGTCCCTTTAAACTCCCCATGATCTCAATCTCTCTCCCATTAATATGGCCATGATCTCATTCTTTGTCCCTTTAACCTCCCCGTGATCTCGTTCTCTGTCCCTTTAAACTCCTCGTGATCTCAATCTCTGATCCTTTAACCTCCCCGTGATCTCACTCACTGTCCCTTTAACCTCCCCGTCATCTAACTCTCTGTCCCTTTAACCTCCCCGTGATCTCACTCTCTGTCGCTTTAACCTCCCCGTGATCTCACTCCCGGTCCCTTAAACCAACCCGTGATCTCACTCTCATTCCTATTAACCTCCCCGTGATCTCACTCTCTGTCCCGATAACCTCCCCGTGATCTCACTCTCTATCCCTTTAACATCCCCATCATCTCACTATCTGTCCCTTTGACCTCCCCGTGATCTCACACTCTGTCCCATTAACCTCCCCGTGATCTCACTCTCTGTCCCTTTAACCTCCCAGTGATCCAAATCTCTGTCCCTTTAACTTCCCAGTGATCTCACTCTCTGTCCCTTTAGCCACCCCGTGATCTCTCTCTGTCGCTTTAACTTCCCCGTAGTCTCTCTCTCTGTCCCTTTAACCTCCCAGTGATCTCTGTCTTTCCCTTTAAACTGCCAGTGTTCTCACTCTCTGTCCCTTTAAACTCACCGTGATATCATTCTCTGTACCTTTAACCTCCCCGTGATCTCACTCTCTGTCCCTTTAAACTCCCTGTGATCTCACTCTCTGTCCCTTTAACCTCCACGTGATCTCACTCTCTGTCACCTTAACCTCCCCGTGATCTCACTCTCTGTCCCGTTAACCTACCCGTGATCTCACTCTCAGTCCCTTTAACCTCCCCGTGATCTCACTTTCTGTCCCTTTTACCTCCCCGTGATCTCACTCTCTGTCCCTTTAACCTCCACGTGATTTCACTCTCTGTACCTTTAACCTCCCGGTATTCTCACTCTCTGTCTCTTTAAATTCCCCATGATCTCATTCTCTGTCCCTTTAACCTCCCCGTGGTCTTATTCTCTGTCCCTTTAACCGCCTCGTGACCTCACTCTGTCGCGATCATCTCCCCGTTAACTCTCTCTGTCCCTTTTAGCTCCCCGTGATCTCTGTCTTTCCCTTTAAACTCCCTGTGATCTCACTCTCTGTCCTCTTAACCTCCGTGTGATCTCACTCGCTGTCCCATTAAACTCCCCCTGATTTAACTCTCTGTCCCTTTAACCTCCCCATGATATCACTCTCTATCCCTTTAACCTCCCCATGATCTCATTCTCTGTCCCTTTAACCTCCCCGTGATCTCACTCTTTGTACGTTTAACCTCCCCGTGTTATCAGTCTCTGTCCTTTTAAACTCCCCTTGATCTCTCTCTCTGTCCCTATAACCGCCCCGTAATCTCATTCTCTGTCCTTTTAACCTCCCCATCATCTAACTCTCTGGCCCTTTAACCTCCCTGTGATCTCACTCTCTGTTCCTTTAACCCATCCCTGATCTCACTCTCTGTCCTTTTAAACTCCCCGTGATCTCAGTCTCTGTCCTTTTAACCTCCACGTCATCTAACTCTCTGTCCCTTTAACCTCCTCGTGATTTCACTCTCTGTACCTTTAACCACCCGGTATTCTCACTCTCTGTCCCTTTAAATTCCCATTGATCTCATTCTCTGTCCCTTTAACCTCCCCGTGATCTTATTCTCTGTCCCTTTAACCTCCTCGTGTTTTCACTCTCAGTCCCGTTAACCTCCCCGTGATCTCACTATCTGTCCCTTTAACCTCCCCGTCATCTAACTCTCTGTCCCTTTAATCTCCCCGTGATATCAGTCTCTGTCCCTTTAACCTCCCCGTGATCTTACTCACTGTGCTTTTAACCTCCCCGTCATCTAACTCTCTGTCCCTTTAACCTCCCCATGATCTCACTCTCTGTCCTTTTAACCACCCCGTCATCTAACTCTCTGTCCCTTTAACCTCCCCGTGATATCACTCTCTGTCCCTTTAACCTTCCTGTTATTTCACTCTCTGTCCCTTTAACCTACCCGTGATATCACTCTCTGCCCCTTTAATCTCCCAGTGATCTCACCCTCTGTCCGCTTAACCTCCCCGTAATCTCACTCTCTGTCCCTTTAACATCTCCGCGTTCTCACTCTCTGTCACTTTTACGTCCCCGTGATCTCACTCTCTGTCCCTTTAACCTCCCCGTGATCTCACTCTTTGTACGTTTAACCTCCCCGTGATCTCTCTCTCTGTCCCTTTATCCTCCCTGTGATCTCAATCTCTGTCCCTTTAACCTCCCCGTGATCTCACTCTCTGTCCCTTTAACCCACCCGTGATCTCAATCTCTGTCCCTATAACATCCCCGTGATTTCACTCTCTGTCCTTTTAAACTCCCCGTGATCTCTCTCTCTGTCCCTTTAACCTCCCCGTGATCTCATTCTCTGTCCTTTTAACCTCCCCGTCATCTAACTCTCTGGCCCTTTAACCTCCCCGTGATCTCACTCTCTGACCCTTTAACCCACCCGTGATCACACTCTCTGTCCCTATAACGTCCCCGTGATCTCACTCTCTGTCCTTTTAAACTCAACGTGATCTCTTTCTCTGTCCCTTCAACCTCCCCGTGATCTCAGTCTCTGTCCTTTTAAGCTCCCCGTCATCTAACTCTCTGTCCCTTTAACCTCCCCGTGATCTCACTCTCTGTCTCTTTAACCTCCCCTTCATCTAACTCTCTCTCCCTTTAACCTCCCCGTGATATCAGTCTCTGTCCCTTTAACCTCCCCGTGATCTCACTCTCTGTCCTTTAACCTCCCCGTCATCTAATTCTCTGTCCCTTTAACCTCCCCGTGATCTCACTCTCTGACCATTTAACCTCCCCGTGATCTCACTGTCTGGCACTTGAACCTCCCCGTAATCTCACTCTCTGTCCCTTAAAACACCCCGTGATATCACCCTCTTTCCCTTTATCCTCCCCTTGATCTCACACTCTGTTCCTTTAACCTCCCCGTGATCTCACTCTCTGTCCCATTAATTCACCGTGATCTCACTCGCTGTCCAATTAATCTGCCCGTGATCTCACTCTCTGTCCCTTTAAACTCCCCGTGATCTCACTCTCTGTCCCTTTAACTTCACAGTGATATCACTCTCTGTCCCTTTAACCTCCTCGTGATCTTACTCTTTGTGCGTTTAACCTCCCCGTGATCTCTCTCTCTGCCCCTTTAACCTCCCTTTGATCTCACTCTCTGTCCTTTTAACCTCCCCGTCATCTAATTCTTTGGCTCTTTAACCGTCCCGCGATCTCACTCTCTGTCTCTTTAACCTCCCCATGTTCTCAATCTCTGGCCCTTAAACCTCCCCTTAACTCACTCTCTGTCCCTTTAACCTCCCCTTGATCTCAATCTCTGTCCCTTTAACCTCCCCGTGATCTCACTCTCTGTCCCTTTAACCCACCCGTGATCTCACTCTCTGTCAGTATAACATCCCCGTGATCTCACTCTCTGTCCCTTAAACCTGCCCGTGATATCACTCTCTGTCCCTTTAACCTCCCCGTAATCTCACACTCTGTTCCTTTAACCTCCCCGTGATCTCACTCTCTCTCCCTTTAACTTCCCCGAGAAGTCAGTCACTTTCCCTATAACCTCCCCCAGATCACACTCTCTGTCCCTTTAACCTCCCCGTGATCTCATTCTCTGTCCCTTTCACTATATCCGATCTCACACTCTG
Source organism: Cetorhinus maximus (assembly GCF_964194155.1). Taxonomy (NCBI): domain Eukaryota; kingdom Metazoa; phylum Chordata; class Chondrichthyes; order Lamniformes; family Cetorhinidae; genus Cetorhinus; species Cetorhinus maximus. Next base: position 80,804 of record NW_027596204.1, read on the forward strand.
TCCCTTTAACTGTGCCCGATCTCAATTTCTGTCCCATTAACCTCCGCGTGATCTCACCCTCTGTACCTTTCACTGTCCCTGATCTCACTCTCTGTCCTTTTAAATGTGCCCGATCTCAATCTCTGTCCCTTTAACAGTCCCTGATCTCAATCTCTGTCCCTTTCACTTTCTCTGTTCTCACTCTCTGTCCCTTCAACCTCTCCGTAATCTCACCCTCTGTCTCTTTAACCTCCCGTTATCTCACACTCTGTCCCTTTAACATCTCCGGGTTCTCTCTCTGTCCCTTTAACCTCCCCGTGATCTCACTCTCTGTGCCTTTAACCTCCAGGTGATCTTGCTCTCTGTCCCTTTAACTCCCCGTGATCTCTCTATCCGTCCCTTTAACCTCCCCGTGATCTCACTCTCTGTCCCTTTAACCTCCCCGCGATCTCACTCACTGTCCCTTAAACTTCCCCATGATCTCACTCTCTTTCCCTTTAACGTCCATGTGATCTCACTCACTGTCCCTTTAAACTCCCCGTGATCTCACTCTCTGTCGCTTTAACCACCTCTTAATCTCTCTCTGTCCCGTTAACCTCCCCGTGATCTAAATCTCTGTCCCTTTAACTTCCCAGTGATCTCATTCTCTTTCCCGTGATCTCTGTCTTTCCCTTTAAACTCCCCGTGTTCTCACTCTCTGTCCCTTTAACCTCCCCGTGATCTCACTCTCTGTCGCCTTAACCTCCCTGTGATCTCACTCTCTGTCCCATTAACCTCCCCCTGATCTAACTTTCTGTCCCTTTAACTTCCCCGTGATCTCACTCTCTGTCCCTTTAACCTCCCCGTGATCTCACTCTTTGTACGTTTAACCTACCCATGATCTCTCTCTCTGTCCCTTTATGCTCACTGTGATCTCAGTCTCTGTCCTTTTAAAATCCCCGTGATCTCTCTCTCTGTCCCTATAACCTCCCCGTGATCTCATTCTCTGTCCTTTTAACCTCCCCGTGATCTCACTCTCTGTCCCTTTATCCCACCCGTGATCTCACTCTCTGTCCCTATAACATCCCCGTGATCTCTCTCTCTGTCCCTTTAACCTCCCCGTGATCTCAGTCTCTGTCCTTTTAACCTCCCCGTCATCTAACTCTCTGTCCCTTTAACCTCCCCGTGATCTCACTCTCTGTCCCTTTAACCTCCCCGTCATCTAACTCTCTGTCCCTTTAACCTCCCCGTGATCTCACTCACTGTCCTTTTAACATCCCCGTCATCTAACTCTCTGTCCCTTTAACCTCCCCGTGATCTCACTCTCTGTCCCTTTAACCTCCCCGTGATTTCACTATCTGGCACTAGAACCTCCCCGTGATCTCACTCTCTGCCCCTTAAACCACCCCGTGATATCACTCTCTGCCCCTTTAACCTCCCCTTGATCTCACTCTGTGTCACTTTAACTTCCCCGTGATCTCAATTTCTGTCCCTATAACCTCCCCGTCATCTAACTCTCTGTCCCTTTAACCTCCCCGTGATCTCAGTCTCTGTCCCTTTAACCTCCCCGTGAACTCACTCTCTGTCCTTTTAATCTCCCCGTCATCTAACTCTCTGTACCTTTAACCACCCCATGATCTCACTCTCTGTCCCTTTGACCACCCCGTGATCTCAGTCTCTGGCCCTTTAACCTCCCCGTGATCTCATTCTCTGTCCCTTTATATCCCCGTGATCTCACTGTCTGTCCCTTTAACCTCCCCGTGATCTCACTCTTTGTACGTTTAACCTCCCCGTGATCTCTCTCTCTGTCCATTTAACCTCCCCCTGATCTCTTTCTCTGTTCCTTTAACCTCCCCGTGATTTCACTCTCTCTCCTTTTAAGCTCCCCGTCATCTAACTCTCTGTCCCTTTAACCTCCCCGTGATCTCAATCTCAGTCCCTTTAACATACCCGTGATCTCACTCATGGTCCCTTTAACCTCCCCGTGATCTCACTCTCTGTCCCTTTAACCTCCCCGTGATCTCACTCTCTGTCCCTTTAACCACCCCGTGATCTCACTATCTGGCCCATTAACCTCCCCGTGATCTCAATCTCTGTCCCTTTAACCACCCCGTGAAATCACTCTCTGTCCCTTTAACCTCCTCGTGATCTATCACTCTGTTCCTTTAATCTCCCCATGATCTCACTCTCTGTCCCTTTAACCTCCCCGAGAAGTCAGTCACTTTCCCTATAACCTCCCCCAGATCACACTCTCTGTCCCTTTAACCTCCCTGTGATCTCACTCTCTGTCCCTTTCACTTTATCTGATCTCACTCTCTGTCCCTTTAACTGTGCCCGATCTCAATCTCTGTCCCTTCAACCTCCACGTGATTTCACTCTCTGTCCCTTTCACTGTCCCTGATCTCACTCTCTGTCCTTTTAACTGTGCCCGATCTCAATTTCTGTCCCTTTAACAGTCCCTGATCTCAATCTCTGTCCCTTTCACTTTCTCTGTTCTCACTCTCTGTCCCTTTAACCTCCCCGTTATCTCATTCTCTGTCCCTTTAACCTCCCCGTGATCTCACTCTATGTCCCTTTAACCTCCCCGTGATCTCACTCTGTACGTTTAACCTACCCGTGATCTCTCTCTCTGTCCCTTTAACCTCACTGCGATCTCAGTCTCTGTCCTTTTAAAATCCCCGTGATCTCTCTCTCTGTCCCTATAACCTCCCCGTGATCTCATTCTCTGCCCCTTTAACCTCCCCGTCATCTAACTCTCTGGCCCTTTAACCTCCCCGTGATCTCACTTTCTGTCCTTTTAACCCACCCGTGATCTCACTCTCTGTCCCTATAACATCCCCTAGATCTCAATCTCTGTCCTTCTAAACTCCCCGTGATATCTCTCTCCGTCCCTTTCACTGTCCCTGCTCTCACTCTCTGCCCCTTTTAATGTGCCTGATCGCAATCACTATCCCTTTAACAGTCCCTGATCTCAATCTCTGTCCCTTTCACTGTACTTGTTCTCACTCTCTGTCACTTTAACCTCCCCCTGATGTCACCTTCTGTCCCTTTAACATCCCTGTGATCTCACTCTCTGTCCCTTTAACTTCCCCGTGATCTCACTCTCTGTCCCTTTAACTTCTCCGTGATGTCACTCTCTGTCCCTTTAACCTCCCCTTGATCTCTCTCTCCGTCCTTTTAACCTCCCCGTGATCTCACTCTCTGTCCCTTTAACCACCCCGTAATCTCACTCTCTGTCCCTTTAACCTCCACGTGATCTCACTATCTGTACCTTTAACCTCCCCGTGATCTCACTCTCTGTCCCTTTAACCTCCCCGTGATCTTACTCTCTGTCCATTTAACCTCCCCTTGATATCACTCTCTGTCCCTTTAACCTCCCCATGATCTCAGTCTCGTCCTTTTAAACTCCCCGTGATCTCTCTCTCTGTCCCTTTAACCTCCCCGTGATCTCAATCTCAGTCCCTTTAACATACCCGTGATCTCACTCATGGTCCCTTTAACCTCCCCGTGATCTCACTCTCTGTCCCTTTAACCTCCCCGTGATCTCACTCTCTGTCCCTTTAACCTCCCCGTGATCTCACTCTCTGTAACTTTAACACTCCCGTGGTCTCACTCCCTGTCCCTTTAACCTCCCCGTGATCTTACCCTCTGTCCCTTTAACCTCCCCGTGATCTCACTCTCTGTCCCTTTAACCTCCCTGTGATCTTACTCTCTGTCCATTTCATGTCCCCGTGATCTCACTCTCTGTCCCTATAACCTCCCCGTGATCTCACTCACTGTCCCTTTAACCTCCCCGTGATCTCACTCTCTGTAACTTTAACCAAACCGTGATCTCACTCACTGTCCCTTTAACCTCCCTGTGATCTCACTCTCTGTTCCTTTAACATCCCCGTAATCTCACTCTCTGTCCCTTTAACCTCCACGTAATCTCACTCTCTGTCCCTTTAACCTCCCCGTGATCTCACTCTCTGTCCCTTTAACTCCCCGTGTTCTCACTCTGCGTGCGTTTAACCTCCCCGTGATCTCTCTCCCTGTCCCTTTAACCTCCCCATGATCTCAGTCTCGGTCCCTTTAACATCTCCGTTATCTCACTCCCTGTCCCTTAACCTCCCCGTGATCTCACCCTCTGTCCCCATAACATCCCCGTGATCTCACTCTCTGTCCTTTTAACCTCCCCGTGATCTCACTCTCTGTCCCTTTAACCTCCCCGTGATCTTACTCTCTGTCCATTTAACCTCCCCGTGATCTCACTCTCTGTCCCTTTAACATCCCCGTGATCTCACTCACTGTCCCTTTAACTGCCCCGTAATCTCACTCTCTGTCCCTTTAACCACCCCGTGATCTCACTCTCTCTCCCTTTAACCTCCCAGTGAGCTCACTCTCAGTCCCTTTAACCTCCCCGTGATCTCTCTCTCTGTCCCTTTTACCTCACCGTGATCTCACTGTCTGTCCCTTTAATATCCCCGTCATCTCACCCTCTGTCCCTTTAACCTTCCCGTGATCTCACTCTCTGCCCCTTTTAACTCCCCGTGATCTCACTCCCTGTCCCTTTAACCTCCCCGTGATCTCAGTCTCTGTCCCTGTAACCTCCCCGTGATCTCACTCTCTGTCCCTTTAACCTCCCCGTGATTTCACTCTCTGTCCCGTTAACCTCCCCGTGATCTCACTCTCTGTCCCTTTTAACTCCCCGTGATCTCACTCTCTGTCCCTTTTAACTCCCCGTGATCTCACTCTCTGTCCCTTTAACCTCCCCGTGATCTCACACTCTGTCCCTTTTAACTCCCCGTGATCTCACTCACTGTCACTTTAACCTCCCCATGATCTCACTCTGCGTACGTTTAACCTCCCTGTGATCTCTCTCTTCTTCCCATTAACCTCCCCATGATCTCAGTCACTGTCCTTATAAACTCTCCGTGATCTCTCTCTCTGTCCCTTTAACATCTCCGCGATATCACTCTGTCACTTTAAAGTCCCCGTGAACTCACTCTCTGCCCCTTTAACCTCCCCGTGATCTCACTACATTTCCCATTAACTCCCCGTGATCTCACTCTCTGTCCATTTAACTCCCTGTGATCTCACTCTGTCCCTTTAACTTCCCCATGATCTCAGTCTCGTCCTTTTAAACTCTCCGTGATCTCTCTCTCTGTCCCTTTAACCTCCCCATGATCTCACTCTCTGTCCCTTTAACCTCCCCGTGATCTCACTCTCTGTCCCTTTAACCTCCCCGTGATCTCACTCTCTGTCCCGTTAACCTCCCCGTGATCTCACGCTCTGTCCCTTTTAACTCCCTGTGATCTCACTCTCTGTCCCTTTTAACTCCCCGTGATCTCACTCTCTGTCCCTTTAACCTCCCCGTGATCTCAGTCTCTGTCCCTGTAACCTCCCCGTGATCTCACACTCTGCCCCTTTTAACTCCCCGTGATCTCACTCACTGTCACTTTAACCTCCCCATGATCTCACTCTGCGAACGTTTAACCTCCCTGTGATCTCTCTCTTCTTCCCATTAACCTCCCCATGATCTCAGCCCCTGTCCTTATAAACTCTCCGTGATCTCTCTCTCTGTCCCTTTAACATCTCCGCGATATCACTCTGTCACTTTAAAGTCCCCGTGAACTCACTCTCTGCCCCTTTAACCTCCCCGTGATCTCACTCCATGTCCCATTAACTCCCCGTGATCTCATTCTGTCCCTTTAACCTACCCATGATCTCACTCTCTGTCCCTTTAACCTCCCCGTGATCGCAATCTCTGTCCCTTTAACAGTCCCTGTTCTCACTTATTGTCCTTTTGACTGTCCCCGATCTCAATCTTTGTCCCTTTAACCTCCCCGTGATCTCAATCTCTGTCCCTTTAACCTCCCCGTGATTTCACTCTCTGTCCCGTTAACCTCCCCGTGATCTCACTCTCTGTAACTTTAACCCTTCCGTGATCTCACTCTCTGTCCCTTTAACCTCCCTGTGATCTTACTCTCTGTCCATTTAATGTCCCCGTGATCTCAGTCTCTATCCCTTTAACCTCCCCGTGATCTCACTCTCTGTCCCTATAACCTCGCCGTGATCTCACTCTCTGTCCCTTTAACCTCCCCGTGATCTCACTCTCTGTCCCTATAACCTTCCCGTGATCTCACTCTCTGTCCCTTTAACCTCCCCGTTATGTCACTCTCTGTCCCTTTAACTTCATCGTGATTTCACTCTCTGTCCCTTTAACCTCCCCGAGATCTCACTCACTGTCCCTTTAAACTCCCCGTAATCTCAATCTAAGTCCCTTTAATTCAACACCCCCCCCGTGATCTCACTTTCAGTCCCTTTAATTCCCCGTGATTTCACTCTCTGTCACTTTAACGTCCCCGTGAACTCACTCTTTGCCCCTTTAACCTCCCCATGATCTCACTCTCTGCCCCTTTAACCTCCCCATGATCTCACTCTCTGTCGCTTTAACCTTCCCGTGATCTCACTCTCTGTCCGTTTAACCTACCCGTGATCTCACTCTCTGTCCGTTTAACCTCCCTGAGAACTCACTCACTTTCCCTATAACTTCCCCCAGATCACACTCTCTGTCCCTTTAACCTCCCCGTGATCTAACGCTCTGTCCCCTTAAACTCCCCATGATCTTACTCTCTGTTCCTTTCACTGTACCTGTTCTCAATCTCTGTCCCTTTAAATGTGCCCGATCACAATCTCTGTCCCTTTAACCTCCACGTAATCTCACTCTCTGTCCCTTTAACCCTACCGTGATCTCACTCTCTGTCCCTTTAACGTGCCCGTGATCTCAATCTCTGACGGTTTAACCTACCCGTGATCTCACTCTCTGACCGTTTAACCTCCCCGAGAACTCACTCACTTTCACTTTAACCTCCCCCAGATCACACTCTCTGTCCCTTTAACCTCCCCGTGATCTAACGCTCCGTCCCCTTAAACTCCCCATGATCTTACTCTCTGTCCCTCTCACTGTCCCTGTTCTCACTCTCTCTACCTTTAACATCGCGTAATCTCACTATCTGACCCTTTAACCTCCCCGTGATCACACTCTCTGTCCCTTTAATCTCCCCGTGATCTCACTCTCTTTCCTTTTACCCTCCAGTGATCTCACTCTCTGTCCCTTTAACATCTCCGTGATCTCACTCTCTGTCCCTTTAACCTCCCCGTGATCTCACTCTCTCTCCATTTAACTCCCCGTGATCTCACTCTGTCCCTTTAACTTCCCCATGATCTCAGTCTCGTCCTTTTAAACTCCCCGTGATCTCTCTCTCTGTCCCTTTAACCTCCCCATGGTCTCACTCTCTGTCCCTTTAACCTCCCCGTGATCGCAATCTCTGTCCCGTTAACCTCCCAGTGATCTCACTCTCTGTAACTTTAACCCTCCAGTGATCTCACTCTCTGTCCCTTTAATGTCCCCGTGATCTCACTCTCTGTCCCTATAACCTCCCCGTGATCTCACTCTCTGTCCCGTTAACCTCCCCGTGATCTCACTCTCTGTAACTTTAACCCTCCAGTGATCTCACTCTCTGTCCCTTTAACCTCCCTGTGATCTTACTCTCTGTCCATTTAATGTCCCCGTGATCTCACTCTCTGTCCCTATAACCTCCCCGTGATCTCACTCTCTGTCCCTATAACCTCTCCGTGATTCACTCACTGTCCCTTTAACCTCCCCGTGATCTCACTCTCTTTCCCTTTAACCTCCCCGTAATCTCACTCTCTGTCCCTTTAACCTCCCCGTGATCTCAATCTCAGTTCCTTTAACCCCCCCCGTGATCTCACTTTCAGTCCCTTTAATTCCCCGTGATTTCACTCTCTGTCACTTTAACGTCCCCGTGAACTCACTCTCTGCCCCATTAACTCCCCGTGATCTCACTCTCTGTCCCATTAACTTCCCCTGATCTCACTCTCTGTCCCTTTAATCTCCCCGTTATCTCACTCTCAGTCCGTTTAACCTCACCAAGAACTCACTCACTTTCCCTATAACCTCCCCCAGATCACACTCTCTGTCCCCTTAAACTCCCCATGATCTCACTCTCTGTAACTTTAACCCTTCCGTGATCTCACTCTCTGTCCCTTTCTCTGTCCCTGTTCACACTCTCTGTACCTTTAACTTCTCCGTGATCTCTCTCTGTTCCTTTAACATCCCGTACTCTCACTCTCTGTCCCTTTAACCTCCCCGTGATCTCACTCTCTGTTCCTTTTACCCTCCCGTGATCTCACTCTCTGTCCCTTTAACTCCCCGTGATCTCATTCTCTGTCCCTTTAACCTCCCCGTGATCCCAGTCTCTGTCCTTTTAACCTCCCCGTGATCTCAGTCTCTGTCCCTTTAACCTCCCCGTGATCTCACTCTCTGTCCCTTTAACCTCCCCATGATCTCACTCTCTGTCCCTTTAACCTCCCCGTGATCTCAGTCTCTGTCCCTTTATCCTCACCGTGATCTCACTCTCTGTCCCTTTAACCTCCACGTGATCTCACTCTCTGTCCCTTTAACATCTCCGCGATCGCTCTCTGTCCATTTAACGTCCCAGTGATCTCACTCTCTGTCCCTTTAACGTCCCCGTGATCTCACTCTCTGTCCCATTAAACTCACAGTGATCTCACGCTCTGTCCCTTTAACCTCATCGTGATCTCACACAGTGTCCCTTTAACACTCCAATTGTGCGGCACACCCTGTATTACTGACGCTCCAAAAGTGCAGCACACCCTCAATTACTGTGGGAGTGGTGTGGGCAGTGGTGTGGCACTGTGGGATTGGTGTGGGTTGTGGTGTAGCGATGTGGGAGTGGTGTGGGCAGTGGTATAGCGCTGTAGGAGTGGTGTGGGCAGTGGTGTAGTGCTGTGGAGTGGTGTGGGCAGTGGTGTAGCGCTGCGGGAGTGGTGTGGGCAGTGGTGTAGCGCTGTGGGAGTGGTGTGGGCAGTGGTGTAGCGCTGTGGGAGTGGTGTGGGCAGTGGTGTAGCGCTGTGGGAGTGGCGTGGCAGTGGTGTAGTGCTGTGGGAGGGGTGTGGGCAGTGGTATAGTGCTGTGGGGGTGATGTGGGCAGTTGTGTAGAGCTGTGGGAGTGGTGTGGGCAGTGGTGTAGGGCTGTGGGGGTGATGTGGGCTGTTGTGTAGAGCTGTGGGAGTGGTGTGGGCAGTGGTGTACCGCTGTGGGAGTGGCGTGGGCAGTGGTGTAGTGCTGTGGGTGTGGTGTGGGCAGTGGTGTAGTGCTGTGGGTGTGGTGTGGGCAGTGGTGTAGCGCTGTGGGAGTGGTGTGGGTTGTGGTGTAGTGCTGTGGGAGTGGTGTGTGTTGTGCTGTAGCGCTGTGGGAGTTGTGTGGGCAGTGGTGTAGCGCTATAAGAGTGGTGTGGGTTGTGGTGTAGTGCTGTGGGAGTGGTGTGGGTTGTGGTGTAGCGCTGTGGGAGTGGTGTGGGCAGTGGTGTAGCGCTATGGGAGTGGGATGGGTTGTGGTGTAGCGCTATGGGAGTGGTGTGGGTTGTGGTGTAGTGCTGTGGGAGTAGTGTGGGCAGTGGTGTAGCGCTATGGGAGTGGTGTGGGTTGTGGTGTAGTGCTGCGGGAGTGGTGTGGGCAGTGGTGTAGCGCTGTGGGAGTGGTGTGGGTTGTGGTGTAGTGCTGTGGGAGTGGTGTGGGCAGTGGTGTAGCGCTGTGGGAGTGGTGTGGGTTGTGGTGTAGCGCTGTGGGAGTGGTGTGGGCAGTGGTGTAGCGCTGTGGGAGTGGTGTGGGCAGTGGTGTAGTGCTGTGGGAGTGGTGTGGGCAGTGGTGTAGCGCTGTGGGAGTGGTGTGGGCAGTGGTGTAGTGCTGTGGGAGTGGTGTGGGCAGTGGTGTAGCGCTGTGGGAGTGGTGTGGGCAGTGGTGTAGCGCTGTGGGAGTGGTGTGGGCAGTGGTGTAGCGATGTGGGAGTGGTGTGGGTTGTGGTGTAGTGCTGTGGGAGTGGTCTGTGTTGTGGTGTAGCAATATGGGAGTGGTGTTGGCAGTGGTGTAGAGTTGTGGGAGACGTGTGGGCAGTGGTATAGTGCTGTGGGAGTGCTGTGGGCAGTGGTGTAAAGCAGTGTGAGTGTTGTGGGCAGTGGTGTAGAGAAGCGGGAGTGGTGTGGGCAATGGTTTAACGCTATGGGAATGGTGTGGGCAGTGGTGTACCGCTGTGGGAGTGGTGTGGACAGTGGTGTAGTGCTTTGGGAGTGGTGTGGGCAGTGGTTTAGCGCTGTGGGAGTGCTGTAGGGAGTGGTGTAGCGCTGTGGGAGTGGAGTGGGCAGTGGTGTAGCGCTGTGGGAGAGGAGTGGGCAGTGGTGTAGCGCTGTGGGAATTGTGTAGGCAGTGGTGTAGCGCTGTGGGAGAGATGTGGGTTGTGGTTTAGCGCTGTGGGAGTGGTGTGGGCAGTGGTGTAGCTCTGTGAGAGTGGTGTGGGCAGTGGTGTAGCGCTGTGGGAGTGGTGTGGGTTGTGGCGTAGCGCTGTGGGAGTGGTGTGGGCAGTGGTGTAGCGATGTGGGAGTGGTCTGGGCAGTGGTGTAGTGCTGTGGGAGTGGTGTGGGGTGTGGTGTAGCGCGGCAGGAGTGGTGTGGGCAGAGGTGTAGCGCTGTGGGAGTGCTGTGGGCTGGGATGTAGCGCTGTTGGAGTGGCAAGGGTATTGGTGTAGCGCTGTGGGAGTGGTGTGGGCAGTGGTGTAGCGCTTAGGGAGTGGTGCGGGCAGTGGTGTAGCGCTGTGGGAGTGGTGTGGGCAGTGGTGTAATGTTGTGCGAGTGGTGTCGGCAGTGGTGTAGCGCTGCAGGAGTGGTGTGGGCAGTGGTGTAGCGCTCTGGGATTGGTCTGGGCAGTGGTGTAGCGCTGTGGGAGTGGTCTGGGCAGTGGTGTAGTGCTGCGGGAATGGTGTGGGCAGTGGTGTAGTGCTGTGGGAGTGGTGTGGGCAGTGGTGTAACGCTGTGGGAGTGGTGTCGGCAGTGGTTTAGCGCTGTGGGAGTGGTCTGGGCAGTGGTGTAGCGCTGTGGGAGTGGTATGGGCAGTGGTGTAGCGCTGTGGGAGTGGTGTGGGCAGTGCTGTAACGCTGTGGGAGTGGTGTCGACAGTGGTGTAGCGCTGTGGGCGTGGTGTGGGTAGTGGTGTAATGCTATGGGAGTGGTGTGGGTTGTGGTGTAGCGCTGTGGGAGTGGTGTGTGCAGTGGTGTAACGCTGTGGGAGAGATGTGGGTTGTGGTGTAGCGCTCTGAGAGTGGTGTGGGCAGTGGTGTAGCGCTGTGGGAGTGGTGTGGGTTGTGGTGTAGTGCTGTGGGAGTGGTGTGGGCAGCGGTGTAGCGCTGTGGGAGTGGTGTGGGCAGTGGTGTAGCGCGGCAGGAGTGGTGTGGGCAGAGGTGTAGCGCTCTGGGAGTGGTCTGGGCAGTGGTGTAGAGCTGTGGGAGTTGTGTGGGCAGTGGTGTAACGCTGTGGGTGTCGTGTCGGCAGTTGTGTAGCGCTGTGGGAGTGGTGTTGGCAGTGGTGTAGCGCTGTGGGAGAGATGTGGGTTGTGGTGTAGCGCTGTGGGAGTGGTGTGGGCAGTGGTGTAGCGCTGTGGGAGTGGTGTGGGTTGTGGTTTAGCGCTGTGGGAGTGGTGTGGGCTGTGGTGTAGCGCTGTGGGAGAGATGTGGGTTGTGGTGTAGCGCTGTGGGAGTGGTGTGGGCAGTGGTCTAGCGCTTTGAATGTGGTGTGGGCAGTGGTGTAGCGCTGTGGGAGTGGTGTGGGCAGCGGTGTAGCGCTGTGGGAGTGGTGTGGGCAGTGGTGTAGCGCTGTGAGAGTGGTGTGGGCAGTGGTGTAGTGCTATGGGAGTGGTGTGGGTTGTGGTGTAGCGCTGTCGGATTCGTCTGGGCAGTGGTGTAGTGCTGTGGGAGTGGTCTGGGCAGTGGTGTAGTGCTATGGGAGTGGTGTGGGTTGTGGTGTAGCTCTGTGGGAGTGGTGTGGGGTGTGGTTTAGTGCAGTGGTGGTGGTGTGGGCAGTGGTGTAGCGCTCTGGGATTGGTCTGGGCAGTGGTGTAGTGCTGTGGGGGTGATGTGGGCAGTTGTGTAGAGCTGAGGGAGTGGTGTGGGCAGTGGTGTAGCGCTGTTGGAGTGGCGAGGGCATTGGTGTAGCGCTGTGTGAGTGGTGTAGGCAGTGGTGTAGCGCTTTGGGAGTGGTGTGGGCAGTGGTGTAGCGCTGTGGGAGTGGTGTGGGCAGTGGTGTAATGCTGTGGGAGTGGTGTCGGCAGTGGTGTAGCGCTGCAGGAGTGGTGTGGGCAGTGGTGTAGCGCTGTTGGAGTGGCGTGGGTAGTGGTGTAGCGCTGTGGGAGTGGTGTGTGCAGTGGTGTAGTGCTGTGGGAGTGGTGTGGGCAGTGGTGTAGCGCTGTGGTAGTGGTGTGGAGAGTTTGTAACGCTGTGGGAGTGATGAAGGCAGTGGTGTAGCGCTCTGGGTTTGGTCAGGGCACTGGTGTAGCGCTGTGTGAGTGGTGTGGGCAGTTGTGTAGCGCTGTGGGAGTGGTGTGGGCAGTGGTGTAGCGCTGTTGGAGTGGCGTGGGTAGTGGTGTAGCGCTGTGGGAGTGGTGTGGGCAGTGGTGTAGTGCTGTGGGAGTGGTGTGGGCAGTGGTGTAGCGCTGTGGTAGTGGTGTGTAGAGTTTGTAACGCTGTGGGAGTGATGTGGGCAGTGGTGTAGCGCTCTGGGTTTGGTCTGGGCAGTGGTGTAGCGCTGTGTGAGTGGTGTGGGCAGTTGTGTAGCGCTGTGGGAGTGGTGTGGGCAGTGGTGAAGAGCTGTGGGGGTGATGTGGGCAGTGGTGTAGTGCTGTGGGAGTTGTGTGGGCAGTGGTGTAGCGCTATGGGAGTGGTGTGGGCAGTGGTGTAGCGCTGTGGGAGTGGTGTGGGCAGTGGTGTAGCGCTGCGGGATTGGTGTGGGCAGTGGTGTAGCGCTGTGGGAGTGGTGTGGGTTGTGGTGTAGTGCTGTGGGAGTGGTGTGGGCAGTGGTGTAGCGCTGTGGGAGTGGTGTGGGTTGTGGTGTAGCGCTGTGGGAGTGGTGTGGGCAGTGGTGTAGTGCTGTGGGAGTGGTGTGGGCAGTGGTGTAGCGCTGTGGGAGTGGTGTGGGTTGTGGTGTAGCGATGTGGGAGTGGTGTGGGTTATGGTGTAGCAATATGGGAGTGGTATTGGCAGTGGTGTAGAGTTGTGGGAGACGTGTGGGCAGTGGTGTAGTGCTGTGGGAGTGCTGTGGGCAGTGGTGTAAAGCTGTGTGAGTGGTGTGGGCAGTGGTGTAGAGCTGCTGGAGTGGTGTGGGCAGTGGTGTAGAGAAGCGGGAGTGGTGTGGGCAAAGGTGTAACGCTATGCGAATGGTGTGGGCAGTGGTGTACCGCTGTGGGAGTGGTGTGGACAGTGGTGTAGTGCTTTGGGAGTGGTGTGGGCAGTGGTTTAGCGCTGTGGGAGTGCTGTAGGGAGTGGTGTAGCGCTGTTGGAGTGGCGTGGGTAGTTGTGTAGCGCTGTGGGAGTGGAGTGGGCAGTGGTGTAGCGCTGTGGGAGTGGAGTGGGCAGTGGTGTAGCGCTGTGGGAATGGTGTAGGCAGTGGTGTAGCGCTGTGGGAGAGATGTGGGTTGTGGTGTAGCGCTGTGGGAGTGGTGTGGGCAGTGGTGTAGCGCTGTGAGTGTGGTGTGGGCAGTGCTGTAGCGCTGTGGGAGTGGTGTGGGTTGTGGCGTAGAACTGTGGGAGTGGTGTGGGCAGTGGTGTAGCGCTGTGGGAGTGGTCTGGGCAGTGGTGTAGTGCTGTGGGAGTGGTGTGGGGTGTGGTGTAGCGCGGCAGGAGTGGTGTGGGCAGAGGTGTTGCGCTGTGGGAGTGGTGTGGGCAGTGGTGTAACGCTGTGGGAGTGGTGTCGGCAGTGGTTTAGCGCTGTGGGAGTGGTCTGGGCAGTGGTGTAGCGCTGTGGGAGTGGTATGGGCAGCGGTGTAGTGCTGTGGGAGTGGTGTGGGCAGTGCTGTAACGCTGTGGGAGTGGTGTCGACAGTGGTGTAGCGCTGTGGGAGTGGTGTGGGCAGTGGTGTAGTGCTATGGTTTGGTGTGGGTTGTGGTGTAGCGCTGTGGGAGTGGTGTGTGCAGTGGTGTAACGCTGTGGGAGAGATGTGGGTTGTGGTGTATTGCTGTGGGAGTGGTGTGTGCAGTGGTTTAGTGCTGTGGGAGTGGTGTGGGCAGTGGTGTAGCGCTGTGGGAGTGGTGTGGGTTGTGGTGTATTGCTGTGGGAGTGGTGTGGGCAGCGGTGTAGCGCTGTGGGAGTGTTGTGGGCAGTGGTGTAGCGCTGTAGGATTGGTGTGGGCAGTGGTGTAGCGCGGCAGGTGTGGTGTGGGCAGAGGTGTAGCGCTCTGGGAGTGGTGTGGGCTGGGGTGTAGCGCTGTTGGACTGGCGAGGGCTGTGGTGTAGCGCTGTGGGAGTGGCGTCAGCAGTGGTGTAGCGCTGTGGGAGTGGTGTTGGCAGTGGTGTAGCGCTGTGGGAGTGGTGTGGGTTGTGGTTTAGCGCTGTGGGAGTGGTGTGGGCAGTGGTGTAGCGCTGTGGGAGGGATGTGGGTTGTGGTGTAGCGCTGTGGGAGTGGTGTGGGCAGTGGTGTAGCGCTGTGAGTGTGGTGTGGGCAGTGGTGTAGAGCTGTGGGAGTGGTGTGGGCAGTGGTGTAGTGCTGTGGGGGTGATGTGGGCAGTGGTGTAGAGCTGTGGGAGTGGTGTGGGCAGTGGTGTAGTGCTGTGGGGGTGGTGTGGGCAGTGGTGTAGTGCTGCGGGAGTGGTGTGGGCAGTGGTGTAGCGCTGTGGGAGTGGTTTGGGCAGTGGTGTAGTGCTGCGGGAGTGGTGTGGGCAGTGGTGTAGCGCTGTGGGAGTGGTGTGGGTTGTGGTGTAGTTCTGTGGGAGTGGTGTGGGCAGTGGTGTAGCGCTGTGGGAGTGGTGTGGGTTGTGGTGTTGCGCTGTGGGTGTGGTGTGGGCAGTGGTGTAGCGCTGTGGGATTGGTGTGGGCAGTGGTGTAGTGCTGTGGGAGTGGTGTGGGCAGTGGTGTAGCGATCTGGGAGTGGTGTGGGTTATGGTGTAGTCCTGTGGGAGTGGTGTGGGTTATGGTGTAGATCTGCTGGAGTGGTGTGGGCAGTGGTGTAGAGAAGCGGGAGTGGTGTGGGCAATGGTGTAACGCTATGGGAATGGTGTGGGCAGTGGTGTACCGCTGTGGGAGTGGTGTGGACAGTGGTGTAGTGCTTTGGGAGTGGTGTGGGCAGTGGTTTAGCGCTGTGGGAGTGCTGTAGGGCGTGGTGTAGCGCTGTTGGAGTGGCGTGGGTAGTGGTGTAGCGCTGTGGGAGTGGAGTGGGCAGTGGTGTAGCGCTTTGGGAGTGGAGTGGGCAGTGGTGTAGCGCTGTGGGAATGGTGTAGGCAGTGGTGTAGCGCTGTGGGAGTGGTGTGGGGTGTGGTGTAGCGCGGCAGGAGTGGTGTGGGCAGAGGTGTAGCGCTGTGGGAGTGCTGTGGGCTGGGGTGTAGCTCTGTTGGAGTGGCGAGGGCATTGGTGTAGCGCTGTGTGAGTGGTGTGGGCAGTGGTGTAGCGCTGTGGGAGTGGTGTGGGCAGTGGTGTAGTGTTGTGGGAGTGGACTGGTCAGTGGTGTAGCGCTGTGGGAGTGGTGTGGGCAGTGGTGTAGCGCTGTGGGAGTGGTGTGGGCAGTGGTGTAGCGCTGTGGGAGTGGTCTGGGCAGTGGTGTAGTGCTGCGGGAATGGTGTGGGCAGTGGTGTAACGCTGTGGGAGTAGTGTCGGCAGTGGTTTAGCGCTGTGGGAGTGGTCTGGGCAGTGGTGTAGCGCTGTGGGAGTGGTATGGGCAGTGGTGTAGCGCTGTGGGAGTGGTGTGGGCAGTGGTGTAGTGCTATGGGAGTGGTGTGGGCAGTGTTGTAGCGCTGTGGGAGTGGTGTGGGCAGTGGTGTAGTGCTGTGGGAGTGGTGTGGGCAGTGGTGTAGCGCTGTGGGAGTGGTGTGGCGTGTGGTTTAGTGCAGTGGTAGTGGTGTGGGCAGTCGTGTAGCGCGGCAGGAATGGTGTGGGCAGAGGTGTAGCGCTCTGGGAGTGGTTTGGGCTGGGGTGTAGCGCTGTTGGACTGGCGAGGGCAGTGGTGTAGCGCTGTGGGAGTGGTGTCAGCAGGGGATTAGCGCTGTGGGAGTGGTCTTGGCAGTGGTGTAGAGCTGTGGGTGTGGTGTCGGCAGTTGTGTAGCGCTGTGGGAGTGGTGTTGGCAGTGGTGTAGTGCTGTGGGAGTGATGTGGGTTGTGGTTTAGCGCTGTGAGTGTGGTGTGGGCAGTGGTGTAGCGCTGTGGGAGTGGTGTGGGCAGCGGTGTAGCGCTGTGGGAGTGGTGTGGGCAGCGGTGTAGCGCTGTGGGAGTGGTGTGGGGTGTGGTTTAGTGCAGTGGTGGTGGTGTGGGCAGTGGTGTAGCGCTGTGGGAGTGGTGTGGGCAGTGGTGTAGCGCTGTGTGAGTGGTCTGGGCAGTGGTGTAGCGCTGTGGGAGTGGTGTGGGCAGTGGTGTAGCGCTGTGAGTGTGGTGTGGGCAGTGGTGTAGGGCTGTCGGATTGGTCTGGGCAGTGGTGTAGAGCTGTGGGAGTGGTGTGGGCAGCGGTGTAGCGCTGTGGGAGTGGTGTGGGGTGTGGTTTAGTGCAGTGGTGGTGGTGTGGGCAGGGGTGTAGTGCTGTGGGAGTGGTGTGGGCAGTGGTGTAGCGCTGTGGGAGTTGTGTGGGCAGTGGTGTAGCGCTGTGGGAGTGGCGTGGGCAGTGGTGTAGCGCTGTGAGAGTGGTGTGGGCAGCGGTGTAGCTCTGTGAGAGTGGTGTGGGGTGTGGTGTAGTGCTGTGGGAGTGGTGTGGGCAGTGGTGTAACGCTGTGGGATTGGTGTGGTTTGTGGTGTAGCGCTGTGGGAGTGGTGTGGGCAGTGGTGCAGCGCTGTGGGAGTGGTGTTGGCAGTGTTGTAACGCTGTGGGAGTGGTGTGGGCAGAGGTGTAATGCTGTGGGAGTGGTGTGGGCAGCGGTGTTGCGCTGTGGGAGTGGTGTGTGCAGTGGGGTAGAGCTGTGGGAGTGGTGTGGGCAGTGGTGTAGTGCTGTGGGTGTGGTGTGGGCAGTGGTGTAGCGCTTTGGGAGTGGTCTGGGCAGTGCTGTAAAGCTGTGGGAGTGGTGTGGGCAGTGGTGTAGTGCCCATACTGCCCATACCACTCCCACAGCGCTACACCACTGCCCAGACCACTCCCACAGCGCTAAACCACTGCCGACACCACTCCCACAGCGTTACACCACTGCCCACACCACTCCCACAGCACTACACCACTGCCCACACCATTCCCGCAGCA
Source organism: Cetorhinus maximus (assembly GCF_964194155.1). Classification (NCBI taxonomy): domain Eukaryota; kingdom Metazoa; phylum Chordata; class Chondrichthyes; order Lamniformes; family Cetorhinidae; genus Cetorhinus; species Cetorhinus maximus. The sequence goes on from NW_027596204.1 coordinate 98,030, forward strand.
CTACACCACTGCCCAGACCACTCCCACAGCGCTACACCACTGCCCACACCACTCACACAGCGCTACACCAATGCCCTCGCCACTCCAACAGCGCTACACCCCAGCCCACAGCACTCCCACAGCGCTACACCTCTGCCCACTCCACTCCTGCCGCGCTACACCACTGCCGACACCACTCCCACAGCGTTACACCACTGCCCACACCACTCCCACAGCGCTACACCACTGCCCAGACCAATCCCAGAGCGCTACACCACTGCCCACATCACTCCCATAGCGTTACAAACTCTCCACACCACTACCACAGCGCTACACCACTGCCCACACCACCACCACTGCACTGAACCACACCCCACACCTCTCCCACAGCGCTACACCGCTGCCCACACCACACCCACAGCGCTACACCACTGCACACACCGCTCCCAAAGTACTACACCACTGCCCACACCACTCCCACAGCTCTACACCACTGCCCACACCACACCCACAGTGCTACACCACAACACACACCACTCCCACAGCGCTACACCACTGCCCACACCACTCCCAAAGTACTACACCACTGTCCACACCACTCCCACCGCGCTAAACCACTGCCCACACCACTCCAGCAGCACTACAGCACTGTCCACACCACTCCCACAGCGCTACACCACTGACCACACCAGTCCCACAGCGCTACACCACTGACCACACCAGTCCCACAGCACTACACCACTGCCCACACCACACCCACAGCACTACACCACTGCCCACACCACTCCCACAGCGCTACACCACTGACCACACCAGTCCCACAGCACTACACCACTGCCCACACCACACCCACAGCACTACACCACTGCCCACACCACTCCCACAGCGCTACACCACTGACCAAATCAGTCCCACAGCGCTACACCACAACCCACACCACTCCCACAGCGCTACACCACAACCCACACCACTCCCACAGCTCTACACCACTGCACACACCACTCCCACAGCGCTACACCATTGCCCACACCACTCCCACAGCATTACACCTCTGCCCACACCACTCCCACAGCGTTACACCACTGCCAACACCACTCCCACAGCGCTGCACCACTGCCCACAAGACACCCACAGCACTACACCACAGCTCATATCTCTCCCACAGCGCTACACCACTGCCCACACCACTCCCACAGCGCTGTGGTCTGGGCAGTGGTGTAGCGCTGTGGGAGTGGTATGGGCAGTGGTGTAGCGCTGTGGGAGTGGTGTGGGCAGTGGTGTAGTGCTATGGGAGTGGTGTGGGTTGTGGTGTAGCGCTGTGGGAGTGGTGTGTGCAGTGGTGTAACGCTGTGGGAGAGATGTGGGTTGTGGTGTAGCGCTGTGGGTGTGGTGTGTGCAGTGGTGTAACGCTGTGGGAGTGTTGTGGGCAGTGGTGTAGCACTGTGAGAGTGGTGTGGGCAGTGGTGTAGCGCTGTGGGAGTGGTGTGTGCAGTGGTGTAGCGCTGTCGGAGTGGTGCGGGCAGTGGTGTAGCGCTGTGGGAGTGGTGTGGGTTGTGGTGTAGTGCTGTGGGAGTGGTGTGGGCAGTGTTGTAGCGCTGTGGGAACTGTGTGGGCAGTGGTGTAGTGCTGTGGGAGTGGTGTGGGCAGTGGTGTAGCGCTGTGGGAGTGGTGTGGGGTGTGGTTTAGTGCAGTGGTAGTGGTGTGGGTAGTGGTGTAGCGCTGTGGGAGTGGTGTGGGCAGTGGAGTAGCGCGGCAGGAGTGGTGTGGGCAGAGGTGTAGCGCTCTGGGAGTGGTTTGGGCTGGGGTGTAGCGCTGTTGGCCTGGCGAGGGCAGTGGTGTAGCGCTGTGGGAGTGGTGTCAGCAGTGGTGTAGCGCTGTGGGAGTGGTCTGGGCAGTGGATTAGCGCTGTGGGAGTGGTCTTGGCAGTGGTGTAGAGCTGTGGGTGTGGTGTCGGCAGTTGTGTAGCGCTGTGGGAGTGGTGTTGGCAGTGGTGTAGTGCTGTGGGAGTGATGTGGGTTGTGGTTTAGCGATGTGGGAGTGGTGTGGGCAGTGGTGTAGCGCTGTGGGAGAGATGTGGGTTGTGGTGTAGCGCTGTGGGAGAGGTGTGGGCAGTGGTGGAGCGCTGTGAGTGTGGTGTGGGCAGTGGTGTAGCGCTGTGGGAGTGGTGTGGGCAGCGGTGTAGCGCGGTGGGAGTGGTGTGGGCAGCGGTGTAGCGCTGTGGGAGTGGTGTGGGGTGTGGTTTAGTGCAGTGGTGGTGGTGTGGGCAGTGGTTTAGTGCTGTGGGAGTGGTGTGGGCAGTGGTGTAGCGCTGTGTGAGTGGTCTGGGCAGTGGTGTAGTTCTGTGGGAGTGGTGTGGGCAGTGGTGTAGTTCTGTGGGAGTGGTGTGGGCAGTGGTGTAGTTCTGTGGGAGTGGTGTGGGCAGTGGTGTAGTTCTGTGGGATTGGTGTGGGCAGTGGTGTAGTTCTGTGGGAGTGGTGTGGGCAGTGGTGTAACGCTGTGGAAGTGGTGTCGGCAGTTCTGTAGCGCTGTTGGAGTGGTCTGGGCAGTGGTGTAGCGCTGTGGGAGTGGTGTGGGCAGTGGTGTAGCGCTGTGGGAGTGGTGTGGGCAGTGGTGTAGCGCTGTGGGAGTTGTGTGGGCAGTGTTGTAGCGCTGTGGGAGTTGTGTGAGCAGTGGTGTAGTGCTGTGGGAGTGGTGTGGGCAGTGGTGTAGCGCTGTGGGAGTGGCGTGGGCGGTGGTGTAGCGCTGTGAGAGTGGTGTGGGCAGCGGTGTAGCTCTGTGAGAGTGGTATGGGGTGTGGTGTACTGCTGTGGGAGTGGTTTGGGCAGTGGTGTAACGCTGTGGGATTGGTGTGGGTTGTGGTGTAGCGCTGTGGGAGTGGTGTGGGCAGTGGTGCAGCGCTGTGGGAGTGGTGTTGGCAGTGCTGTAACGCTGTGGGAGTGGTGTGGGCAGAGGTGTAATGCTGTGGGAGTGGTGTGGGCAGCGGTGTTGCGCTGTGGGAGTGGTGTGTGCATTGGGGTAGAGCTGTGGGAGTGGTGTGGGTTCTGGTGTAGTGCTGTGGGTGTGGTGTGGGCAGTGGTGTAGTTCTGCGGGAGTGGTGTGGGCAGTGGTGTAGTGCTGTGGGTGTGGTGTGGGCAGTGGTGTAGTTCTGTGGGAGTGGTGTGGGCAGTGGTGTAATGCTGTGGGAGTGGTGTCGGCAGTGGTGTAGCGCTGTTGTAGAGGTCTGGGCAGTGGTGTAGCGCTGTGGGATTGGTCTGGGCAGTGGTGTAGTGCTGTGGGAGTGGTGTGGGCAGTGGTGTAACGCTGTGGGAGTGGTGTCGGCAGTGGTGTAGCGCTGCGGGAGTGGTGTGGGCAGTGGTGTAGTGCTGTGGGAGTGGTGTGGGTTGTGGTGTAGTGCTGTGGGAGTGGTGTGGGCAGTGGTGTAGCGCTGTGGGAGTTGTGTGAGCAGTGGTGTAGTGCTGTGGGAGTGGTGTTGGCAGTGGTGTAGTGCTGTGGGAGTGGCGTGGGCAGTGGTGTAGCGCTGTGAGAGTGGTGTGGGCAGCGGTGTAGCTCTGTGAGAGTGGTGTGGGGAGTGGTGTAGCGCTGTGGCAGTGGACTGGGCAGTGGTGTAGCGCTGTGGGAGTGGTGTGGGGTGTGGTGTAGTGCTGTGGGAGTGGTGTGGGCAGTGGTGTAGAGAAGCGGGAGTGGTGTGGGGTGTGGTGTAGTGCTGTGGGAGTGGTGTGGGCAGTGGTGTAGAGCTGTGGGAGTGGTGTGGGGTGTGGTGTAGTGCTGTGCGAGTGGTGTGGGCAGTGGTGTAGAAAAGCGGGAGTGGTGTGGGCAGTGGTGTAGAGAAGCGGGAGTGGTGTGGGCAGTGGTGTAGCGCTGTGGGAGTGGTCTGGGCAGTGATGTAGCGCTGTGGGAGTGGTGTGGGCAGTGGTGTAGCGCTGTGGGAGTGGTCTGGGCAGTGGTGTAGAGCTGTGGGAGTGGTGTGGGCAGTGGTGTAGTGCTGTGGGAGTGGTGTGGGTTGTGGTTTTGTGCTGTGGGAGTGATGTGGGCAGCGGTGTAGCGCTGTGGGAGTGGTGTGGGCAGTGGTGTAGCGCTGTGAGATGGTGTGGGCAGTGGTGTAGTGCTGTGGGAGTGGTCTGGGCAGTGGTGTAGTGCTGTGGGAGTGGTGTGGGCAGTGGTGTAGCGCTGTGGGAGTGGTGTGGGCAGTGGTGTAGCGCACTGGGATTGGTCTTGTCAGTGGTGTAGCGCTGTGTGAGTGGTCTGGGCAGTGGTGTAGTGATGCGGGAGTGGTGTGGGCATTGGTGTAGTTCTGTGGGTGTGGTGTGGGCAGTGGTGTAGTGCTGTGGGAGTGGTGTGGGCAGTGGTGTAACGCTGTGGGAGTGGTTTCGGCAGTGGTGTAGCGCTGTTGGAGTGGTCTGGGCAGTGGTGTAGCGCTGTTGGATTGGTCTGGGCAGTGGTGTAGTGCTGTGGGATAGGTGTGGGTTGTGGTGTAGCGCTGTGGGAGTGGTGTGCGCAGTGGTGTAGTGCTGTGGGTGTGGTGTGGGCAGTGGTGTAGTGCTGTGGGAGTTGTGTGGGCAGTGGTGTAGCGCTGTGGGAGTGGTGTGGGCAGTGGTGTAGCGCTCTGGGAGAGATATGAGTTGTGGTGTAGTGCTGTGGGTGTCTTGTGGGTAGTGTTGTAGCGCTGTGGGAGTGATGTGGGGTGTGGTGTAACGCAGTGGGAGTGATGTGGGTTGTGGTGTAGCGCTGTGGGAGTGGTGTGGGCAGTGGTGCAGCGCTGTGGGAGTGGTGTTGGCAGTGGTGTAACGCTGTGGGAGTGGTGTGGGCAGAGGTGTAATGCTGTGGGAGTGGCGTGGTCAGTGGTGTAGCGCTGTGGGAGTGGTGTGTGCAGTGGTGTAGAGCTGTGGGAGTGGTGTGGGTTGTGGTGTAGCGCTGTGGGTGTGGTGTGGGCAGTGGTGTAGTGCTGTGGGACTGATTTGGTCAGTGGTGTAGCGCTGTGGGAGTGGTGTGGGCAGTGGTGTAGTGCTGTGGGTGTGGTGTGGGCAGTGATGTAGTGCTGTGGGTGTGGTGTGGGCAGTGGTGTAGTGCTGTGGGACTGGTGTGGTCAGTGGTGTAGCGCTGTGGAACTGGTGTGGTCAGTGGTGTAGCGCTGTGGGAGTGGTGTGGACAGTGCTGTAGTGCTGCTGGAGTGGTGTGGGCAGTGGTTTAGCGCGGTGGGAGTGGTGTGGACAGTGGTGTAGTACTTTGGGAGTGGTGTGGGCAGTGGTGTAGCGCTGTGGGAGTGGTGTGTGTTGTGGTGTAGCACTGTGGGTGTGGTGTGGGCAGTGGTGTAGAGCTGTGGGAGTGGTGTGGGCAGTGGTGTAGTACTTTGGGAGCGGTGTGTGCAGTGGTGTAGCGCTGTGGGTGTGGTGTGGGCAGTGGTGTAGTGCTGTGTGAATGGTGTGGGCAGTGGTGTAGAGCTGCTGGAGTGGTGTGGGCAGTGGTGTAACGCTGTGGGAGTGGTGTGGGCAGTGGTGTAGCACTGCACGAGTGGTGTGGGCAGTGGTGTAACGCGGTTGGAGTGGTGTGGACAGTGGTTTAGCGCTTTGGGAGTGGTCGGGGCAGTGGTGTAGTGCTGTGTGAGTGGTGTGGGCAGTGGTGTAGCGCTTTGGGAGTGGTCTGGGCAGTGGTGTAGTGCTGCGGGAATGGTGTGGGCAGTGGTGTAACGCTGTGGGAGTGGTGTCGGCAGTGGTTTAGCGCTGTGGGAGTGGTCTGGGCAGTGGTGTAGCGCTGTGGGAGTGGTATGGGCAGTGGTGTAGCGCTCTGGGAGTGGTCTGGGCAGTGCTGTAAAGCTGTGGGAGTGGTGTGGGCAGTGGTGTAGTGCTATGGGAGTGGTGTGGGTTGTGGTGTAGCGCTGTGGGAGTGGTGTCGACAGTGGTGTAGCGCTGTGGGAGTGGTGTGGGCAGTGGTGTAGTGCTATGGGAGTGGTGTGGGTTGTGGTGTAGCGCTGTGGGAGTGGTGTCGACAGTGGTGTAGCGCTGTGGGAGTGGTGTGGGCAGTGGTGTAGCGCTGTGGGAGTGGTGTGGGCAGCGGTGTAGCGCTGTGGGAGAGGTGTGGGGTGTGGTTCAGTGCAGTGGTGGTGGTGTGGGCAGTGGTGTAGCGCTGTGGTAGTGGTGTGGAGAGTTTGTAACGCTGTGGGAGTGATGTGGGCAGTGGTGTAGCGCTCTGGGATTGGTCTGGGCAGTGGTGTAGCGCTGTGGGAGTGGTGTGGGCAGTGGTGTAACGCTGTGGGAGTGGTGTCGACAGTGGTGTAGCGCGGCAGGAGTGGAGTGGGCAGAGGTGTAGCGCTGTGGGAGTGCTGTGGGCTGGGGTGTAGCGCTGTTGGAGTGGCGAGGGCATTGGTGTAGCGCTGTGTGAGTGGTGTGGGCAGTGGTGTAGCGCTGCGGGAATGGTGTGGGCAGTGGTGTAACGCTGTGGGAGTGGTCTGGGCAGTGGTGTAGCGCTGTGGGAGAGATGTGGGTTGTGTTGTAGTGCTGTGGGAGTGGTGTGGGCTGTGGTGTAGCGCTGTGGGAGCGGTGTCGGCAGTGGTGTAGCGCTGTGGGAGTGGTCTGGGCAGTGATGTAGCGCTGTGGGAGTGGTCTGGGCAGTGGTGTAGAGCTGTGGGAGTGGTGTGGGCAGTGGTGTAGTGCTGTGGGATAGGTGTGGGTTGTGGTGTAGCTCTGTGGGAGTGGTGTGCGCAGTGGTGTAGTGCTGTGGGACTGGTGTGGTCAGTGGTGTAGTGCTGTGGGACTGGTGTGGTCAGTGGTGTAGCGCTGTGGGACTGGTGTGGGCAGTGGTTTAGCGCGGTGGGAGTGGTGTGGACAGTGGTGTAGTACTTTGGGAGTGGTGTGGGCAGTGGTGTAGCGCTGTGGGAGTGGTGTGGTTTGTGGTGTAGCACTGTGGGTGTGGTGTGGGCAGAGGTGTAGAGCTGTGGGAGTGGTGTGGGCAGTGGTGTAGTGCTGTGGGAGTGGTGTGGGTTGTGGTTTTGGGCTGTGGGAGTGGTGTGGGCAGCGGTGTAGCGCTGTGGGAGTGGTGTGGGCAGTGGTGTAGCGCTGTGAGATGGTGTGGGCAGTGGTGCAGTGCTGTGGGAGTGGTGTGGGCAGTGGTGTAGCGCTGTGGGAGTGGTGTGGGCAGTGGTGTAGCGCTCTGGGATTGGTCTTGGCAGTGGCGTAGCGCTGTGTGAGTGGTCTGGGCAGTGGTGTAGTGATGCGGGAGTGGTGTGGGCATTGGTGTAGTTCTGTGGGAGTGGTGTGGGCAGTGGTGTAACGCTGTGGGAGTGGTTTCGGCAGTGGTGTAGCGCTGTTGGAGTGGTCTGGGCAGTGGTGTAGCGCTGTGGGATTGGTCTGGGCAGTGGTGTAGTGCTGTGGGATAGGTGTGGGTTGTGGTGTAGCTCTGTGGGAGTGGTGTGCGCAGTGGTGTAGTGCTGTGTGTGTGGTGTGGGCAGTGGTGTAGTGCTGTGGGATTTGTGTGGGCAGTGGTGTAGCGCTGTGGGAGTGGTTTGGGCAGTGGTGTAGCGCTCTGGGAGTGATATGAGTTGTGGTGTAGTGCTGTGGGTGTCTTGTGGGTAGTGTTGTAGCGCTGTGGGATTGATGTGGGGTGTGGTGTAACGCTGTGGGAGTGGTGTGGGTTGTGGTGTAGCGCTGTGGGAGTGGTGTGGGCAGTGGTGCAGCGCTGTGGGAGTGGTGTGGGCAGTGGTGTAGTGCTGTGGGTGTGGCGTGGGCAGTGGTGTAGTGCTGTGGGACTGGTGTGGTCAGTGGTGTAGCGCTGTGGGACTGGTGTGGTCAGTGGTGTAGCGCTGTGGGAGTGGTGTGGACAGTGCTGTAGTGCTGCTGGAGTGGTGTGGGCAGTGGTTTAGCGCGGTGGGAGTGGTGTGGACAGTGGTGTAGTACTTTGGGAGTGGTGTGGGCAGTGGTGTAGCGCTGTGGGAGTGGTGTGGTTTGTGGTGTAGCACTGTGGGTGTGGTGTGGGCAGAGGTGTAGAGCTGTGGGAGTGGTGTGGGCAGTGGTGTAGTACTTTGGGAGCGGTGTGTGCAGTGGTGTAGCGCTGTGGGTGTGGTGTGGGCAGTGGTGTAGTGCTGTGTGAATGGTGTGGGCAGTGGTGTAGAGCTGCTGGAGTGGTGTGGGCAGTGGTGTAACGCTGTGGGAGTGGTGTGGGCAGTGGTGTAACGCGGTTGGAGTGGTGTGGACAGTGGTTTAGCGCTTTGGGAGTGGTCTGGGCAGTGGTGTAGTGCTGTGTGAGTGGTGTGGGCAGTGGTGTAGCGCTTTGGGAGTGGTCTGGGCAGTGCTGTAAAGCTGTGGGAGTGGTGTGGGCAGTGGTGTAGTGCTATGGGAGTGGTGTGGGTTGTGGTGTAGCGCTGTGGGAGTGGTGTGGGCAGTGCTGTAAAGCTGTGGGAGTGGTGTGGGCAGTGGTGTGGCGCTGTGGGAGTGGTGTGGGCAGTGGTGTAGCGCTGTGGGAGTGGTGTGGGCAGCGGTGTAGCGCTGTGGGAGAGGTGTGGGGTGTGGTTCAGTGCAGTGGTGGTGGTGTGGGCAGTGGTGTAGCGCTGTGGTAGTGGTGTGGAGAGTTTGTAACGCTGTGGGAGTGATGTGGGCAGTGGTGTAGCGCTCTGGGAATGGTCTGGGCAGTGGTGTAGCGGTGTGTGAGTGGTGTGGGCAGTGGTGTAGCGCTGTGGGAGTGGTGTGGGCAGTGGTGTAACGCTGTGGGAGTGGTGTCGGCAGTGGTGTAGCGCTGCGGGAGTGGTGTGGGCAGTGGTGTAGTGCTGTGGGAGTGGTGTGGGCAGCGGTGTAACGCTGTGGTAGTGGTGTCGGCAGTGGTGTAGAGCTGTTGGAGTGGTCTGGGCAGTGGTGTCGCGCTGTGGGATTGGTCTGGGCAGTGGTGTAGTGCTGTGGGATTGGTCTGGGCAGTGGTGTAGTGCTGTGGGAGTGGTGTTGGCAGTGGTGTAGCGCTGTGTGAGTGGTCTGGGCAGTGGTGTAGCGCTGTGGGAGTGGCGTGGGCAGTGGTGTAGTGCTGTGGGACTGGTGTGGTCAGTGGTGTAGCGCTGCGGGAGTGGTGTGGGCAGTGGTGTAGTGCTGTGGGTGTGGTGTGGGCAGTGGTGTAGTGCTGTGGGACTGGTGTGGTCAGTGGTGTAGCGCTGTGGGACTGGTGTTGTCAGTGGTGTAGCGCTGTGGGAGTGGTGTGGACAGTGCTGTAGTGCTGCTGGAGTGGTGTGGGCAGTGGTTTAGCGCGGTGGGAGTGGTGTGGACAGTGGTGTAGTACTTTGGGAGTGGTGTGGGCAGTGGTGTAGCGCTGTGGGAGTGGTGTGGGTTGTGGTGTAGCACTGTGGGTGTGGTGTGGGCAGTGGTGTAGAGCTGTGGGAGTGGTGTGGGCAGTGGTGTAGTACTTTGGGAGCGGTGTGTGCAGTGGTGTAGCGCTGTGGGTGTGGTGTGGGCAGTGGTGTAGTGCTGTGTGAATGGTGTGGGCAGTGGTGTAGAGCTGCTGGAGTGGTGTGGGCAGTGGTGTAACGCTGTGGGAGTGGTGTGGGCAGTGGTGTAGCACTGCACGAGTGGTGTGGGCAGTGGTGTAACGCGGTTGGAGTGGTGTGGACAGTGGTTTAGCGCTTTGGGAGTGGTCGGGGCAGTGGTGTAGTGCTGTGTGAGTGGTGTGGGCAGTGGTGTAGCGCTTTGGGAGTGGTCTGGGCAGTGGTGTAGTGCTGCGGGAATGGTGTGGGCAGTGGTGTAACGCTGTGGGAGTGGTGTCGGCAGTGGTTTAGCGCTGTGGGAGTGGTCTGGGCAGTGGTGTAGCGCTCTGGGAGTGGTCTGGGCAGTGCTGTAAAGCTGTGGGAGTGGTGTGGGCAGTGGTGTAGTGCTATGGGAGTGGTGTGGGTTGTGGTGTAGCGCTGTGGGAGTGGTGTCGACAGTGGTGTAGCGCTGTGGGAGTGGTGTGGGCAGTGGTGTAGTGCTATGGGAGTGTTGTGGGTTGTGGTGTAGCGCTTTGGGAGTGGTGTCGACAGTGGTGTAGCGCTGTGGGAGTGGTGTGGGCAGCGGTGTAGCGCTGTGGGAGAGGTGTGGGGTGCGGTTCAGTGCAGTGGTGGTGGTGTGGGCAGTGGTGTAGCGCTGTGGTAGTGGTGTGGAGAGTTTGTAACGCTGTGGGAGTGATGTGGGCAGTGGTGTAGCGCTCTGGGATTGGTCTGGGCAGTGGTGTAGCGCTGTGGGAGTGGTGTGGGCAGTGGTGTAACGCTGTGGGAGTGGTGTCGACAGTGGTGTAGCGCGGCAGGAGTGGAGTGGGCAGAGGTGTAGCGCTGTGGGAGTGCTGTGGGCTGGGGTGTAGCGCTGTTGGAGTGGCGAGGGCATTGGTGTAGCGCTGTGTGAGTGGTGTGGGCAGTGGTGTAGCGCTGTGGGAGTGGTCTGGGCAGTGGTGTAGTGCTGCGGGAATGGTGTGGGCAGTGGTGTAGTGCTGTGGGAGTGGTGTGGGCAGTGGTGTAACGCTGTGGGAGTGGTCTGGGCAGTGGTGTAGCGCTGTGGGAGTGGTATGGGCAGTGGTGTAGCGCTGTGGGAGAGATGTGGGTTGTGTTGTAGTGCTGTGGGAGTGGTGTGGGCTGTGGTGTAGCGCTGTGGGAGTGGTGTGGGCAGTGGTGTAGCGCTGTGAGATGGTGTGGGCAGTGGAGTAGTGCTGTGGGAGTGGTGTGGGCAGTGGTGTAGCGCTGTGGGAGTGGTGAGGGCAGTGGTGTAGCGCTCTGGGATTGGTCTTGGCAGTGGTGTAGCGCTGTGTGAGTGGTCTGGGCAGTGGTGTAGTGATGCGGGAGTGGTGTGGGCATTGGTGTAGTTCTGTGGGAGTGGTGTGGGCAGTGGTGTAACGCTGTGGGAGTGGTTTCGGCAGTGGTGTAGCGCTGTTGGAGTGGTCTGGGCAGTGGTGTAGCGCTGTGGGATTGGTCTGGGCAGTGGTGTAGTGCTGTGGGATAGGTGTGGGTTGTGGTGTAGCTCTGTGGGAGTGGTGTGCGCAGTGGTGTAGTGCTGTGGGTGCGGTGTGTGCAGTGGTGTAGTGCTGTGGGATTTGTGTGGGCAGTGGTGTAGCGCTGTGGGAGTGGTGTGGGCAGTGGTGTAGCGCTCTGGGAGTGATATGAGTTGTGGTGTAGTGCTGTGGGTGTCTTGTGGGTAGTGTTGTAGCGCTGTGGGAGTGATGTGGGGTGTGGTGTAACGCTGTGGGAGTGGTGTGGGTTGTGGTGTAGCGCTGTGGGAGTGGTGTGGGCAGTGGTGCAGCGCTGTGGGAGTGGTGTGGGCAGTGGTGTAGTGCTGTGGGTGTGGCGTGGGCAGTGGTGTAGTGCTGTGGGACTGGTGTGGTCAGTGGTGTAGCGCTGTGGGACTGGTGTGGTCAGTGGTGTAGCGCTGTGGGAGTGGTGTGGACAGTGCTGTAGTGCTGCTGGAGTGGTGTGGGCAGTGGTTTAGCGCTGTGGGAGTGGTGTGGGCAGTGGTGTAGTACTTTGGGAGCGGTGTGTGCAGTGGTGTAGCGCTGTGGGTGTGGTGTGGGCAGTGGTGTAGTGCTTTGTGAATGGTGTGGGCAGTGGTGTAGAGCTGCTGGAGTGGTGTGGGCAGTGGTGTAACGCTGTGGGAGTGGTGTGGGCAGTGGTGTAACGCGGTTGGAGTGGTGTGGACAGTGGTTTAGCGCTTTGGGAGTGGTCTGGGCAGTGGTGTAGTGCTGTGTGAGTGGTGTGGGCAGTGGTGTAGCGCTTTTGGAGTGGTCTGGGCAGTGGTGTAGTGCTGCGGGAATGGTGTGGGCAGTGGTGTAACGCTGTGGGAGTGGTGTCGGCAGTGGTTTAGCGCTGTGGGAGTGGTCTGGGCAGTGGTGTAGCGCTGTGGGAGTGGTATGGGCAGTGGTGTAGCGCTCTGGGAGTGGTCTGGGCAGTGCTGTAAAGCTGTGGGAGTGGTGTGTGCAGTGGTGTAGTGCTATGGGAGTGGTGTGGGCAGTGGTGTAGCGCTGTGGGAGTGGTGTGGGCAGTGGTGTAGTGCTGTGGGTGTGGTGTGGGCAGTGGTGTAGTGCTGTGGGACTGGTGTGGGCAGTGGTGTAGCGCTGTGGGAGTGGTGTGGACAGTGCTGTAGTGCTGCTGGAGTGGTGTGGGCAGTGGTTTAGCGCGGTGGGAGTGGTGTGGACAGTGGTGTAGTCCTTTGGGAGTGGTGTGGTCAGTGGTGTAGCGCTGTGGGAGTGGTGTGGGTTGTGGTGTAGCACTGTGGGTGTGGTGTGGGCAGTGGTGTAGAGCTGTGGGAGTGGTGTGGGCAGTGGTGTAGTACTTTGGGAGCGGTGTGTGCAGTGGTGTAGCGCTGTGGGTGTGGTGTGGGCAGTGGTGTAGTGCTGTGTGAATGGTGTGGGCAGTGGTGTAGAGCTGCTGGAGTGGTGTGGGCAGTGGTGTAACGCTGTGGGAGTGGTGTGGGCAGTGGTGTAGCACTGCACGAGTGGTGTGGGCAGTGGTGTAACGCGGTTGGAGTGGTGTGGACAGTGGTTTAGCGCTTTGGGAGTGGTCGGGGCAGTGGTGTAGTGCTGTGTGAGTGGTGTGGGCAGTGGTGTAGCGCTTTGGGAGTGGTCTGGGCAGTGGTGAAGTGCTGCGGGAATGGTGTGGGCAGTGGTGTAACGCTGTGGGAGTGGTGTCGGCAGTGGTTTAGCGCTGTGGGAGTGGTCTGGGCAGTGGTGTAGCGCTGTGGGAGTGGTATGGGCAGTGGTGTAGCGCTCTGGGAGTGGTCTGGGCAGTGCTGTAAAGCTGTGGGAGTGGTGTGGGCAGTGGTGTAGTGCTATGGGAGTGGTGTGGGTTGTGGTGTAGCGCTGTGGGAGTGGTGTCGACAGTGGTGTAGCGCTGTGGGAGTGGTGTGGGCAGTGGTGTAGTGCTATGGGAGTGGTGTGGGTTGTGGTGTAGCGCTGTGGGAGTGGTGTCGACAGTGGTGTAGCGCTGTGGGAGTGGTGTGGGCAGTGGTGTAGCGCTGTGGGAGTGGTGTGGGCAGTGGTGTAGCGCTGTGGGAGTGGTGTGGGCAGCGGTGTAGCGCTGTGGGAGAGGTGTGGGGTGTGGTTCAGTGCAGTGGTGGTGGTGTGGGCAGTGGTGTAGCGCTGTGGTAGTGGTGTGGAGAGTTTGTAACGCTGTGGGAGTGATGTGGGCAGTCGTGTAGCGCTCTGGGATTGGTCTGGGCAGTGGTGTAGCGCTGTGGGAGTGGTGTGGGCAGTGGTGTAACGCTGTGGGAGTGGTGTCGACAGTGGTGTAGCGCGGCAGGAGTGGAGTGGGCAGAGGTGTAGCGCTGTGGGAGTGCTGTGGGCTGGGGTGTAGCGCTGTTGGAGTGGCGAGGGCATTGGTGTAGCGCTTTGTGAGTGGTGTGGGCAGTGGTGTAGCGCTGTGGGAGTGGTCTGGGCAGTGGTGTAGTGCTGCGGGAATGGTGTGGGCAGTGGTGTAGTGCTGTGGGAGTGGTGTGGGCAGTGGTGTAACGCTGTGGGAGTGGTCTGGGCAGTGGTGTAGCGCTGTGGGAGTGGTATGGGCAGTGGTGTAGCGCTGTGGGAGTGTTGTGTGCAGTGGTGTAACGCTGTGGGAGAGATGTGGGTTGTGTTGTAGTGCTGTGGGAGTGGTGTGGGCTGTGGTGTAGCGCTGTGGGAGTGGTGTCGGCAGTGGTGTAGCGCTGTGGGAGTTGTCTGGGCAGTGATGTAGCGCTGTGGGAGTGGTCTGGGCAGTGGTGTAGTGCTGTGGGAGTGGCGTGGGTTGTGGTTTTGGGCTGTGGGAGTGGTGTGGGCAGCGGTGTAGCGCTGTGGGAGTGGTGTGGGCAGTGGTGTAGCGCTGTGAGATGGTGTGGGCAGTGGTGTAGTGCTGTGGGAGTGGTGTGGGCAGTGGTGTAGCGCTGTGGGAGTGGTGTGGGCAGTGGTGTAGCACTCTGGGATTGGTCTTGGCAGTGGTGTAGCGCTGTGTGAGTGGTCTGGGCAGTGGTGTAGTGATGCGGGAGTGGTGTGGGCATTGGTGTAGTTCTGTGGGAGTGGTGTGGGCAGTGGTGTAACGCTGTGGGAGTGGTTTCGGCAGTGGTGTAGCGCTGTTGGAGTGGTCTGGGCAGTGGTGTAGCGCTGTGGGATTGGTCTGGGCAGTGGTGTAGTGCTGTGGGATAGGTGTGGGTTGTGGTGTAGCTCTGTGGGAGTGGTGTGCACAGTGGTGTAGTGCTGTGGGTGTGGTGTGGGCAGTGGTGTAGAGCTGTGGGATTTGTGTGGGCAGTGGTGTAGCGCTGTGGGAGTGGTGTGGGCAGTGGTGTAGCGCTCTGGGAGTGATATGAGTTGTCGTGTAGTGCTGTGGGTGTCTTGTGGGTAGTGTTGTAGCGCTGTGGGAGTGATGTGGGGTGTGGTGTAACGCTGTGGGAGTGGTGTGGGTTGTGGTGTAGCGCTGTGGGAGTGGTGTGGGCAGTGGTGCAGCGCTGTTTGAGTGGTGTGGGCAGTGGTGTAGTGCTGTGGGTGTGGCGTGGGCAGTGGTGTAGTGCTGTGGGACTGGTGTGGTCAGTGGTGTAGCGCTGTGGGACTGGTGTGGTCAGTGGTGTAGCGCTGTGGGAGTGGTGTGGACAGTGCTGTAGTGCTGCTGGAGTGGTGTGGGCAGTGGTTTAGCGCGCTGGGAGTGGTGTGGACAGTGGTGTAGTACTTTGGGAGTGGTGTGGGCAGTGGTGTAGCGCTGTGGGAGTGGTGTGGTTTGTGGTGTAGCACTGTGGGTGTGGTGTGGGCAGAGGTGTAGAGCTGTGGGAGTGGTGTGGGCAGTGGTGTAGTACTTTGGGAGCGGTGTGTGCAGTGGTGTAGCGCTGTGGGTGTGGTGTGGGCAGTGGTGTAGTGCTGTGTGAATGGTGTGGGCAGTGGTGTAGAGCTGCTGGAGTGGTGTGGGCAGTGGTGTAACGCTGTGGGAGTGGTGTGGGCAGTGGTGTAACGCGGTTGGAGTGGTGTGGACAGTGGTTTAGCGCTTTGGGAGTGGTCTGGGCAGTGGTGTAGTGCTGTGTGAGTGGTGTGGGCTGTGGTGTAGCGCTTTGGGAGTGGTCTGGGCAGTGGTGTAGTGCTGCGGGAATGGTGTGGGCAGTGGTGTAACGCTGTGGGAGTGGTGTCGGCAGTGGTTTAGCGCTGTGGGAGTGGTCTGGGCAGTGGTGTAGCGCTGTGGGAGTGGTATGGGCAGTGGTGTAGCGCTCTGGGAGTGGTCTGGGCAGTGCTGTAAAGCTGTGGGAGTGGTGTGGGCAGTGGTGTAGTGCTATGGGAGTGGTGTGGGTTGTGGTGTAGCGCTGTGGGAGTGGTGTCGACAGTGGTGCAGCGCTGTGGGAGTGGTGTGGGCAGTGGTGTAGCGCTGTGGAAGTGGTGTGGGCAGCGGTGTAGCGCTGTGGGAGAGGTGTGGGGTGTGGTTCAGTGCAGTGGTGGTGGTGTGGGCAGTGGTGTAGCGCTGTGGTAGTGGTGTGGAGAGTTTGTAACGCTGTGGGAGTGATGTGGGCAGTGGTGTAGCGCTCTGGGATTGGTCTGGGCAGTGGTGTAGCGGTGTGTGAGTGGTGTGGGCAGTGGTGTAGCGCTGTGGGAGTGGTGTGGGCAGTGGTGTAACGCTGTGGGAGTGGTGTCGGCAGTGGTGTAGCGCTGCGGGAGTGGTGTGGGCAGTGGTGTAGTGCTGTGGGAGTGGTGTGGGCAGCGGTGTAACGCTGTGGTAGTGGTGTCGGCAGTGGTGTAGAGCTGTTGGAGTGGTCTGGGCAGTGGTGTCGCGCTGTGGGATTGGTCTGGGCAGTGGTGTAGTGCTGTGGGATTGGTCTGGGCAGTGGTGTAGTGCTGTGGGAGTGGTGTTGGCAGTGGTGTAGCGCTGTGTGAGTGGTCTGGGCAGTGGTGTAGCGCTGTGGGAGTGGCGTGGGCAGTGGTGTAGTGCTGCTGGAGTGGTGTGGGCAGTGGTGTAGCGCTGTGGGAGTGGTGTCGGCAGTGGTGTAGCGCTGCGGGAGTGGTGTGGGCAGTGGTGTAGTGCTGTGGGAGTGGTGTGGGTTGTGGTGTAGTGCTGTCGGAGTGGTGTGGGCAGTGGTGTAGCGCTGTGGGAGTGGTGTGGGCAGTGGTGTAGCGCTGTGGGATTGGTGTGGGGTGAGTGTAGTGCTTTGGGAGAGGTGTGAGCAGTGGTGTAATGCTGTGGGAGTTGTGTGGGCAGTGGTGTTGCGCTGTGAGATTTGTGTGGGCAAGGGTGTAGCGCTGTGGGAGTGGTGTGGGCAGTGGTGTAGTGCTGTGGGAGTGGTGTGGGCAGTGGTGAAGCGCTGTGGGTGTGGTGTGTGCAGTGGTGTAGTGCTGTGGGAGTGGTGTGGGCAGTGGTGAAGCGCTGTGGGTGTGGTGTGGGCAGTGGTGTAGTGCTGTGGGAGTGGTGTGGGCAGTGGTGAAGCGCTGTGGGTGTGGTGTGGGCAGTGGTGTAGTGCTGTGGGAGTGGTGTGGGCAGTGGTGTAGTGCTGTGGGAGTGGTGTGGGCATTGGTGTAGTGCTGTGGGAGTGATGTGGGGTGTGGTGTAGTGCTGTGGGTGTGTTGTGAGCACTGGTGTAGCGCTTTGGGAGAGGTGTGGGCTTTGTTGTACAGCTATGGGAATTTTGTGTGTAGTGGTGTAGTGCTGTGGGAGTGGTGTGGGCAGTGGTGTAACGCTGTGGGAGTGGTGTGGGCTTTGGTGTAGTGCTGTGGGAGTGGTGAGGGTTGTGGTGTAGCGCTGTGGGAGCGATGTGTGCAGTGGTGTAACGCTGTGGGAGTGGTGTGGGCAGTGGTGCAGCGCTGGGGGAGTGGTGTTGGCAGTGGTGTAACGCTGTGGGAGTGGTGTGGGCAGAGGTGTAGCGCTGTGGGAGTGGTGTGGGTTGTGGTGTAGCGCTGTCGGTGTTGTGTGGGCAGTGGTGTAGTGCTGAAGTAGTGTTGTGGGCATTAGCTTAGCGCTGTGTGTGTGGTGTGGGTTGTGGTGTAGCGCTGTGGGAGTGGTGTGGACAGTGGTGTAGTGCTGCTGGAGTGGTGTGGGCAGTGGTGTAGCGCAGTGGGAGTGGTGTGGACAGTGGTGTAGTGCCGCTGGAGTGGTGTGGGCAGTGGTGTAGCGCGGTGGGAGTGGTGTGGACAGTGGTGTAGTGCTGCTGGAGTGGTGTGGGCAGTGGTGTAGTACTTTCGGAGTGGTGTGGGCAGTGGTGTAGCGCTGTGGGATTGGAGTGCGAAGTGGTGTAGTGCTATGGGAGTGGTGTGGGTTGTGGTGTAGCACTGTGGGTGTGGTGTGGGCAGTGGTGTAGAGCTGTGGGAGTGGTGTGGGCAGTGGTGTAGTACTTTGGGAGCGGTGTGGGCAGTGGTGTAGCGCTGTGGGTGTGGTGTGGGCAGTGGTGTAGTGCTGTGTGAATGGTGTGGGCAGTGGTGTAGAGCTGCTGAAGTGGTGTGGTCAGTGGTGTATAGCTGCGGGAGTGGTGTGGGCATTGGTGTAACGCTGTGGGAGTGGTGTGGGCAGTTGTGTACTGCTGTGGTAGTTGTGTGGGTTGTGGTGTAGCGCTGTGGGAGTGGTGTGGGCAGTGCTGTAGCGCTGTGGGAGTGGTGTGGGCAGTGGTGTAGTGCTGTGGGGAGTGGTGGGGGCAGTGGTGTAGTGCTTTGGAAGTGGTGTGGGCAGTTATGTAGTGCTTTGGGAGTGGTGTGGGCATTGGTGTAGAGATGCTGGTGTGGTGTGGGCAGTTGTGTAGAGATATGTGAGTTGAGTGGGGTGTGGTTTAGTGCTGTGGGAGTGGTGTTGGCAGTGGTTTAGTGCTGTGGGAGAGGCGTGGGATGTGGTGTAGTGCTGTGGGAGTGGAGTGGTGTAGTGCTGTGGGAGTGGTGTGGGCAGTGGTTTAGCGCTGTGGGAGTGGTGTGGGCAGCGGTGTAGTGCTGTGGGAGTGGTGTGGGCAGTGTTGTTGCGCTGTGGGAGCGGTGTGGGTTGTGGTGTAGTGCTGTGGGAGTGGAGTGGTGTAGCGCTGTGGGAGTGGTGTGGGCAGTGGTGTAGCGCAGTGGGGGTGGTGTGGGCAGTGGTGTAGCGCAGTGGGGGTGGTGTGGGCAGTGGTGTAGCGCTGTGGGAGTGGTGTGGGCATTGGTGTAGTGCTGTGGGAGTGGTGTGGGTAGTGGTGTAGTGGTGTGGGAGTGGTGTGGGTTGTGGTGTAGTGGTGTGGGAGTGGTGTGGGCAGTGGTGTAGTGCTGTGGGAGTGGTGTGGGCAGTGGTGTAGCGCTGTGGGAGTGGTGTGGGCAGTGGTGTAGCGCTGTGGGAGTGGTGTAGCGCTGTGGGAGTGGTGTGGGCAGTGGTGTAGTGCTGTGGGAGTGGTGTGGGCAATTGTGTAGTGCTGTGGGAGTGGTCTGGGCAGAGGTGTAGCGCTGTCGGGGTGGTGTGGGGTGTGGTGTAGCGCTGTGGTGTGGTGTGTGCTGTGGTGTAGCGCTGTGGGAGTGGTGTGGGCAGTGGTGTAGCGCTGTGGGAGTGGTGTGGGCAGTGGTGTAGTGCTGTGGGAGTGGTGTGGGCAGTGGTGTAGCGCTGTGGTGTGGTGTGGGCAGTGCTGTTGTGCTGTGGGAGTGGTGTGGGCAGTGGTGTATCGTTGTGGGAGTAGTCTGGGCAGTGGTGTAGCGCTGTGGGAGTGGTGTGGGCAGTGGTGTAGCGCTCTGGGTGTGGTGTGGGCAGTGGTGTTGCGCTGTGGGAGTCGTGTGGGCATTGGTGTAGTGCTGTGGGTGTGGTGTGGGCAGTGGTGTTGCGCTGTGGGAGTGGTGTGGGCAGTGGTGTAGTGCTGTGGGTGTGGTGTGGGCAGTGCTGTTGTGCTGTGGGAATGGTGTGGGCAGTGGTGTTGCGCTCTGGGTGTGGTGTGGGCAGTGGTGTTGCGCTTTGGGTGTGGTGTGGGCAGTGGTGTAGTGCTGTGGGTGTGGTGTGGGCAGTGCTGTTGTGCTGTGGGAGTGGTGTGGGCAGTGGTGTATCGTTGTGGGAGTAGTCTGGGCAGTGGTGTAGCGCTGTGGGAGTGGTGTGGGCAGTGGTGTAGCGCTGTGGGAGTGATGTGGGCAGTGGTGTAGCGCTGTGGGAGTGGTGTGGGCAGTGGTGTAACGCTGTGGGAGTGGTGTGGGCAGTGGTGCAGCGCTGTGGGAGTGGTGTTGGCAGTGGTGTAACGCTGTGGGAGTGGTGTGGGCAGAGGTGTAATGCTGTGGGAGTGGTGTGTTCAGTGGTGTAGCGCTGTGGGAGTGGTGTGGGTTGTGGTGTAGCGCTGTCGGTGTGGTGTGGGCAGTGGTGTAGTGCTGTGGGACTGATGTGGTCAGTGGTGTAGTGCTGTGGGTGTGGTGTGGGCAGTGGTGTAGTGCTGAAGTAGAGTTGTGGGCATTAGCTTAGCGCTGTGTGTGTGGTGTGGGCAGTGGTGTAGCGCGGTGGGAGTGGTGTGGACAGTGGTGTAGTGCTGCTGGAGTGGTGTGGGCAGTGGTGTAGCGCTGTGGGATTGGAGTGCGAAGTGGTGTAGTGCTGTGGGAGTGGTGTGGGTTGTGGTGTAGCACTGTGGGTGTGGTGTGGGCAGTGGTGTAGAGCTGTGGGAGTGGTGTGGGCAGTGGTGTAGTACTTTGGGAGCGGTGTGGGCAGTGGTGTAGCGCTGTGGGTGTGGTTTGGGCAGTGGTGTAGTGCTATGTGAATGGTGTGGGCAGTGGTGTAGAGCTGCTGGAGTGGTGTGGGCAGTGGTGTAGAGCTGCGGGAGTGGTGTGGGCATTGGTGTAACGCTGTGGGAGTGGTGTGGGCAGTTGTGTACTGCTGTGGTAGTTGTGTGGGTTGTGGTGTAGCGCTGTGGGAGTGGTGTGGGCAGTGGTGTAGCTCTGCACGAGTGGTGTGGGCAGTGGTGTTGCGCTGTGGGAGTGGTCTGAGCAGTGGTGTAGCGCTGTGGGAGTGTTGTGGGCAGTGGTGTAGCGCTGTGGGGAGTGGTGGGGGCAGTGGTGCAGTGCTTTGGAAGTGGTGTGGGCAGTTATGTAGTGCTTTGGGAGTGGTGTGGGCATTGGTGTAGAGATGCTGGTGTGGTGTGGGCAGTTGTGTAGAGATATGTGAGTTGAGTGGGGTGTGGTTTAGTGCTGTGGGAGTGATGTTGGCAGTGGTTTAGTGCTGTGGGAGAGGTGTGGGATGTGGTGTAGTGCTGAGGGAGTGGAGTGGTGTAGTGCTGTGGGAGTGGTGTGGGCAGTGGTTTAGCGCTGTGGGAGCGGTGTGGGTTGTGGTGTAGTGCTGTGGGAGTGGTGTGGGCAGTGGTGTAGCGCTGTGGGAGTGGTGTGGGCAGTGGTGTAGTGCTGTTGGAGTGGTGTAGGCAGTGGTGTAGTGCTGTGGGAGTGGTGTGGGCAGTGGTGTAGCGCAGTGGGGTTGGTGTGGGCAGTGGTGTAGTGCTGTGGGAGCGGTATGGGCAGGGGTGTAGCGTTGTGGGAGTGTGTGGGCAATGGTGTAGTGCTCTGGGTGTGGTGTGGGAAGTGGTGTTGCGCTGTGGGAGTGGTGTGGGCATTGGTGTAGTGCTGTGGGAGTGGTGTGGGTAGTGGTGTAGTGGTGTGGGAGTGGTGTGGGTTGTGGTGTAGTGGTGTGGGAGTGGTGTGGGCAGTGGCGTAGTGCTGTGGGAGTGGTGTGGGCAGTGGTGTAGCGCTGTGGGAGTGGTGTGGGCAGTGGTGTAGCGCTGTGGGTGTGGTGTGGGCAGTGGTGTAGCGCTGTGGGAGTGCTGTGGGCAGTGGTGTAGTGCTGTGGGAGTAGTGTGGGCAGTTGTTTAGTGCTGTGGGAGTGATGTGGGCAGTGGTGTAGCGCTGTGGGACTGGTGTGGGCAGTGGTGTAGCGCTGTGGGAGTGGTCTGGGCAGAGGTGTAGCGCTGTCGGGGTGGTGCGGGCTGTGGTGTAGCGCTGTGGGAGTGGTGCGCGTTGTGGTGTAGCGCTGTGGGAGTGGTGCGGACAGTGGTGTATCACTGTGGGTTTGGTGTGGGCAGTGGTGTAGTGCTATGGCAGTGGTGTGGGCAGTGGTGTAGCGCTGTGGGAATGGTGTTGGCAGTGGTGTAGCGCTGTGGGATTGGTGTGGGCAGTGGTGTAGTGCTGTGGGAGTGGAGTGGTGTAGTGCTGTGGGAGTTGTGTGGGCATTGGTTTAGCGCTGTGGGAGTGGTGTGTGTTGTGGTGTAGCGCTGTGGGAGTGGTGTGGGCAGTGGTGTAGTGCTGCTGGAGTGGTGTGGGCAGTGGTGTAGCGCTGTGGGATTGGAGTGCGAAGTGGTGTAGTGCTGTGGGAGTGGTGTGGGTTGTGGTGTAGCACTGTGGGTGTGGTGTGGGCAGTGGTGTAGAGCTGTGGGAGTGGTGTGGGCAGTGGTGTAGTACTTTGGGAGCGGTGTGGGCAGTGGTGTAGCGCTGTGGGTGTGGTTTGGGCAGTGGTGTAGTGCTATGTGAATGGTGTGGGCAGTGGTGTAGAGCTGCTGGAGTGGTGTGGGCAGTGGTGTAGAGCTGCGGGAGTGGTGTGGGCATTGGTGTAACGCTGTGGGAGTGGTGTGGGCAGTTGTGTACTGCTGTGGTAGTTGTGTGGGTTGTGGTGTAGCGCTGTGGGAGTGGTGTGGGCAGTGGTGTAGCTCTGCACGAGTGGTGTGGGCAGTGGTGTTGCGCTGTGGGAGTGGTCTGAGCAGTGGTGTAGCGCTGTGGGAGTGTTGTGGGCAGTGGTGTAGCGCTGTGGGGAGTGGTGGGGGCAGTGGTGCAGTGCTTTGGAAGTGGTGTGGGCAGTTATGTAGTGCTTTGGGAGTGGTGTGGGCATTGGTGTAGAGATGCTGGTGTGGTGTGGGCAGTTGTGTAGAGATATGTGAGTTGAGTGGGGTGTGGTTTAGTGCTGTGGGAGTGATGTTGGCAGTGGTTTAGTGCTGTGGGAGAGGTGTGGGATGTGGTGTAGTGCTGAGGGAGTGGAGTGGTGTAGTGCTGTGGGAGTGGTGTGGGCAGTGGTTTAGCGCTGTGGGAGCGGTGTGGGTTGTGGTGTAGTGCTGTGGGAGTGGTGTGGGCAGTGGTGTAGCGCTGTGGGAGTGGTGTGGGCAGTGGTGTAGTGCTGTTGGAGTGGTGTAGGCAGTGGTGTAGTGCTGTGGGAGTGGTGTGGGCAGTGGTGTAGCGCAGTGGGGTTGGTGTGGGCAGTGGTGTAGTGCTGTGGGAGCGGTATGGGCAGGGGTGTAGCGTTGTGGGAGTGTGTGGGCAATGGTGTAGTGCTCTGGGTGTGGTGTGGGAAGTGGTGTTGCGCTGTGGGAGTGGTGTGGGCATTGGTGTAGTGCTGTGGGAGTGGTGTGGGTAGTGGTGTAGTGGTGTGGGAGTGGTGTGGGTTGTGGTGTAGTGGTGTGGGAGTGGTGTGGGCAGTGGCGTAGTGCTGTGGGAGTGGTGTGGGCAGTGGTGTAGCGCTGTGGGAGTGGTGTGGGCAGTGGTGTAGCGCTGTGGGTGTGGTGTGGGCAGTGGTGTAGCGCTGTGGGAGTGCTGTGGGCAGTGGTGTAGTGCTGTGGGAGTAGTGTGGGCAGTTGTTTAGTGCTGTGGGAGTGATGTGGGCAGTGGTGTAGCGCTGTGGGACTGGTGTGGGCAGTGGTGTAGCGCTGTGGGAGTGGTCTGGGCAGAGGTGTAGCGCTGTCGGGGTGGTGCGGGCTGTGGTGTAGCGCTGTGGGAGTGGTGCGCGTTGTGGTGTAGCGCTGTGGGAGTGGTGCGGACAGTGGTGTATCACTGTGGGTTTGGTGTGGGCAGTGGTGTAGTGCTATGGCAGTGGTGTGGGCAGTGGTGTAGCGCTGTGGGAATGGTGTTGGCAGTGGTGTAGCGCTGTGGGATTGGTGTGGGCAGTGGTGTAGTGCTGTGGGAGTGGAGTGGTGTAGTGCTGTGGGAGTTGTGTGGGCATTGGTTTAGCGCTGTGGGAGTGGTGTGTGTTGTGGTGTAGCGCTGTGGGAGTGGTGTGGGCAGTGGTGTAGCGCTGTGGTGAGGTGTGTGCTGTGGTGTAGCGCTGTGGGAGTGGTGTGGACAGTGGTTTAGTGCTGTGGGAGTGCTGTGGGCAGTGGTGTAGTGCTGTGGGAGTGGAGTGGGCAGTGGTGTAGCGCTGTGGTGTGGTGTGTGCTGTGGTGTAGCGCTGTGGGAGTGGTGTGGGCAGTGGTGTAGTGCTGTGGGAGTGGTGTGGGCAGTGGTGTAGCGCTGTTGGTGTGGTAAGGGCAGTGGTGTAGCGTTGTGGGAGTGTGTGGGCAGTTGTGTAGTGCTCTGGGTGTGGTGTGGGCAGTGGTGTTGCGCTGTGGGAGTCGTGTGGGCATTGGTGTAGTGCTGTGGGAGTGGTGTGGGCAGTGGTGTAGTGCAGTGGGTGTGGTGTGGGCAGTGCTGTTGTGCTGTGGGAGTGATGTGGGCAGTGTTGTATCGTTGTGGGAGTAGTCTGGGCAGTGGCGTAGCGCTGTGGGAGTGGTGTGGGCAGTGGTGTAGCGCTGTGGGAGTGGTGTGGGTTGCGGTGTAGTGCTGTGGGAGAGGTGTGGGCAATGGTGTAGCGCTGTGGGAGTGGTGTGGGCAGTGGTGTAGCGCTGTGGGAGTGGGGTGGGTTGTGGTGTAGTGCTGTGGGAGAGGTGTGGGCAGTGGTGTAGCGCTGTGGGTGTGGTGTGGGCAGTGGTGTAGCGCTGAGGGAGTGGTGTGGGCAGTGGTGTAGCGCTGTGGGTGTGGTGTGGGCAGTGGTGTAGCGCTGAGGGAGTGGTGTGGGCAGTGGTGAAGCGCTGTGGGTGTGGTGTGGGCAGTGGTGTATCGCTGTGGGTTTGGTGCGGGCAGTGGTGTAGTGCAGTTGGATTGGTGTGGGCACTGGTGTAACGCTCTGCGAGTGGTGTGGGCGGTGGTGATGCGCTGCTGGAGTGGTGTGGGCAGTGGTGTAGTGCTGTGGGAGTGGTGTGGGCAGTGGTTTAGCGCTGTGTGAGTGGTGTGGGTAGTGGTGTAGTGCTGTGGGAGAGGTGTGGGCAGTGGTGTAGTGCTGTGGGAGTGGTGTGGGTAGTGGTGTAGCGCTGTGGGATTGGTGTGGACAGTGGTGTAACGCTGTGGGATTGGTGTGGGCAGTGGTGTAGTGCATTTGGGAGTGGTGTGGGCAGTGGTGTAGCGCTGTGGGAGTGGTGTGGGCAGTGGTGTAGTGCATTTGGGAGTGGTGTGGGCAGTGGTGTAGCGCTGTGGGAGTGGTGTGGGTAGTGGTGTATTGCTTTGGGAGTGGTGTGGGCAGTGGTGTAGCGCTGTGGGAGTGGTGTGGGCAGTGGTGTAGTGCTGTGGGAGAGGTGTGGGCAGTGGTGTAGTGCTGTCGGAGTGGTGTGGGCAGTGGTGTAGTGCTGTGGGATGGGTGTGGGCAGTGGTGTAGCGCTGTGGGAGTGATGTGGCCAGTAGTGTAGCGCTACTGGAGTGGTATGTGCAGTGGTGTAGTGCCGTGGGAGTGGTGTGGGCAGTGGTGTCGTGCATTTGGGAGTGGTGTGGCCAGTGGTGTAGCGCTGTGGAACTGGTCTGGGCAGTGGTGTAGCGCTGTGGGAGTGGTGTGGGCAGTGGTGAAACGCTGTGGGAGTGGTGTGCGCAGTGGTGAAACGCTGTGGGAGTGGTGTGTGCAGTGGTGTAGCGCTACTGGAGAGGTATGGGCAGTGGTGTAGTGCTGAGGGAGTGGTGTGGGCAGTGGTTTAGCGCTGTGGGAGTGATGTGGTCAGTTGTGTATTGCTGTGGGACAGGTGTGGGCAGTGGTGTAGCGCTGTGGGTGTGCTGTGGGCAGTGGTGTAGTGCAGTGGGAGAGGTGTGGGCAGTGGTGTAGCGCTGTGGGAGTGGTGTGGCCAGTGGTGTAGCGCTACTGGAGTGGTGTGGGTAGTGGTGTAGGGCTGTGGGAGTGCTGTGGGCAGTGGTGTAGTGCAGTGGGAGTGGTGTGGGCAGTGGTGTAGCTCTGTGGGATTGGTGTGGGCAGTGGTGTAGCGCTGCGGGAGTGGTGTGGGCAGTGGTGTAGCGCTGTGGGAGTGGTTTGGGCAGTGGTGCATTGCGGTGGGATTATTGAGGGCAGTGGTGTAGCGCTTTGTGAGTGGTGTGGGCAGTGGTGTAACGCTGTGGGTTTGGAGTGGGCAGGGGTGTAGCGCTGTGGGTGTGGTGTGGGTTGTGGTGTAGCGCTTAGGGAGTGGTGTGGGCAGTGGTGTAGCGCTGTCGGTGTGGTGTGGGTTGTGGTGTAGTGCTGTGGGAGTGGTGTGGGCAGTGGTGTAGCGCTGTGGGTGTGGTCTGGGCAGTGGTGTAGCGCTGTTGGAGTGGTGTGGGTTGTGGTGTAGTGCTGTGGGAGTGGTGTGGGTAGTGGTGTAGCGCTGTGGGTGTGGTCTGGGCAGTGGTGTAGCGCTGTGGGAGTGGTGCTGGCAGTGATCTAGCGATGTGGGATGGGTGTGGGTTGTGGTGTAGTGCTGTGGGAGTGGTGTGGGCAGTGGTGTAGTGCTGTGGGAGTGGTGTGTGTTGTGGTGTAGCGCTGTGGGAGTGGTGTGGGCAGTGGTGTAGCGCTGTGGGAGTGTTGTGGGCAGTGTTGTAGCACTGGGGGAGTGGTGTGGCCAGTGGTGTAACGCTGTGGTGGTGCAGTGGGCAGTGGTGTAGCGCAGTGGGAGTGGTGTGAGCAGTGGTGTAGTGCTGTGGGAGAGGTGTGGGCAGTGGTGTAGTGCTGTGGGAGTGGTGTGGGTAGTGGTGTAGCGCTGTGGGAGTGGTGAGGGCATTGGTGTAGCTCTGTGGGAGTGGTGTGGGCAGTGGTGTAGCGCTGTGGGAGTGGTGTGGGCAGTGGTGTAGTGCATTTGGGAGTGGTGTGGGCAGTGGTGTAGTGCATTTGGGAGTGGTGTGGGTAGTGGTGTAGTGCTGTGGGCGTGGTGAGGGCATTGGTGTAGCGCTGTGGGAGTGGTGTGGGCAGTGGTGTAGCGCTGTGGGAGTGGTGTGTGCAGTGGTGTAGCGCTGTGGGAGTGGTGTGGGCAGTGGTGTGTTGCTGTGGGAGTGGTGTGGGCAGTGGTGTAGCGCTGTGGGAGTGTGTGGACAGTGGTGTAGTGCTGTGGGAGTGGTGTGGGCAGTGGTGTAGCGCTGTGGGAGTGGTGTGTGTTGTGGTGTAGTGCTATGGGAGAGTTGTGGGCAGTGGTGTAGTGCTGTGGCATGGGTGTGGGCAGTGGTGTAGCGCTGTGGGAGTGCTGTGGCCAGTGGTGTAGCGCTACTGGAGTGGTATGTGCAGTGGTGTAGTGCCGTGGGAGTGGTGTGGGCAGTGGTGTATTGCTGTGGGAGTGGTGTGGGCAGTGGTGTAGAGCTGTGGGAGTGATGTGGGCAGTGGTGTAGCGCTGTGGGAGTGGTGTGGGCAGTGGTGTCGTGCATTTGGGAGTGGTGTGGCCAGTGGTGTAGCGCTGTGGAACTGGTGTGGGCAGTGGTGTAGAGCTGTGGGAGTGATGTGGGCAGTGGTGTAGCGCTGTGTGAGTGGTGACTGCATTTGTTTAGTGCTGTGGGAGTGGTATGGGCAGTGGTGTAGAGCTGATGGAGTGGTGTGGGCACTGGTGTAGTGCTGTGGGAATGGTGTGGGCAGTGGTGTAGCGCTACTGGAGTGGTATGGGCAGTGGTGTAGTGCTGTGGGAGTGGTGTGGGCAGTGGTGTAGTGCTGTGGGAGTGGTGTGGGCAGTGGTGTAGTGCTGTGGGAGAGGTGTGGGCAGTGGTGTAGCGCTGTGGGAGTGGTGTGGGCAGTGGTGTAGTGCTGTGGGTTTGGAGTGGGCAGGGGTGTAGCGCTGTGGTTGTGGTGTGGGTTGTGGTGTCGCGCTTTGGGAGTGGTGTGGGCAGTGGTGTAGCGCTGTCGGAGTGGTGTGGGTTGCGGTGTAGTGCTGTGGGAGTGGTGTGGGCAGTGGTGTAGCGCTTTGGGAGTGGTGTGGGCAGTGGTGTAGCGCTATCGGAGTGGTGTGGGTTGCGGTGTAGTGCTGTGGGAGTGGTGTGGGCAGTGGTGTAGTGCTGCGGGAGAGATTCGAGCAGTGGTGTAGCGCTGTGGGAGTGGTGTGGGCAGTTGTGTAGCGCTGTGGGAGTGGTGCGGGCAGTGATCTACCGATGTGGGATGGGTGTGGGTTGTGGTGTAGAGCTGGGGGAGTGGTGTGGGCAGTGGTGTAGCGCTGTGGGAGTGGTGTGGGCAGTGGTTTAGCGCTGTGTGAGTGGTGTGGGTAGTGGTGTAGTGCTGTGGGAGAGGTGTGGGCAGTGGTGTAGTGCTGTGGGAGTGGTG
This sequence comes from Cetorhinus maximus, assembly GCF_964194155.1. Lineage (NCBI taxonomy): Eukaryota > Metazoa > Chordata > Chondrichthyes > Lamniformes > Cetorhinidae > Cetorhinus > Cetorhinus maximus. Next base: position 125,130 of record NW_027596204.1, read on the forward strand.
TGGGTAGTGGTGTAGCGCTGTGGGAGTGGTGAGGGCATTGGTGTAGCTCTGTGGGAGTGGTGTGGACAGTGGTGTAGCGCTGTGGGATTGGTGTGGGCAGTGGTGTAGTGCATTTGGGAGTGGTGTGGGCAGTGGTGTAGCGCTGTGGGAGTGGTGTGGGCAGTGGTGTAGTGCATTTGGGAGTGGTGTGGGCAGTGGTGTAGCGCTGTGGGAGTGGTGTGTGTAGTGGTGTATTGCTTTGGGAGTGGTGTGGGCAGTGGTGTAGCGCTGTGGGAGTGGTGTGGGCAGTGGTGTAGTGCTGTGGGAGAGGTGTGGGCAGTGGTGTAGTGCTGTGGGAGTGGTGTGGGCAGTGGTGTAGTGCTGTGGGATGGGTGTGGGCAGTGGTGTAGCGCTGTGGGAGTGATGTGGCCAGTAGTGTAGCGCTACTGGAGTGGTATGTGCAGTGGTGTAGTGCCGTGGGAGTGGTGTGGGCAGTGGTGTCGTGCATTTGGGAGTGGTGTGGCCAGTGGTGTAGCGCTGTGGAACTGGTGTGGGCAGTGGTGTAGCGCTGTGGGAGTGGTGTGGGCAGTGGTGAAACGCTGTGGGAGTGGTGTGGGCAGTGGTGAAACGCTGTGGGAGTGGTGTGTGCAGTGGTGTAGCGCTACTGGAGAGGTATGAGCAGTGGTGTAGTGCTGTGGGAGTGGTGTGGGCAGTGGTTTAGCGCTGTGGGAGTGATGTGGTCAGTTGTGTATTGCTGTGGGAGAGGTGTGGGCAGTGGTGTAGCGCTGTGGGTGTGCTGTGGGCAGTGGTGTAGTGCAGTGGGAGAGGTGTGGGCAGTGGTGTAGCGCTGTGGGAGTGGTGTGGCCAGTGGTGTAGCGCTACTGGAGTGGTGTGGGTTGTGGTGTAGGGCTGTGGGAGTGCTGTGGGCAGTGGTGTAGTGCAGTGGGAGTGGTGTGGGCAGTGGTGTAGCTCTGTGGGATTGGTGTGGGCAGTGGTGTAGCGCTGCGGGAGTGGTGTGGGCAGTGGTGTAGCGCTGTGGGAGTGGTTTGGGCAGTGGTGCATTGCGGTGGGATTATTGAGGGCAGTGGTGTAGCGCTTTGTGAGTGGTGTGGGCAGTGGTGTAACGCTGTGGGTTTGGAGTGGGCAGGGGTGTAGCGCTGTGGGTGTGGTGTGGGTTGTGGTGTAGCGCTTAGGGAGTGGTGTGGGCAGTGGTGTAGCGCTGTCGGAGTGGTGTGGGTTGTGGTGTAGTGCTGTGGGAGTGGTGTGGGCAGTGGTGTAGCGCTGTGGGTGTGGTCTGGGCAGTGGTGTAGCGCTGTTGGAGTGGTGTGGGTTGTGGTGTAGTGCTGTGGGAGTGGTGTGGGCAGTGGTGTAGCGCTGTGGGTGTGGTCTGGGCAGTGGTGTAGCGCTGTGGGAGTGGTGCTGGCAGTGATCTAGCGATGTGGGATGGGTGTGGGTTGTGGTGTAGTGCTGTGGGAGTGGTGTGGGCAGTGGTGTAGTGCTGTGGGAGTGGTGTGTGTTGTGGTGTAGCGCTGTGGGAGTGGTGTGGGCAGTGGTGTAGCGCTGTGGTGGTGCAGTGGGCAGTGGTGTAGCGCAGTGGGAGTGGTGTGAGCAGTGGTGTAGTGCTGTGGGAGAGGTGTGGGCAGTGGTGTAGTGCTGTGGGAGTGGTGTGGGTAGTGGTGTAGCGCTGTGGGAGTGGTGAGGGCATTGGTGTAGCTCTGTGGGAGTGGTGTGGGCAGTGGTGTAGCGCTGTGGGAGTGGTGTGGGCAGTGGTGTAGTGCATTTGGGAGTGGTGTGGGCAGTGGTGTAGTGCATTTGGGAGTGGTGTGGGTAGTGGTGTAGTGCTGTGGGCGCGGTGAGGGCATTGGTGTAGCGCTGTGGGAGTGGTGTGGGCAGTGGTGTAGCGCTGTGGGAGTGGAGTGTGCAGTGGTGTAGCGCTGTGGGAGTGGTGTGGGCAGTGGTGTGTTGCTGTGGGAGTGGTGTGGGCAGTGGTGTAGCGCTGTGGGAGTGGTGTGGGCAGTGGTGTAGCGCTGTGGGAGTGTGTGGACATTGGTGCAGTGCTGTGGGAGCGGTGTGGGCAGTGGTGTAGCGCTGTGGGAGTGGTGTGTGTTGTGGTGTAGTGCTATGGGAGAGTTGTGGGCAGTGGTGTAGTGCTGTGGCATGGGTGTGGGCAGTGGTGTAGCGCTGTGGGAGTGCTGTGGCCAGTGGTGTAGCGCTACTGGAGTGGTATGTGCAGTGGTGTAGTGCCGTGGGAGTGGTGTGGGCAGTGGTGTATTGCTGTGGGAGTGGTGTGGGCAGTGGTGTAGAGCTGTGGGAGTGATGTGGGCAGTGGTGTAGCGCTGTGGGAGTGGTGTGGGCAGTGGTGTCGTGCATTTGGGAGTGGTGTGGCCAGTGGTGTAGCGCTGTGGAACTGGTGTGGGCAGTGGTGTAGAGCTGTGGGAGTGATGTGGGCAGTGGTGTAGCGCTGTGTGAGTGGTGACTGCAGTTGTTTAGTGCTGTGGGAGTGGTATGGGCAGTGGTGTAGCGCTGTGGGAGTGGGGTGGGAAGTGGTGTAGAGCTGATGGAGTGGTGTGGGCACTGGTGTAGTGCTGTGGGAATGGTGTGGGCAGTGGTGTAGCGCTACTGGAGTGGTATGGGCAGTGGTGTAGTGCTGTGGGAGTGGTGTGGGCAGTGGTGTAGTGCTGTGGGAGTGGTGTGGGCAGTGGTGTAGTGCTGTGGGAGAGGTGTGGGCAGTGGTGTAGCGCTGTGGGAGTGGTGTGGGCAGTGGTGTAGTGCTGTGGGTTTGGAGTGGGCAGGGGTGTAGCGCTGTGGTTGTGGTGTGGGTTGTGGTGTCGCGCTTTGGGAGTGGTGTGGGCAGTGGTGTAGCGCTGTCGGAGTGGTGTGGGTTGCGGTGTAGTGCTGTGGGAGTGGTGTGGGCAGTGGTGTAGCGCTTTGGGAGTGGTGTGGGCAGTGGTGTAGCGCTATCGGAGTGGTGTGGGTTGCGGTGTAGTGCTGTGGGAGTGGTGTGGGCAGTGGTGTAGTGCTGCGGGAGAGATTCGAGCAGTGGTGTAGCGCTGTGGGAGTGGTGTGGGCAGTTGTGTAGCGCTGTGGGAGTGGTGCGGGCAGTGATCTACCGATGTGGGATGGGTGTGGGTTGTGGTGTAGAGCTGGGGGAGTGGTGTGGGCAGTGGTGTAGCGCTGTGGGAGAGGTGTGGGCAGTGGTGTAGAGCTGGGGGAGTGGTGTGGGCAGTGGTGTAGCGCTGTGGGATTGATGTGGGCCGTGGTGTAACGCTGTGGTGGTGCAGTGGGCAGTGGTGTAGCGCTGTGGGTGTGGTATGGGCAGTGGTGAAGCGCAGTGGGAGTGGTGTGGGCAGTGGTGTTGTGCTGTGGGAGTGGTGTGGGCAGTGGTGTAGCGCTGTGGGAGTGATGTGGGCAGTGGTATAGGGCTGTGGGAGTGATGTGGGCAGTGGTATAGTGCAGTGGGAGTGGTGTGGGCAGTGGTGTAGCGCTGTGGGAGTGGTGTGGGCAGTGGTGTAGCGCTGCGGGAGTGGTGTGGGCAGTGGTGAAGCGCTGTGGGAGTGGTTTGGGCAGTGGTGAATTGCGGTGCGATTATTGAGGGCAGTGGTGTAACGCTGTGGGAGTGGTGTGGGCAGTGGTGTAACGCTTTGTGAGTGGTGTGGGCAGTGGTGTAACGCTGTGGGAGTGGTCTGGGCAGTGGTGTAGCGCTGTGGGAGTGGTCTGGGCAGTGGTGTAGCGCTGTGGGAGTGGTGCTGGCAGTGATCTAGCGATGTGGGATGGGTGTGGGTAGTGGTGTAGTGCTGTGGGAGTGGTGTGGGCAGTGGTGTAGCGCTGTGGGAGTGGTGTGTGTTGTGGTGTAGCGCTGTGGGAGTGGTGTGGGCAGTGGTGTAGCGCTGTGGGAGTGGTGTGGGCAGTGGTGTAGCGCTTTGAAAGTGGTGTGTGCAGTGGTTTAGCGCTGTGGGAGTGGTGTGGGCAGTGGTGTAGCGCTGTGGGAGTGGTGTGTGCAGTGGTCTAGCTCTGTGGGAGTGTTGTGGGCAGTGTTGTAGCACTGTGGGAGTGGTGTGGGCAGTGGTGTAACACTGTGGTGGTGCAGTGGGCAGTGGTGTAGCGCTGTGGGAGTGGTGTGGGCAGTGGTGAAGCGCAGTGGGAGTGGTGTGAGCAGTGGTGTAGTGCTGTGGGAGAGGTGTGGGCAGTGGTGTAGTGCTGTGGGAGTGGTGTGGGTAGTGGTGTAGCGCTGTGGGAGTGGTGAGGGCATTGGTGTAGCTCTGTGGGAGTGGTGTGGGCAGTGGTGTAGCGCTGTGGGAGTGGTGTGGGCAGTGGTGTAGTCCATTTGGGAGTGGTGTGGGCAGTGGTGTAGTGCATTTGGGAGTGGTGTGGGTAGTGGTGTAGTGCTGTGGGAGTGTGTGGGCAGTGGTGTAGCGCTGTGGGAGTGGTGTGGGCAGTGGTGTAGTGCTGTGGGAGTGTGTGGACAGTGGTGTAGTGCTGTGGGAGTGGTGTGGGCAGTGCTGTAGCGCTGTGGGAGTGGTGTGTGTTGTGGTGTAGTGCTGTGGGAGTGGTGTGGGCAGTGGTGTAGCGCCGTGGGAGTGGTGTGGGCAGTGGTGTATTGCTGTGGGAGTGGTGTGGGCAATGGTGTAGAGCTGTGGGAGTGATGTGGGCAGTGGTGTAGTGCTGTGGGAGTGGTTTGGGCAGTGCTGTAGCGCTGTGGGAGTGGTGTGGGCAGTGGTGTCGTGCATTTGGGAGTGGTGTGGCCAGTGGTGTAGCGCTGTGGAACTGGTGTGGGCAGTGGTGTAGAGCTGTGGGAGTGATGTGGGCAGTGGTGTAGCGCTGTGTGAGTGGTGAGTGCAGTTGTTTAGTGCTGTGGGAGTGGTATGGGCAGTGGTGTATTGCGGTGGGAGTATTGTGGGCTGTGGTGTAGCGCTGTGGGAGTGGGGTGGGAAGCGGTGTAGTGCTGATGGAGTGGTGTGGGCACTGGTGTAGTGCTGTGGGAGAGGTGTGGGCAGTGGTGTAGCGCTACTGGAGTGGTATGGGCAGTGGTGTAGTGCTGTGGGAGTGGTGTGGGCAGTGGTGTAGCGCTGTCGGAGTGATGTGGGTTGTGGTGTAGTGCTTTGGGAGTGGTGTGGGCAGGGGTGTAGCGCTGTGGTTGTGGTGTGGGTTGTGGTGTCGCGCTTTGGGAGTGGTGTGGGCAGTGGTGTAGCGCTGTCGGAGTGATGTGGGTTGTGGTGTAGTGCTTTGGGAGTGGTGTGGGCAGTGGTGTAGCGCTGTGGGAGTGGTGCTGGTAGTGATCTAGCGATGTGGTATGGGTGTGGGTTGTGGTGTAGTGCTGTGGGAGTGGTGTGGGCAGTGGTGTAGTGCTGTGGGAGTGGTGTGTGTTGTGGTGTAGCGCTGTGGGAGTGGTGTGGGCAGTGGTGTAGCGCTGTGGGAGTGGTGTGGGCAGTGGTGTAGCGCTTTGAAAGTGGTGTGTGCAGTGGTGTAGCGCTGTGGGAGTGTTGTGGGCAGTGTTGTAGCTCTGGGGGAGTGGTGTGGGCAGTGGTGTAACGCTGTGGTGGTGCAGTGGGCAGTGGTGTAGCGCAGTGGGAGTGGTGTGAGCAGTGGTGTAGTGCTGTGGGAGAGGTGTGGGCAGTGGTGTAGTGCTGTGGGAGTGGTGTGGGCAGTGGTGTAGCGCTGTCGGAGTGGTGTGGGTTGTGGTGTAGTGCTGTGGGAGTGGTGTGGGCAGTGGTGTAGCGCTGTGGGTGTGGTCTGGGCAGTGGTGTAGCGCTGTTGGAGTGGTGTGGGTTGTGGTGTAGTGCTGTGGGAGTGGTGTGGGCAGTGGTGTAGCGCTGTGGGTGTGGTCTGGGCAGTGGTGTAGCGCTGTGGGAGTGGTGCTGGCAGTGATCTAGCGATGTGGGATGGGTGTGGGTTGTGGTGTAGTGCTGTGGGAGTGGTGTGGGCAGTGGTGTAGTGCTGTGGGAGTGGTGTGTGTTGTGGTGTAGCGCTGTGGGAGTGGTGTGGGCAGTGGTGTAGCGCTGTGGGAGTGTTGTGGGCAGTGTTGTACCACTGGGGGTGTGGTGTGGGCAGTGGTGTAACGCTGTGGTGGTGCAGTGGGCAGTGGTGTAGCGCCGTGGGAGTGGTGTGAGCAGTGGTGTAGTGCTGTGGGAGAGGTGTGGGCAGTGGTGTAGTGCTGTGGGAGTGGTGTGGGTAGTGGTGTAGCGCTGTGGGAGTGGTGAGGGCATTGGTGTAGCTCTGTGGGAGTGGTGTGGGCAGTGGTGTAGCGCTGTGGGAGTGGTGTGGGCAGTGGTGTAGTGCATTTGGGAGTGGTGTGGGCAGTGGTGTAGTGCATTTGGGAGTGGTGTGGGTAGTGGTGTAGTGCTGTGGGCGCGGTGAGGGCATTGGTGTAGCGCTGTGGGAGTGGTGTGGGCAGTGGTGTAGCGCTGTGGGAGTGGTGTGTGCAGTGGTGTAGCGCTGTGGGAGTGGTGTGGGCAGTGGTGTGTTGCTGTGGGAGTGGTGTGGGCAGTGGTGTAGCGCTGTGGGAGTGGTGTGGGCAGTGGTGTAGCGCTGTGGGAGTGTGTGGACAGTGGTGTAGTGCTGTGGGAGTGGTGTGGGCAGTGGTGTAGCGCAGTGGGAGTGGTGTGAGCAGTGGTGTAGTGCTGTGGGAGAGGTGTGGGCAGTGGTGTAGTGCTGTGGGAGTGGTGTGGGTAGTGGTGTAGCGCTGTGGGAGTGGTGAGGGCATTGGTGTAGCTCTGTGGGAGTGGTGTGGGCAGTGGTGTAGCGCTGTGGGAGTGGTGTGGGCAGTGGTGTAGTGCATTTGGGAGTGGTGTGGGCAGTGGTGTAGTGCATTTGGGAGTGGTGTGGGTAGTGGTGTAGTGCTGTGGGCGCGGTGAGGGCATTGGTGTAGCGCTGTGGGAGTGGTGTGGGCAGTGGTGTAGCGCTGTGGGAGTGGTGTGTGCAGTGGTGTAGCGCTGTGGGAGTGGTGTGGGCAGTGGTGTGTTGCTGTGGGAGTGGTGTGGGCAGTGGTGTAGCGCTGTGGGGTGTGGGCAGTGGTGTAGCGCTGTGGGAGTGGTGTGTGTTGTGGTGTAGTGCTATGGGAGAGTTGTGGGCAGTGGTGTAGTGCTGTGGCATGGGTGTGGGCAGTGGTGTAGCGCTGTGGGAGTGCTGTGGCCAGTGGTGTAGCGCTACTGGAGTGGTATGTACAGTGGTGTAGTGCCGTGGGAGTGGTGTGGGCAGTGGTGTATTGCTGTGGGAGTGGTGTGGGCAGTGGTGTAGAGCTGTGGGAGTGATGTGGGCAGTGGTGTAGCGCTGTGGGAGTGGTGAGGGCAGTGGTGTCGTGCATTTGGGAGTGGTGTGGCCAGTGGTGTAGCGCTGTGGAACTGGTGTGGGCAGTGGTGTAGAGCTGTGGGAGTGATGTGGGCAGTGGTGTAGCGCTGTGTGAGTGGTGACTGCAGTTGTTTAGTGCTGTGGGAGTGGTATGGGCAGTGGTGTAGCGCTGTGGGAGTGGGGTGGGAAGTGGTGTAGAGCTGATGGAGTGGTGTGGGCACTGGTGTAGTGCTGTGGGAATGGTGTGGGCAGTGGTGTAGCGCTACTGGAGTGGTATGGGCAGTGGTGTAGTGCTGTGGGAGTGGTGTGGGCAGTGGTGTAGTGCTGTGGGAGTGGTGTGGGCAGTGGTGTAGCGCTGTGGGAGTGATGTGGGCAGTGGTGTAGCGCTGCGGGAGTGGTGTGGGCAGTGGTGTAGCGCTGTGGGAGTGGTTTGGGCAGTGGTGTAGCGCTGTGGGAGTGGTGTGGGCAGTGGTGTAACGCTTTGTGAGTGGTGTGGGCAGTGGTGTAACGCTGTGGGAGTGGTCTGGGCAGTGGTGTAGCGCTGTGGGAGTGGTCTGGGCAGTGGTGTAGCGCTGTGGGAATGGTGCTGGCAGTGATCTAGCGATGTGGGATGGGTGTGGGTAGTGGTGTAGTGCTGTGTGAGTGGTGTGGGCAGTGGTGTAGCGCTGTGGGAGTGGTGTGTGTTGTGGTGTAGCGCTGTGGGAGTGGTGTGGGCAGTGGTGTAGCGCTGTGGGAGTGGTGTGGGCAGTGGTGTAGCGCTTTGAAAGTGGTGTGTGCAGTGGTTTAGCGCTGTGGGAGTGGTGTGGGCAGTGGTGTAGCGCTGTGGGAGTGGTGTGTGCAGTGGTCTAGCTCTGTGGGAGTGTTGTGGGCAGTGTTGTAGCACTGTGGGAGTGGTGTGGGCAGTGGTGTAACGCTGTGGTGGTGCAGTGGGCAGTGGTGTAGCGCTGTGGGAGTGGTGTGGGCAGTGGTGAAGCGCAGTGGGAGTGGTGTGAGCAGTGGTTTAGTGCTGTGGGAGAGGTGTGGGCAGTGGTGTAGTGCTGTGGGAGTGGTGTGGGTAGTGGTGTAGCGCTGTGGGAGTGGTGAGGGCATTGGTGTAGCTCTGTGGGAGTGGTGTGGGCAGTGGTGTAGCGCTGTGGGAGTGGTGTGGGCAGTGGTGTAGTACATTTGGGAGTGGTGTGGGCAGTGGTGTAGTGCATTTGGGAGTGGTGTGGGTAGTGGTGCAGTGCTGTGGGAGTGTGTGGGCAGTGGTGTAGCGCTGTGGGAGTGGTGTGGGCAGTGGTGTAGTGCTGTGGGAGTGTGTGGACAGTGGTGTAGTGCTGTGGGAGTGGTGTGGGCAGTGCTGTAGCGCTGTGGGAGTGGTGTGTGTTGTGGTGTAGTGCTGTGGGAGTGGTGTGGGCAGTGGTGTAGCGCCGTGGGAGTGGTGTGGGCAGTGGTGCATTGCTGTGGGAGTGGTGTGGGCAATGGTGTAGAGCTGTGGGAGTGATGTGGGCAGTGGTGTAGTGCTGTGGGAGTGGTGTGGGCAGTGCTGTAGCGCTGTGGGAGTGGTGTGGGCAGTGGTGTCGTGCATTTGGGAGTGGTGTGGCCAGTGGTGTAGCGCTGTGGAACTGGTGTGGGCAGTGGTGTAGAGCTGTGGGAGTGATGTGGGCAGTGGTGTAGCGCTGTGTGAGTGGTGAGTGCAGTTGTTTAGTGCTGTGGGAGTGGTATGGGCAGTGGTGTATTGCGGTGGGAGTATTGTGGGCTGTGGTGTAGCGCTGTGGGAGTGGGGTGGGAAGCGGTGTAGTGCTGATGGAGTGGTGTGGGCACTGGTGTAGTGCTGTGGGAGAGGTGTGGGCAGTGGTGTAGCGCTACTGGAGTGGTATGGGCAGTGGTGTAGTGCTGTGGGAGTGGTGTGGGCAGTGGTGTAGCACTGTGGGAGAGGTGTGGGCAGTGGTGTAGCGCTGTGGGAGTGGTGTGTGCAGTGTTGTAGCGCTATGGGAGTGGTGTGGGCAGTGGTGTAGTGCTGTGGGTTTGGAGTGGGCAGGGGTGTAGCGCTGTGGTTGTGGTGTGGGTTGTGGTGTCGCGCTTTGGGAGTGGTGTGGGCAGTAGTGTAGCGCTGTCGGAGTGGTGTGGGTTGTGGTGTAGTGCTTTGGGAGTGGTGTGGGCAGTGGTGTAGCGCTGTGGGAGTGGTGCTGGTAGTGATCTAGCGATGTGGTATGGGTGTGGGTTGTGGTGTAGTGCTGTGGGAGTGGTGTGTGTTGTGGTGTAGCGCTGTGGGAGTGGTGTGGGCAGTGGTGTAGCGCTGTGGGAGTGGTGTGGGCAGTGGTGTAGCGCTTTGAAAGTGGTGTGTGCAGTGGTGTAGCGCTGTGGGAGTGTTGTGGGCAGTGTTGTAGCTCTGGGGGAGTGGTGTGGGCAGTGGTGTAACGCTGTGGTGGTGCAGTGGGCAGTGGTGTAGCGCAGTGGGAGTGGTGTGAGCAGTGGTGTAGTGCTGTGGGAGAGGTGTGGGCAGTGGTGTAGTGCTGTGGGAGTGGTGTGGGTAGTGGTGTAGCGCTGTGGGAGTGGTGAGGGCATTGGTGTAGCTCTGTGGGAGTGGTGTGGGCAGTGGTGTAGCGCTGTGGGAGTGGTGTGGGCAGTGGTGTAGTGCATTTTGGAGTGGTGTGGGCAGTGGTGTAGTGCATTTGGGAGTGGTGTGGGTAGTGGTGTAGTGCTGTGGGCGTGGTGAGGGCATTGGTGTAGCTCTGTGGGAGTGGTGTGGGCAGTGGTGTAGCGCTGTGGGAGTGGTGTGTGTTGTGGTGTAGCGCTGTGGGAGTGGTGTGGGCAGTGGTGTAGCGCTGTGGGAGTGGTGTGGGCAGTGGTGTAGCGCTTTGAAAGTGGTGTGTGCAGTGGTTTAGCGCTGTGGGAGTGGTGTGGGCAGTGGTGTAGCGCTGTGGGAGTGGTGTGTGCAGTGGTCTAGCTCTGTGGGAGTGTTGTGGGCAGTGTTGTAGCACTGTGGGAGTGGTGTGGGCAGTGGTGTAACGCTGTGGTGGTGCAGTGGGCAGTGGTGTAGCGCTGTGGGAGTGGTGTGGGCAGTGGTGAAGCGCAGTGGGAGTGGTGTGAGCAGTGGTTTAGTGCTGTGGGAGAGGTGTGGGCAGTGGTGTAGTGCTGTGGGAGTGGTGTGGGTAGTGGTGTAGCGCTGTGGGAGTGGTGAGGGCATTGGTGTAGCTCTGTGGGAGTGGTGTGGGCAGTGGTGTAGCGCTGTGGGAGTGGTGTGGGCAGTGGTGTAGTACATTTGGGAGTGGTGTGGGCAGTGGTGTAGTGCATTTGGGAGTGGTGTGGGTAGTGGTGCAGTGCTGTGGGAGTGTGTGGGCAGTGGTGTAGCGCTGTGGGAGTGGTGTGGGCAGTGGTGTAGTGCTGTGGGAGTGTGTGGACAGTGGTGTAGTGCTGTGGGAGTGGTGTGGGCAGTGCTGTAGCGCTGTGGGAGTGGTGTGTGTTGTGGTGTAGTGCTGTGGGAGTGGTGTGGGCAGTGGTGTAGCGCCGTGGGAGTGGTGTGGGCAGTGGTGCATTGCTGTGGGAGTGGTGTGGGCAATGGTGTAGAGCTGTGGGAGTGATGTGGGCAGTGGTGTAGTGCTGTGGGAGTGGTGTGGGCAGTGCTGTAGCGCTGTGGGAGTGGTGTGGGCAGTGGTGTCGTGCATTTGGGAGTGGTGTGGCCAGTGGTGTAGCGCTGTGGAACTGGTGTGGGCAGTGGTGTAGAGCTGTGGGAGTGATGTGGGCAGTGGTGTAGCGCTGTGTGAGTGGTGAGTGCAGTTGTTTAGTGCTGTGGGAGTGGTATGGGCAGTGGTGTATTGCGGTGGGAGTATTGTGGGCTGTGGTGTAGCGCTGTGGGAGTGGGGTGGGAAGCGGTGTAGTGCTGATGGAGTGGTGTGGGCACTGGTGTAGTGCTGTGGGAGAGGTGTGGGCAGTGGTGTAGCGCTACTGGAGTGGTATGGGCAGTGGTGTAGTGCTGTGGGAGTGGTGTGGGCAGTGGTGTAGCACTGTGGGAGAGGTGTGGGCAGTGGTGTAGCGCTGTGGGAGTGGTGTGTGCAGTGTTGTAGCGCTATGGGAGTGGTGTGGGCAGTGGTGTAGTGCTGTGGGTTTGGAGTGGGCAGGGGTGTAGCGCTGTGGTTGTGGTGTGGGTTGTGGTGTCGCGCTTTGGGAGTGGTGTGGGCAGTAGTGTAGCGCTGTCGGAGTGGTGTGGGTTGTGGTGTAGTGCTTTGGGAGTGGTGTGGGCAGTGGTGTAGCGCTGTGGGAGTGGTGCTGGTAGTGATCTAGCGATGTGGTATGGGTGTGGGTTGTGGTGTAGTGCTGTGGGAGTGGTGTGTGTTGTGGTGTAGCGCTGTGGGAGTGGTGTGGGCAGTGGTGTAGCGCTGTGGGAGTGGTGTGGGCAGTGGTGTAGCGCTTTGAAAGTGGTGTGTGCAGTGGTGTAGCGCTGTGGGAGTGTTGTGGGCAGTGTTGTAGCTCTGGGGGAGTGGTGTGGGCAGTGGTGTAACGCTGTGGTGGTGCAGTGGGCAGTGGTGTAGCGCAGTGGGAGTGGTGTGAGCAGTGGTGTAGTGCTGTGGGAGAGGTGTGGGCAGTGGTGTAGTGCTGTGGGAGTGGTGTGGGTAGTGGTGTAGCGCTGTGGGAGTGGTGAGGGCATTGGTGTAACGCTGTGGGAGTGGTGTGGGCAGTGGTGTAGCGCTGTGGGAGTGGTGTGGGCAGTGGTGTAGCGCTGTGGGAGTGGTGTGGGCAGTGGTGTAGCGCTGTGGGAGTGGTGTGGGCAGTGGTGTAGTGCATTTTGGAGTGGTGTGGGCAGTGGTGTAGTGCATTTGGGAGAGGTGTGGGTAGTGGTGTAGTGCTGTGGGCGTGGTGAGGGCATTGGTGTAGCTCTGTGGGAGTGGTGTGGGCAGTGGTGTAGCGCTGTGGGAGTGGTGTGTGCAGTGGTGTAGCGCTGTGGGAGTGGTGTGGGCAGTGGTGTGTTGCTGTGGGAGTGTTGTGGGCAGTGGTGTAGCGCTGTGGGAGTGGTGTGGGCAGTGGTGTAGCGCTGTGGGAGTGTGTGGACAGTGGTGTAGTGCTGTGGGAGTGGTGTGGGCAGTGGTGTAGCGCTGTGGGAGTGGTGTGTGTTGTGGTGTAGTGCTATGGGAGAGGTGTGGGCAGTGGTGTAGTGCTGTGGCATGATTGTGGGCAGTGGTGTAGCGCTGTGGGAGTGCTGTGGCCAGTGGTGTCGCGCTACTGGAGTGGTATGTGCAGTGGTGTAGTGCCGTGGGAGTGGTGTGGGCAGTGGTGTATTGCTGTGGGAGTGGTGTGGGCAGTGGTGTAGAGCTGTGGGAGTGATGTGGGCAGTGGTGTAGTGCTGTAGGAGTGGTGTGGGCAGTGGTGTAGCGCTGTGGGAGTGGTGTGGGCAGTGGTGTCGTGCATTTGGGAGTGGTGTGGCCAGTGGTGTAGCGCTGTGGAACTGGTGTGGGCAGTGGTGTAGCGCTGTGTGAGTGGTGACTGCAGTTGTTTAGTGCTGTGGGAGTGGTATGGGCAGTGGTGTAGCGCTGTGGGAGTGGGGTGGGAAGTGGTGTAGAGCTGATGGAGTGGTGTGGGCACTGGTGTAGTGCTGTGGGAATGGTGTGGGCAGTGGTGTAGCGCTACTGGAGTGGTATGGGTAGTGGTGTAGTGCTGTGGGAGTGGTGTGGGCAGTGGTGTAGTGCTGTGGGAGTGGTGTGGGCAGTGGTGTAGTGTTGTGGGAGAGGTGTGGGCAGTGGTGTAGCGCTGTGGGAGTGGTGTGGGCAGTGGTGTAGTGCTGAGGGTTTGGAGTGGGCAGGGGTGTAGCGCTGTGGTTGTGGTGTGGGTTGTGGTGTCGCGCTTTGGGAGTGGTGTGGGCAGTGGTGTAGCGCTGTCGGAGTGGTGTGGGGTGCGGTGTAGTGCTGTGGGAGTGGTGTGGGCAGTGGTGTAGCGCTTTGGGAGTGGTGTGGGCAGTGGTGTAGCGCTGTAGGAGTGGTGTGGGTTGCGGTTTAGTGCTGTGGGAGTGGTGTGGGCAGTGGTGTAGTGCTGCGGGAGAGATTCGAGCAGTGGTGTAGCGCTGTGGGAGTGGTGTGGGCAGTTGTGCAGCGCTGTGGGAGTGGTGTGGGCAGTGGTGTAGCGCTGTGGGAGTGGTGCGGTCAGTGATCTACCGATGTGGGATGGGTGTGTGTTGTGGTTTAGAGCTGGGGGAGTGGTGTGGGCAGTGGTGTAGCGCTGTGGGAGAGGTGTGGGCAGTGGTGTAGAGCTGGGGGAGTGGTGTGGGCAGTGGTGTAGCGCTGTGGGATTGATGTGGGCCGTGGTGTAAGGCTGTGGTGGTGCAGTGGGCAGTGGTGTAGCGCTGTGGGAGTGGTATGGGCAGTGGTGAAGCGCAGTGGGAGTGGTGTGGGCAGTGGTGTTGTGCTGTGGGAGTGGTGTGGGCAGTGGTGTAGCGCTGTGGGAGTGATGTGGGCAGTGGTATCGGGCTGTGGGAGTGATGTGGGCAATGGTATAGTGCAGTGGGAGTGGTGCGGGCAGTGGTGTAGCGCTGTGGGAGTGATGTGGGCAGAGGTGTAGCGCTGCGGGAGTGGTGTGGGCAGTGGTGTAGCGCTGTGGGAGTGGTTTGGGCAGTGGTGTATTGCGGTGGGATTATTGATGGCAGTGGTGTAACGCTGTGGGAGTGGTGTGGGCAGTGGTGTAGCGCTTTGTAAGTGGTGTGGGCAGTGGTGTAACGCTGTGGGAGTGGTCTGGGCAGTGGTGTAGCGCTGTGGGAGTGGTCTGGGCAGTGGTGTAGCGCTTTGAAAGTGGTGTGTGCAGTGGTGTAGCGCTGTGGGAGTGGTGTGGGCAGTGGTGTAGCGCTGTGGGAGTGGTGTGTGCAGTGGTCTAGCTCTGTGGGATTGTTGTGGGCAGTGTTGTAGCACTGTGGGAGTGGTGTGGGCAGTGGTGTAACGCTGTGGTGGTGCAGTGGGCAGTGGTGTTGCGCTGTGGGAGTGGTGTGAGCAGTGGTGTAGTGCTGTGGGAGTGGTGTGAGCAGTGGTGTAGTGCTGTGGGAGAGGTGTGGGCAGTGGTGTAGTGCTCTGGGAGTGGTGTGGGTAGTGGTGTAGCGCTGTGGGAGTGGTGAGGGCATTGGTGTAGCTCTGTGGGAGTGATGTGGGCAGTGGTGTAGCGCTGTGGGAGTGGTGTGGGCAGTGGTGTAGTGCATTTGGGAGTGGTGTGGGAAGTGGTGTAGTGCATTTGGGAGTGGTGTGGGCGGTGGTGTAGCGCTGTGGGAGTGGTGTGGGCAGTGGTGTAGTGCTGTGGGAGTGTGTGGACAGTGGTGTAGTGCTGTGGGAGTGGTGTGGGCAGTGGTGTAGTGCTGTGGGAGTGTGTGGACAGTGGTGTAGTGCTGAGGGAGTGGTGTGGGCAGTGCTGTAGCGCTGTGGGAGTGGTGTGTGTTGTGGTGTAGTGCTGTGGGAGTGGTGTGGGCAGTGGTGTAGCGCCGTGGGAGTGGTGTGGGCAGTGGTGTATTGCTGTGGGAGTGGTGTCGGCAGTGGTGTAGAGCTGTGGGAGTGATGTGGGCAGTGGTGTAGTGCTGTGGGAGTGGTGTGGGCAGTGGTGCAGCGCTGTGGGAGTGGTGTGGGCAGTGGTGTCGTGCATTTGGGAGTGGTGTGGCCAGTGGTGTAGCGCTGTGGGAGTGGTTTGGGCAGTGGTGTATTGCGGTGGGATTATTGAGGGCAGTGGTGTAACGCTGTGGGAGTGGTGTGGGCAGTGGTGTAGCGCTTTGTAAGTGGTGTGGGCAGTGGTGTAACGCTGTGGGAGTGGTCTGGGCAGTGGTGTAGCGCTGTGGGAGTGGTCTGGGCAGTGGTGTAGCGCTGTGGGAGTGGTGCTGGCAGTGATCTGGCGATGTGGGATGGGTGTGGGTTGTGGTGTAGTGCTGTGGGAGTGGTGTGGGCAGTGGTGTAGCGCTGTGGGAGTGGTGTGTGTTGTGGTGTAGCGCTGTGGGAGTGGTGTGGGCAGTGGTGTAGCGCTGTGGGAGTGGTGTGGGCAGTGGTGTAGCGCTTTGAAAGTGGTGTGTGCAGTGGTGTAGCGCTGTGGGAGTGGTGTGGGCAGTGGTGTAGCGCTGTGGGAGTGGTGTGTGCAGTGGTCTAGCTCTGTGGGAGTGTTGTGGGCAGTGTTGTAGCACTGTGGGAGTGGTGTGGGCAGTGGTGTAACGCTGTGGTGGTGCAGTGGGCAGTGGTGTTGCGCTGTGGGAGTGGTGTGAGCAGTGGTGTAGTGCTGTGGGAGTGGTGTGAGCAGTGGTGTAGTGCTGTGGGAGAGGTGTGGGCAGTGGTGTAGTGCTCTGGGAGTGGTGTGGGTAGTGGTGTAGCGCTGTGGGAGTGGTGAGGGCATTGGTGTAGCTCTGTGGGAGTGATGTGGGCAGTGGTGTAGCGCTGTGGGAGTGGTGCGGGCAGTGGTGTAGTGCATTTGGGAGTGGTGTGGGAAGTGGTGTAGTGCATTTGGGAGTGGTGTGGGCGGTGGTGTAGCGCTGTGGGAGTGGTGTGGGCAGTGGTGTAGTGCTGTGGGAGTGTGTGGACAGTGGTGTAGTGCTGTGGGAGTGGTGTGGGCAGTGGTGTAGTGCTGTGGGAGTGTGTGGACAGTGGTGTAGTGCTGAGGGAGTGGTGTGGGCAGTGCTGTAGCGCTGTGGGAGTGGTGTGTGTTGTGGTGTAGTGCTGTGGGAGTGGTGTGGGCAGTGGTGTAGCGCCGTGGGAGTGGTGTGGGCAGTGGTGTATTGCTGTGGGAGTGGTGTCGGCAGTGGTGTAGAGCTGTGGGAGTGATGTGGGCAGTGGTGTAGTGCTGTGGGAGTGGTGTGGGCAGTGGTGCAGCGCTGTGGGAGTGGTGTGGGCAGTGGTGTCGTGCATTTGGGAGTGGTGTGGCCAGTGGTGTAGCGCTGTGGAACTGGTGTGGGCAGTGGTGTAGAGCTGTGGGAGTGATGTGGGCAGTGGTGTAGCGCTGTGTGAGTGGTGAGTGCAGTTGTTTAGTGCTGTGGGAGTGGTATGGGCAGTGGTGTATTGCGGTGGGAGTATTGTGGGCTGTGGTGTAGCGCTGTGGGAGTGGGGTGGGAAGTGGTGTAGTGCTGATGGAGTGGTGTGGGCACTGGTGTAGTGCTGTGGGAGGGGTGTGGGCAGTGGTGTAGCGCTACTGGAGTGGTATGGGCAGTGGTGTAGTGCTGTGGGAGTGGTGTGGGCAGTGGTGTAGCGCTGTGGGAGAGGTGTGGGCAGTGGTGTAGCGCTGTGGGAGTGGTGTGTGCAGTGTTGTAGCGCTGTGAGAGTGGTGTGGGCAGTGGTGTAGTGCTGTGGGAGTGGTGTGGGCAGTGGTGTAGTGCTGTGGGTTTGTAGTGGGCAGGGGTGTAGCGCTGTGGTTGTGGTGTGGGTTGTGGTGTCGCGCTTTGGGAGTGGTGTGGGCAGTGGTGTAGCTCTGTCGGAGCGGTGTGGATTGCGGTGTAGTGCTGTGGGAGTGGTGTGGGCAGTGGTGTAGCGCTTTGGGAGTGGTGTGGGCAGTGGTGTAGCGCTGTCGGAGTGGTGTGGGTTGCGGTGTAGTGCTGTGGGAGTGGTGTGGGCAGTGGTGTAGTGCTGCGGGAGAGATTCGAGCAGTGGTGTAGCGCTGTGGGAGTGGTGTGGGCAGTTGTGTAGCGCTGTGGGAGTGGTGTGGGCAGTGGTGTAGCGCTGTGGGAGTGGTGCGGGCAGTGATCTACCGATGTGGGATGGGTGTGGGTTGTGGTGTAGCGCTGTGGGAGTGGTGTGGGCAGTGGTCTAGCTCTGTGGGAGTGGTGTGGGCAGTGGTGTAGCGCTGTGGGAGAGGTGTGGGCAGTGGTGTAGAGCTGGGGGAGTGTTGTGGGCAGTGGTGTAGCGCTGTGGGAGAGGTGTGGGCAGTGGTGTAGAGCTGGGGGAGTGGTGTGGGCAGTGGTGTAGCGCTGTGGGTGTGGTGTGGGCAGTGGTGTAGAGCTGGGGCAGTGGTGTGGGCAGTGGTGTAGCGCTGTGGGATTGATGTGGTCCGTGGTGTAACGCTGTGGTGGTGCAGTGGGCAGTGGTGTAGCGCTGTGGGAGTTGTATGGGCAGTGGTGAAGCGCAGTGGGAGTGGTGTGGGCAGTTGTGTTGTGCTGTGGGAGTGGTGTGGGCAGTGGTGTAGCGCTGTGGGAGTGATGTGGGCAGTGGTGTAGCTCTGTGGGTGTGGTGTGGGCAGTGGTGTAACGCAGTGGGAGTGGTGTGGGCAGTGGTGTAACGCAATGGGAGTGGTGTGGGCAGTGGTGTAGCGCTTTGGGAGTGGGGTGGGGATTGGTGTAGTGCTGTGGGAGTGGAGTGGGAAGTGGTGTAGCGCTGTGGGAGTGGTGTGGGCAGTGGTATAGCGCTGTGGGTGTGGTGTGTGTTGTGGTGCAGCGCTGTGGGAGTGGTGTGGGCAGTGGTGTAGCTCTGTGGGAGTGGTGTGGGTTGTGGTGTAGCGCTGTGCGAGTGGTGTGGGCAGTGGTATAGCGCTGTGGGAGTGGTGTGGGCAGTGGTGTAGCGCTGTGGGAGTGGTTTGGGTTGTGGTGTAGCGCTGTGGGAGTGGTGTGGGCAGTGGTTTAGCGCTGTGGGTGTGGTGTGGGCAGTGGTGTAGCGCTGTGGGAGTGGTGTGGGCAGTGGTGTAGCGCTGTGGTAGTGGTGTGGGCAGTGGTTAAGCGCTTTGGGAGTGGTGTGGGCAGTGGTGTAGTGCTGTGGGAGTTGTGTGGGCAGTGGTGTACTGCTGTGGGAGTGGTGTAGGCAGTGGTGTAGTGCTGTGGGAGTGTGGTGTGAAGTGGTGTAGTGCATTGGGAGTGGTGTGGGCAGTGGTCTAGCGGTCTGGGAGTGGTGTGGGCAATGGTGTAGTGCTTTGGGATTGGTGTGGGCAATGGTGTAACGCCCTGCGAGTGGTGTGGGCAGTGGTGATGCGCTGTGGGAGTGGTGTGTGCAGTGGTGTAGCGCTGTGGGAGTGGTGTGGCCAGTGGTGTAGTGCTGTGGGAGAGGAGTGGGCAGTGGTGTAGTGCTGTGGGAGTGGTGTGGGCAGTGGTGTGGCGCTGTGGGACTGGCGTGGGCAGTGGTGAAGCGCTGTGGGAGTGGTTTGGGTAGTGGTGTAGTGCTGTGGGAGTGGTGAGGGCAGTGGTGTAGCTCTGTGGGAGTGGTGTGGGCAGTGGTGTAGCGCTGTGGGAGTGGTGTGGGCAGTGGTGTAGTGCTGTGGGAGTGGTGTGGGCAGTGGTGTAGCGCTGTGGGAGTGGTGTGGGCAGTGGTGTAGTGCTGTGGGAGTGGTGTGGGCAGTGGTGTAGCGCTGTGGGAGTGGTGTTGGCAGTGGTGTAGTGCTGTGGGAATGATGTGGCCAGTTGTGTAGCGCAACTGGGGTGGTATGGGCAGTGGTGTAGTGCTGTGGGAGTTGTGTGGGCAGTGGTGTAGTGCAGTGGGAGAGGTTTGGGCAGTGGTGTTGCGCTGTGGGAGTGATGTGGGCAGTGGTGTAGTGCTGTGGGAGTGGTGTGGGCAGTGGTGTAGCGCTGTGGGAGTGTTGTGGCCAGTGGTGTAACGCTGTGGGAGTGGTGTGGGCAGTGGTGTAGCGCTGTGGAACTGTTCTGGCCAGTGGTGTAGCGCTGTGGGAGTGGTGTGGGCAGTGGTGTAGCGTTGTGGGAGTGGTGTGGGCAGTGGTGTAGCGCTGTGGGAGTGGTGAGTGCAGTGGTGTAGTGCTGAGGGAGTGGTGTGGGCAGTGGTGTAACGCTGTGGGAGTGATGTGGCCAGTGGTGTAGCGCTACTGGAGTGGTATGGGCGGTGGTGTAGTGCTGAGGGAGTGGTGTAGCAGTGGTGTAGCGCTGTGGGAGTGATGTGGGCAGTGGTGTAGTGCTGTGGGAGTGGTGTGGGCAGTGGTGTAGCGCTGTGGGAGTGGTGTGGGCAGTGGTGTCGTGCATTTGGGAGTGGTGTGGCCAGTGATGTAGCGCTGTGGAACTGGTGTGGGCAGTGGTGTAGAGCTGTGGGAGTGATGTGGGCAGTGGTGTAGCGCTGTGTGAGTGGTCAGTGCAGTTGTTTAGTGCTGTGGGAGTGGTATGGGCAGTGGTGTACTGCTGTGGGAGTGATGTGGGCAGTGGTGTAGCGCTGTGGGAGTGGTGTGGGCAGTGGTGTAGTGCTGTGGGAGTGGTGTGTGCAGTGTTGTAGCGCTGTGGGAGTGGTGTGGGCAGTGGTGTAGTGCTGTTGGTTTGGAGTGGGCAGGGGTGTAGCGCTGTGGTTGGGGTGTGGGTTGTGGTGTCGCGCTTTGGGAGTGGTGTGGGCAGTGGTGTAGCGCTGTCAGAGTGGTGTGGGTTGCGGTGTAGTGCTGTGGGAGTGGTGTGGGCAGTGGTGTAGCGCTTTGGGAGTGGTGTGGGCAGTGGTGTAGCGCTGTCGGAGTGTTGTGGGTTGCGGTGTAGTGCTGTGGGAGTGGTGTGGGCAGTGGTGTAGTGCTGCGGGAGAGATTCTAGCAGTGGTGTAGCGCTGTGGGAGTGGTGTGGGCAGTTGTGTAGCGCTGTGGGAGTGGTGCGTGCAGTGATCTACCGATGTGGGATGGGTGTGGGTTGTGGTGTAGCGCTGTGGGAGTGGTGTGGGCAGTGGTGTAGCGCTGTGGGAGTGGTGTGGGCAGTGGTCTAGCTCTGTGGGAGTGGTGTGGGCAGTGGTGTAGCGCTTTGGGAGTGCTGTGGGCAGTGGTGAAGCGCAGTGGGTGAGGTGTGGGCAGTGGTGTTGTGCTGTGGGAGTGGTGTGGGCAGTGGTGTAGCGCTGTGGGAGTGATGTGGGCAGTGGTATAGGGCTGTGTGAGAGATGTGGGCTGGGTGTAGCGCTGTGGGTGTGGTGTGGGCAGTGGTGTAACGCAGTGGGAGTGGTGTGGGCAGTGGTGTAACGCAGTGGGAGTGGTGTGGGCAGTGGTGTAGCGCTTTGGTAGTGGGGTGGGGAGTGGTGTAGTGCTGTGGGAGTGGTGTGGGCAGTGGTGTAGCGCTTTGTGAGTGGGGTGGGGAGTGGTGTAGTGCTGTGGGAGTGGAGTGGGAAGTGGTGTAGCGCTGTGGGAGTGGTGTGGGCAGTGGTATAGCGCTGTGGGTGTGGTGTGTGTGTGGTGCAGCGCTGTGGGAGTGGTGTGGGCAGTGGTGTAGCTCTGTGGGAGTGGTGTGGGTTGTGGTGTAGCGCTGTGCGAGTGGTGTGGGCAGTGGTATAGCGCTGTGGGAGTGGTGTGGGCAGTGGTGTAGCGCTGTGGGAGTGGTTTGGGTTGTGGTGTAGCGCTGTGGGAGTGGTGTGGGCAGTGGTTTAGCGCTGTGGGTGTGGTGTGGGCAGTGGTGTAGCGCTGTGGGAGTGGTGTGGGCAGTGGTGTAGCGCTGTGGTAGTGGTGTGGGCAGTGGTTAAGCGCTTTGGGAGTGGTGTGGGCAGTGGTGTAGTGCTGTGGGAGTTGTGTGGGCAGTGGTGTACTGCTGTGGGAGTGGTGTAGGCAGTGGTGTAGTGCTGTGGGAGTGTGGTGTGAAGTGGTGTAGTGCATTGGGAGTGGTGTGGGCAGTGGTCTAGCGGTCTGGGAGTGGTGTGGGCAATGGTGTAGTGCTTTGGGATTGGTGTTGTCAATGGTGTAACGCCCTGCGAGTGGTGTGGGCAGTGGTGATGCGCTGTGGGAGTGGTGTGTGCAGTGGTGTAGCGCTGTGGGAGTGGTGTGGCCAGTGGTGTAGTGCTGTGGGAGAGGAGTGGGCAGTGGTGTAGTGCTGTGGGAGTGGTGTGGGCAGTGGTGTGGCGCTGTGGGACTGGCGTGGGCAGTGGTGAAGCGCTGTGGGAGTGGTTTGGGTAGTGGTGTAGTGCTGTGGGAGTGGTGAGGGCAGTGGTGTAGCTCTGTGGGAGTGGTGTGGGCAGTGGTGTAGCGCTGTGGGAGTGGTGTGGGCAGTGGTGTAGTGCTGTGGGAGTGGTGTGGGCAGTGGTGTAGCGCTGTGGGAGTGGTGTGGGCAGTGGTGTAGTGCTGTGGGAGTGGTGTGGGCAGTGGTGTAGCGCTGTGGGAGTGGTGTTGGCAGTGGTGTAGTGCTGTGGGAATGATGTGGCCAGTTGTGTAGCGCAACTGGGGTGGTATGGGCAGTGGTGTAGTGCTGTGGGAGTTGTGTGGGCAGTGGTGTAGTGCAGTGGGAGAGGTTTGGGCAGTGGTGTTGCGCTGTGGGAGTGATGTGGGCAGTGGTGTAGTGCTGTGGGAGTGGTGTGGGCAGTGGTGTAGCGCTGTGGGAGTGTTGTGGCCAGTGGTGTAACGCTGTGGGAGTGGTGTGGGCAGTGGTGTAGCGCTGTGGAACTGTTCTGGCCAGTGGTGTAGCGCTGTGGGAGTGGTGTGGGCAGTGGTGTAGCGTTGTGGGAGTGGTGTGGGCAGTGGTGTAGCGCTGTGGGAGTGGTGAGTGCAGTGGTGTAGTGCTGAGGGAGTGGTGTGGGCAGTGGTGTAACGCTGTGGGAGTGATGTGGCCAGTGGTGTAGCGCTACTGGAGTGGTATGGGCGGTGGTGTAGTGCTGTGGGAGTGGTGTAGCAGTGGTGTAGCGCTGTGGGAGTGATGTGGGCAGTGGTGTAGTGCTGTGGGAGTGGTGTGGGCAGTGGTGTAGCGCTGTGGGAGTGGTGTGGGCAGTGGTGTCGTGCATTTGGGAGTGGTGTGGCCAGTGATGTAGCGCTGTGGAACTGGTGTGGGCAGTGGTGTAGAGCTGTGGGAGTGATGTGGGCAGTGGTGTAGCGCTGTGTGAGTGGTCAGTGCAGTTGTTTAGTGCTGTGGGAGTGGTATGGGCAGTGGTGTACTGCTGTGGGAGTGATGTGGGCAGTGGTGTAGCGCTGTGGGAGTGGTGTGGGCAGTGGTGTAGTGCTGTGGGAGTGGTGTGTGCAGTGTTGTAGCGCTGTGGGAGTGGTGTGGGCAGTGGTGTAGTGCTGTTGGTTTGGAGTGGGCAGGGGTGTAGCGCTGTGGTTGGGGTGTGGGTTGTGGTGTCGCGCTTTGGGAGTGGTGTGGGCAGTGGTGTAGCGCTGTCAGAGTGGTGTGGGTTGCGGTGTAGTGCTGTGGGAGTGGTGTGGGCAGTGGTGTAGCGCTTTGGGAGTGGTGTGGGCAGTGGTGTAGCGCTGTCGGAGTGTTGTGGGTTGCGGTGTAGTGCTGTGGGAGTGGTGTGGGCAGTGGTGTAGTGCTGCGGGAGAGATTCTAGCAGTGGTGTAGCGCTGTGGGAGTGGTGTGGGCAGTTGTGTAGCGCTGTGGGAGTGGTGCGTGCAGTGATCTACCGATGTGGGATGGGTGTGGGTTGTGGTGTAGCGCTGTGGGAGTGGTGTGGGCAGTGGTGTAGCGCTGTGGGAGTGGTGTGGGCAGTGGTCTAGCTCTGTGGGAGTGGTGTGGGCAGTGGTGTAGCGCTTTGGGAGTGCTGTGGGCAGTGGTGAAGCGCAGTGGGTGAGGTGTGGGCAGTGGTGTTGTGCTGTGGGAGTGGTGTGGGCAGTGGTGTAGCGCTGTGGGAGTGATGTGGGCAGTGGTATAGGGCTGTGGGAGAGATGTGGGCTGGGTGTAGCGCTGTGGGTGTGGTGTGGGCAGTGGTGTAACGCAGTGGGAGTGGTGTGGGCAGTGGTGTAACGCAGTGGGAGTGGTGTGGGCAGTGGTGTAGCGCTTTGGTAGTGGGGTGGGGAGTGGTGTAGTGCTGTGGGAGTGGTGTGGGCAGTGGTGTAGCGCTTTGTGAGTGGGGTGGGGAGTGGTGTAGTGCTGTGGGAGTGGAGTGGGAAGTGGTGTAGCGCTGTGGGAGTGGTGTGGGCAGTGGTATAGCGCTGTGGGTGTGGGGTGTGTTGTGGTGCAGCGCTGTGGGAGTGGTGTGGGTAGTGGTGTAGCTCTGTGGGAGTGGTGTGGGTTGTGGTGTAGCGCTGTGGGAGTGGTGTGGGTTGTGGTGTAGCGCTGTGGGAGTGGTGTGGGCAGTGGTTTAGCGCTGTGGGTGTGGTGTGGGCAGTGGTGTAGCGCTGTGGGAGTGGTGTGGGCAGTGGTGTAGCGCTGTGGGTGTGGTGTGGGCAGTGGTGTAGCGCTTTGGGAGTGGTGTGGGCAGTGGTGTAGTACTGTGGGTGTGGTGCGGGTAGTGGTGTGGTGCGGGGGGAGTGGTGTGGGCAGTGGTGTAGTGCTGTGGGAGTTGTGTGGGCAGTGGTGTAGTGCTGTGGGAGTGGTGTAGGCAGTGGTGTAGTGCTGTGGAAGTGTGGTGTGAAGTGGTGTAGTGCTGTGGGAGTGGTGTGGGCAGTGGTCTAGCGGTCTGGGAGTGGTGTGGGCAGTGGTGTAGCTCTGTGGGAGTGGTGTGGGCAATGGTGTAGTGCTTTGGGAGTGATGTGGGCAATGGTGTAACGCTCTGCGAGTGGTGTGGGCAGTGGTGATGCGCTGTGGGAGTGGTGTGGGCAGTGGTGTAGCGCTGTGGGAGTGGTGTGGCCAGTGGTGTAGTGCTGTGGGAGAGGTGTGGGCAGTGGTGTAGTGCTGTGGGAGTGGTGTGGGCAGTGGTGTGGCACTGTGGGACTGGCGTGGGCAGTGGTGTAACGCTGTGGGAGTGGTTTGGGTAGTGGTGTAGTGCTGTGGGAGAGGTGTGGGCAGTGGTGTAGCTCTGTAGGAGTGGTGAGGGCAGTGGTGTAGCTCTGTGGGAGTGGTGTGGGCAGTGGTGTAGCGCAGTGGGAGTGGTGTGGGCAGTGGTGTAGTGCTTTGGGAATGATGTGGCCAGTGGTGTATCGCTACTGGGGTGGTATGGGCAGTGGTGCAGTGCAGTGGGAGAGGTGTGGGCAGTGGTGTAGCGCTGTGGGAGTGATGTGGGCAGTGGTGTAGTGCTGTGGGAGTGGTGTGGGCAGTGGTGTAGCGCTGTGGGAGTGTTGTGGCCAGTGGTGTAACGCTGTGGGAGTGGTGTGGGCAGTGGTGTAGCGTTGTGGGAAAGGTGTGGGCAGTGGTGTAGCGCTGTGGGAGTTGTGAGTGCAGTTGTGTAGTGCTGTGGGAGTGGTGTGGGCAGTGGTGTAGCGCTACTGGAGTGGTATGGGCAGTGGTGTAGTGCTGTGGGAGTGGTGTGGGCAGTGGTGTAGTGCTGTGGGAGTGATTTGGGCAGTGGTGTAGTGCTGTGGGAGTGGTGTGGGCAGTGGTTTAGCACTGTGGGAGTGATGTGGCCAGTGGTGTAGCGCTACTGGGGTGGTATGGGCAGTGGTGTAGTGCTGTGGGAATGGTGTGGGCAGTGGTGTAGCGCTGTGGGAGTGATGTGGGCAGTGGTGTAGTGCTGTGGGAGTGGTGTGGGCAGTGGTGTAGCATTGTGGGAGTGGTGTGGCCAGAGGTGTAGCGCTACTGGAATGGTATGGGCAGTGGTGTTGTGCTGTGGGAGTAGTGTGGGCAGTGGTGTAGTGCTGTGGGAGTGTTGTGGGCAGTGGTGTAGGGCTGTGGGAGTGCTGTGGGCAGTGGTGTAGCGCTGTGGAACTGGTGTGGGCAGTGTTGCAGCGCTGCGGGTTTGGTGTGGGCAGTGGTGTAGCGCTGCGGGAGTGGTGTGGGCAGTGGTGTAGTGCTGTGGGAGTGGTGTGGGTAGTGATGTAGCTCTGCGGGGGTGATCTGGGTATTGGTGTAGCGTTGCGGGATTGGTGTGGGCAGTGGTGTAGCGATGTGAGAGTGGTGTGGGCAGTGGTGTAGCGCTGTGAGAGTGGTGTGGGCAGTGGTGTAGAGCTGTGGGTGAGATGTGCGCAGTGGTGTAGCGCTGTGGGTGTGCTGTGGGCAGTGGTGTAGCGCTCTGGGAGTGGGGTGGGGAGTGGTGTAGCGCTGTGGGATTGGTGTGGGTATTGGTGTAGCGCTGTGGGAGTGGTGTGGGCAGTGGTGTAGCGCAGTGGGTGTGCTATGGGCAGTGTTGTAGCGCTCTGGGAGTGGTGTGGGGAGTGGTGTAGCGCTGTGGGATTGGTGTGGGCAGTGGTGTAGTGCTGTGGGAGTGGTGTGGGCAGTGGTGTAGCGCTGCGGGAGTGGTGTGGGCAGTGGTGTAGTGCTGGGGGAGTGGTGTGTGTAGTGATGTTGCTCTGCGGGGGTGATCTGGGTTGTGGTGTAGCGTTGCGGGATTGGTGTGGGCAGTGGTGTAGCGCTGTGAGAGTGGTGTGGGCAGTGGTGTAGCGCTGTGAGAGTGGTGTGGGCAGTGGTGTAACGCTGTGGGAGTGATGTGGCCAGTGGTGTAGCGCTTTGGGAGTGGTGTGGGCAGTGGTGTAACGCTGTGGGAGTGGTGTGGGCAGTGGTGTAACGCTGTGGGAGTGATGTGGCCAGTGGTGTAGCGCTGTGGGAGTGGTGTGGGCAGTGGTGTAGTGCTTTGGGAGTGGTGTGGGCAGTAGTGTTGCGCTGTGGGAGTGGTGTGGGCAGTGGTGTAGCGCTGTGGGAGTGGTGAGTGCAGTTATGTAGCGCTGTGGGAGTGGTGTGATCAGTGGTGTAGTGCTGCGGGGGTGGTGTGGGCAGTGGTGTAGCGCTGTGGGACTGGTTTGGGCTGTGGTGTATTGCGGTGGGAGTATTGTAGGCAGTGGTGTAGCGCTGTGGGAGTGGTGTGGGCAGTGGTGTAGTGCTGTGGGAGTGGTGTGGGCAGTGGTGTAGCGCTGTGGGAGTGGTGTGGGCAGTGGTGTAGCGCTGTGGGACTGGTTTGGGCAGTGGTGTATTGTGGTGGAAGTATTGTGGGCAGTGGTGTAGCGCTGTAGGATTGGTGGGGGCAATCGTCTAGCATTGTTAGAGTGGTGTTGGTTGTGCTGTAGCGCTGTGGTATTGGTGTGGTCTTTGGTGCAGCGCTGCGGGAGAGGGCTGGGCAGTGGTGTAGCGTTGCGGGAGTGGTGTGGGCAGTGGTGTAGCGCTGTGGGAGTGATGTGGGCAGTGGTGTAGTGCTGTGAGAGAGGTGTGGGCAGTGGTGTAGCGCTGTGGGAGTGGTGTGGCCAGTGGTGTAGAGCTGTGGGAGTGGTATGGGCAGTGGTGTAGCGCTGTGGGAGTGATGTGGCCAGTGGTGTAGTGCAGTGGGAGAGGTGTGGGCAGTGGTGTAGTGCTGTGAGAGAGGTGTGGACAGTGGTGTAGCGATGTGGGAGTGGTGTGGGCAGTGGTGTAGCGCTGTGGGAGTGGTGTGGGCAGTGGTGTAGCGCTGTGGGAGTGATGTGGGCAGTGGTGTAGTGCTATGGGAGAGGTGTGGGCAGTGATGTAGCGCTGTGGGAGTGATGTGGGCAGTGGTGTAGCGCTGTGGGAGTGGTGTGGCCAGTGGTGTAACGCTGTGAGAGTGGTGTGGGCAGTGGTGTAGCGTTGTGGGAGTGGTGTGGCCAGTGGTGTAGCGCTGTGGGAGTTGTGAGTGCAGTTGTGTAGTGCTGTGGGTGTGGTGTGGGCAGTGGTGTAGCGCTACTGGAGTGGTATGGGCAGTGGTGTAGTGCTGTGGGAGTGGTGTGGGCAGTGGTGTAGTGCTGTGGGAGTGATTTGGGCAGTGGTGTAGTGCTGTGGGAGTGGTGTGGGCAGTGGTTTAGCACTGTGGGAGTGATGTGGCCAGTGGTGTAGCGCTACTGAAGTGGTATGGGCAGTGGTGTAGTGCTGTGGGAGTGGTGTGGGCAGTGGTGTAGCGCTGTGGGAGTGATGTGGGCAGTGGTGTAGTGCTGTGGGAGTGGTGTGGGCAGTGGTGTAGCATTGTGGGAGTGGTGTGGCCAGAGGTGTAGCGCTACTGGAATGGTATGGGCAGTGGTGTTGTGCTGTGGGAGTAGTGTGGGCAGTGGTGTAGTGCTGTGGGTGTGTTGTGGGCAGTGGTGTAGGGCTGTGGGAGTGCTGTGGGCAGTGGTGTAGCGCTGTGGAACTGGTGTGGGCAGTGTTGTAGCGCTGCGGGATTGGTGTGGGCAGTGGTGTAGAGATGCGGGAGTGGTGTGGGCAGTGGTGTAGCGCTGCGGGAGTGGTGTGGGCAGTTGTGTAGTGCTGTGGGAGTGGTGTGGGTAGTGCTGTAGCTCTGCGGGGGTGATCTGGGTAGTGGTGTAGCGTTGCGTGATTGGTGTGGGCAGTGGTGTAACGCTGTGGGATTGGTGTGGGCAGTGGTATAGCGCTGCGGGAGTGGTGTGGGCAGTGGTATAGTGCTGTGGGAGTGGTGTGGGTAGTGATGTAGCGCTGTGAGAGTGGTGTGAGCAGTGGAGTAGAGCTGTGGGAGAGATGTGCGCAGTGCTATAGCGATGTGGGTGTCATGTGGGTAGTGGTGTAGCGCTGTGGGTGTGCTGTGGGCAGGGGTGTAGCACTCTGGGAGTGGGCTGGGGAGTGGTGTAGCGCTGTGGGATTGGTGTGGGTATTGGTGTAGCGCTGTGGGAGTGGTGTGGGCAGTGGTCTAGTGCTGTGGGAGTGGTGTGGGTAGTGATGTAGCTCTGCGGGGGTGATCTGGGTAGTGGTGTAGCGTTGCGGGATTGGTGTGGGCAGTGGTGTAGCGCTGTGAGAGTGGTGCGGGCAGTGGTGTAGCGCTGTGAGAGTGGTGTGGGCAGTGGTGTAGAGCTGTGGGAGAGATGTGCGCAGTGGTATAGCGATGTGGGTGTCATGTGGGTAGTGGTGTAGCGCTGTGGGATTGGTGTGGGTATTGGTGTAACTCTGTGAGAGAGGTGTGGGCAGTGGTGTAGCGCTGTGGGATTGGTGTGGGTATTGGTGTAACGCTGTTGGAGTGGTTTGGCCAGTGGTGTAGTGCTGTGGGAGTGGTGTGGGCAGTGGTGTAGCGCTGTGGGAGTGATGTGGGCAGTGGTGTAGTGCTGTGAGAGAGGTGTGGGCAGTGGTGTAGCGCTGTGGGAGTGGTGTGGCCAGTGGGGTAGAGCTGTGGGAGTGGTGTGGGCAGTGGTGTAGCGCTGTGGGAGTGATGTGGGCAGTGGTGTAGTGCAGTGGGAGAGGTGTGGGCAGTGGTGTAACACTGTGGGAGTGGTGTGGACAGTTGTGTAGCGCTGTGGGAGTGTTGTGGGCAGTGGTGTAGCGCTGTGGGAGTGGTGTGGGCAGAGGTGTAGCGCTACTGGAATGGTATGGGCAGTGGTGTTGTGCTGTGGGAGTAGTGTGGGCAGTGGTGTAGTGCTGTGGGAGTGTTGTGGGCAGTGGTGTAGGGCTGTGGGAGTGCTGTGGCCAGTGGTGTAGCGCTGTGGAACTGGTGTGGGCAGTGTTGCAGCGCTGCGGGAGTGGTGTGGGCAGTGGTGTAGCGCTGCGGGAGTGGTGTGGGCAGTGGTGTAGTGCTGTGGGAGTGGTGTGGGTAGTGATGTAGCTCTGCGGGGGTGATCTGGGTATTGGTGTAGCGTTGCGGGATTGGTGTGGGCAGTGGTGTAGCGATGTGAGAGTGGTGTGGGCAGTGGTGTAGCGCTGTGAGAGTGGTGTGGGCAGTGGTGTAGAGCTGTGGGTGAGATGTGCGCAGTGGTGTAGCGCTGTGGGTGTGCTGTGGGCAGTGGTGTAGCGCTCTGGGAGTGGGGTGGGGAGTGGTGTAGCGCTGTGGGATTGGTGTGGGTATTGGTGTAGCGCTGTGGGAGTGGTGTGGGCAGTGGTGTAGCGCAGTGGGTGTGCTGTGGGCAGTGTTGTAGCGCTCTGGGAGTGGTGTGGGGAGTGGTGTAGCGCTGTGGGATTGGTGTGGGCAGTGGTGTAGTGCTGTGGGAGTGGTGTGGGCAGTGGTGTAGCGCTGCGGGAGTGGTGTGGGCAGTGGTGTAGTGCTGGGGGAGTGGTGTGTGTAGTGATGTTGCTCTGCGGGGGTGATCTGGGTTGTGGTGTAGCGTTGCGGGATTGGTGTGGGCAGTGGTGTAGCGCTGTGAGAGTGGTGTGGGCAGTGGTGTAGCGCTGTGAGAGTGGTGTGGGCAGTGGTGTAACGCTGTGGGAGTGATGTGGCCAGTGGTGTAGCGCTGTGGGAGTGGTGTGGGCAGTGGTGTAACGCTGTGGGAGTGGTGTGGGCAGTGGTGTAACGCTGTGGGAGTGATGTGGCCAGTGGTGTAGCGCTGTGGGAGTGGTGTGGGCAGTGGTGTAGTGCTTTGGGAGTGGTGTGGGCAGTAGTGTTGCGCTGTGGGAGTGGTGTGGGCAGTGGTGTAGCGCTGTGGGAGTGGTGAGTGCAGTTATGTAGCGCTGTGGGAGTGGTGTGATCAGTGGTGTAGTGCTGCGGGGGTGGTGTGGGCAGTGGTGTAGCGCTGTGGGACTGGTTTGGGCTGTGGTGTATTGCGGTGGGAGTATTGTAGGCAGTGGTGTAGCGCTGTGGGAGTGGTGTGGGCAGTGGTGTAGTGCTGTGGGAGTGGTGTGGGCAGTGGTGTAGCGCTGTGGGAGTGGTGTGGGCAGTGGTGTAGCGCTGTGGGACTGGTTTGGGCAGTGGTGTATTGTGGTGGAAGTATTGTGGGCAGTGGTGTAGCGCTGTAGGATTGGTGGGGGCAATCGTCTAGCATTGTTAGAGTGGTGTTGGTTGTGCTGTAGCGCTGTGGTATTGGTGTGGTCTTTGGTGCAGCGCTGCGGGAGAGGGCTGGGCAGTGGTGTAGCGCTGCGGGAGTGGTGTGGGCAGTGGTGTAGCGCTGTGGGAGTGATGTGGGCAGTGGTGTAGTGCTGTGAGAGAGGTGTGGGCAGTGGTGTAGCGCTGTGGGAGTGGTGTGGCCAGTGGTGTAGAGCTGTGGGAGTGGTATGGGCAGTGGTGTAGCGCTGTGGGAGTGATGTGGCCAGTGGTGTAGTGCAGTGGGAGAGGTGTGGGCAGTGGTGTAACACTGTGGGAGTGGTGTGGACAGTGGTGTAGCGATGTGGGAGTGGTGTGGGCAGTGGTGTAGCGCTGTGGGATTGGTGTGGGCAGTGGTGTAGCGCTGTGGGAGTGATGTGGGCAGTGGTGTAGTGCTATGGGAGAGGTGTGGGCAGTGATGTAGCGCTGTGGGAGTGATGTGGGCAGTGGTGTAGCGCTGTGGGAGTGGTGTGGCCAGTGGTGTAGCGCTGTGAGAGTGGTGTGGGCAGTGGTGTAGCGTTGTGGGAGTGGTGTGGCCAGTGGTGTAGCGCTGTGGGAGTTGTGAGTGCAGTTGTGTAGTGCTGTGGGAGTGGTGTGGGCAGTGGTGTAGCGCTACTGGAGTGGTATGGGCAGTGGTGTAGTGCTGTGGGAGTGGTGTGGGCAGTGGTGTAGTGCTGTGGGAGTGATTTGGGCAGTGGTGTAGTGCTGTGGGAGTGGTGTGGGCAGTGGTTTAGCACTGTGGGAGTGATGTGGCCAGTGGTGTAGCGCTACTGAAGTGGTATGGGCAGTGGTGTAGTGCTGTGGGAGTGGTGTGGGCAGTGGTGTAGCGCTGTGGGAGTGATGTGGGCAGTGGTGTAGTGCTGTGGGAGTGGTGTGGGCAGTGGTGTAGCATTGTGGGAGTGGTGTGTCCAGAGGTGTAGCGCTACTGGAATGGTATGGGCAGTGGTGTTGTGCTGTGGGAGTAGTGTGGGCAGTGGTGTAGTGCTGTGGGTGTGTTGTGGGCAGTGGTGTAGGGCTGTGGGAGTGCTGTGGGCAGTGGTGTAGCGCTGTGGAACTGGTGTGGGCAGTGTTGTAGCGCTGCGGGATTGGTGTGGGCAGTGGTGTAGCGATGCGGGAGTGGTGTGGGCAGTGGTGTAGCGCTGCGGGAGTGGTGTGGGCAGTTGTGTAGTGCTGTGGGAGTGGTGTGGGTAGTGCTGTAGCTCTGCGGGGGTGATCTGGGTAGTGGTGTAGCGTTGCGTGATTGGTGTGGGCAGTGGTGTAACGCTGTGGGATTGGTGTGGGCAGTGGTATAGCGCTGCGGGAGTGGTGTGGGCAGTGGTATAGTGCTGTGGGAGTGGTGTGGGTAGTGATGTAGCGCTGTGAGAGTGGTGTGAGCAGTGGAGTAGAGCTGTGGGAGAGATGTGCGCAGTGCTATAGCGATGTGGGTGTCATGTGGGTAGTGGTGTAGCGCTGTGGGTGTGCTGTGGGCAGGGGTGTAGCACTCTGGGAGTGGGCTGGGGAGTGGTGTAGCGCTGTGGGATTGGTGTGGGTATTGGTGTAGCGCTGTGGGAGTGGTGTGGGCAGTGGTCTAGTGCTGTGGGAGTGGTGTGGGTAGTGATGTAGCTCTGCGGGGGTGATCTGGGTAGTGGTGTAGCGTTGCGGGATTGGTGTGGGCAGTGGTGTAGCGCTGTGAGAGTGGTGCGGGCAGTGGTGTAGCGCTGTGAGAGTGGTGTGGGCAGTGGTGTAGAGCTGTGAGAGAGATGTGCGCAGAGTGTTTACTGATTATGGGGTGTAGTGTTTACTGATTATGGGGTGTAGTGTTTCACTGATAATGGGGTGTAGTGTTTACTGATTATGGGGTGTAGTGTTTACTGATTATGGAGTGTAGTGTTTACTGATCATGGAGTGTAGTGTTTACTGATTATGGGTTGTAGTGTTTTACTGATTATGGGGTGTAGTGTTTACTGATTATGGCGTGTAGTAGTTACTGATTATGGGGTATAGTGTTTACTGATTATGGGGTGTAGTGTTTACTGATTATGGGGTGTAGTGTTTACTGATTATGGGGAATAGTGTTTACTGATTATGGGGTGTAGTTTTTACTGATTATGGGGTGTAGTGCAGTGGGAGAGGTGTGGGCAGTGGTGTAACACTGTGGGAGTGGTGTGGACAGTGGTGTAGCGCTGTGGGAGTGGTGTGGGCAGTGGTGTAGCGCTGTGGGAGTGGTGTGGGCAGTGGTGTAGCGCTGTGGGAGTGATGTGGGCAGTGGTGTAGTGCTATGGGAGAGGTGTGGGCAGTGGTGTAGCGCTGTGGGAGTGATGTGGGCAGTGGTGTAGCGCTGTGGGAGTGGTGTGGCCAGTGGTGTAGCGCTGTGGCAGTGGTGTGGGCAGTGGTGTAACGCTGTGGGAGTGGTGTGGCCAGTGGTGTAGCGCTACTGGAGTGGTATGGGCAGTGGTGTAACGCAGTGGGAGTGGTGTGTGCAGTAGTGTAGCGCTGTGGGAGTGGTGTGGGCAGTGGTGTAGCGCTGTTGGAGTGGTGAGTGCAGTTGTGTAGCGCTGTAGGAGTGGTGTGGGCAGTGGTGTAGTGATGTGGAGTTGGTGTGGGCAGTGGTGTAGCGCTGTAGGAGTTGTTTGGGCAGTGGTGTATTGCGGTGGAAGTGGTGTGTGCAGTGGTGTAGCGCTGTGGGAGTGGTGTGGGCAGTGGTGTAGAGCTGTGGGTGAGATGTGCGCAGTGGTGTAGCGCTGTGGGTGTGCTGTGGGCAGTGGTGTAGCGCTCTTGGAGAGGGGTGGGGAGTGGTGTAGCGCTGTGGGATTGGTGTGGGTATTGGTGTAGCGCTGTGGGAGTGGTGTGGGCAGTGGTGTAGCGCAGTGGGTGTGCTGTGGGCAGTGTTGTAGCGCTCTGGGAGTGGTGTGGGGAGTGGTGTAGCGCTGTGGGATTGGTGTGGGCAGTGGTGCAGTGCTGTGGGAGTGGTGTGGGCAGTGGTGTAGCGATCCGGGAGTGCTGTGGGCAGTGGTGTAGTGCTGGGGGAGTGGTGTGTGTAGTGATGTAGCTCTGCGGGGGTGATCTGGGTAGTGGCGTAGCGTTGCGGGATTGGTGTGGGCAGTGGTGTAGCGCTGTGAGAGTGGTGTGGGCAGTAGTGTAGCGCTGTGAGAGTGGTGTGGGCAGTGGTGTAACGCTGTGGGAGTTAAGTGGCCAGTGGTGTAGCGCTGTGGGAGTGGTGTGGGCAGTGGTGTAACGCTGTGGGAGTGGTGTGGGCAGTGGTGTAACGCTGTGGGAGTGATGTGGCCAGTGGTGTAGCGCTGTGGGAGTGGTGTGGGCAGTGGTGTAACGCTGTGGGAGTGGTGTGGGCAGTGGTGTAACGCTGTGGGAGTGATGTGGCCAGTGGTGTAGCGCTGTGGGAGTGGTGTGGGCAGTGGTGTAGCGCTGTGGGATTGGTGAGTGCAGTTATGTAGCGCTGTGGGAGTGGTGTGGTCAGTGGTGTAGTGCTGCGGGGGTGGTGTGGGCAGTGGTGTAGCGCTGTGGGACTGGTTTGGGCAGTGGTGTATTGCGGTGGGAGTATTGTAGGCAGTGGTGTAGCGCTGTGGGAGTGGTTTGGGCAGTGGTGTAGTGCTGTGGGAGTGGTGTGGGCAGTGGTGTAGCGCTGTGGGAGTGGTGTGGGCAGTGGTGTAGCGCTGTGGGACTGGTTTGGGCAGTGGTGTATTGTGGTGGGAGTATTGTGGGCAGTGGTGTAGCGCTGTGGGATTGGTGTGGTCTTTGGTGCAGCGCTGCGGGAGAGGGCTGGGCAGTGGTGTAGCGCTGCGGGAGTGGTGTGGGCAGTGGTGTAGCGCTGTGGGAGTGTTGTGGGTTGTGGTGTAGTGCTGTGGGAGTGGTGTGGGCAGTGGTGTAGCGCTGTGGGAGTGGTGTTGCCAGTGGTGTAGCGCTGCGGGAGTGGTGTGGCCAGTAGTGTAGCGCTGCGGGAGTGGTGTGGGCAGTGGTGTAGCGCTGTGGGAGTGGTGTGGGCAATGCTGAGGCGCTGTGGGAGTCGTGTGGGCAGTGGTGTAGCGCTGTTGGATTGGTGTGGTCAGAGGTGTAGTGCTGTGGGAGTGGTGTGAGCAGTGGTGTAGCGCAGTTGCTGTGCTGTGGGCAGTGGTATAGCGCTCTGGCAGTGTGGTGGGGAGTGGTGTAGCGCTGTGGGATTGGTGTGGGCTGATGTGTAGCTCTGCGGGAGTGGTGTGGGCAGTGGTGTAGCGCTGTGGGAGTGGTGTGGGCAGTGGTGTAGCGCTGCGGGAGTGTTGTGGGCAGTGGTGTAGAGCAGCGGGAGTGGTGTGGGCAGTGGTGTAGCGCTGCGGGAGTGGTGTGGGCTGTGTTGTAGTGCCGCGGGAGTTGTGTGGGCAGTGGTGTAGCGATGCGGGAGTGGTGTGGGCAGTGGTGTAGCGCTGTGGGAGTGGTGTGGGTAGTGGTGTAGTGCTGTGGGAGTGGTGTGGGTAGTGATGTAGCTCTGCGGGGGTGATCTGGGTATTGGTGTAGCGTTGCGGGATTGGTGTGGGCAGTGGTGTAGCGATGTGAGAGTGGTGTGGGCAGTGGTGAAGCGCTGTGAGAGTGGTGTGGGCAGTGGTGTAGAGCTGTGGGTGAGATGTGCGCAGTGGTGTAGCGCTGTGGGTGTGCTGTGGGCAGTGGTGTAGCGCTCTGGGAGTGGGGTGGGGAGTGGTGTAGCGCTGTGGGATTGGTGTGGGTATTGGTGTAGCGCTGTGGGAGTGGTGTGGGCAGTGGTGTAGCGCAGTGGGTGTGCTGTGGGCAGTGTTGTAGCGCTCTGGGAGTGGTGTGGGGAGTGGTGTAGCGCTGTGGGATTGGTGTGGGCAGTGGTGTAGTGCTGTGGGAGTGGTGTGGGCAGTGGTGTAGCGCTGCGGGAGTGGTGTGGGCAGTGGTGTAGTGCTGGGGGAGTGGTGTGTGTAGTGATGTTGCTCTGCGGGGGTGATCTGGGTTGTGGTGTAGCGTTGCGGGATTGGTGTGGGCAGTGGTGTAGCGCTGTGAGAGTGGTGTGGGCAGTGGTGTAGCGCTGTGAGAGTGGTGTGGGCAGTGGTGTAACGCTGTGGGAGTGATGTGGCCAGTGGTGTAGCGCTGTGGGAGTGGTGTGGGCAGTGGTGTAACGCTGTGGGAGTGGTGTGGGCAGTGGTGTAACGCTGTGGGAGTGATGTGGCCAGTGGTGTAGCGCTGTGGGAGTGGTGTGGGCAGTGGTGTAGTGCTTTGGGAGTGGTGTGGGCAGTAGTGTTGCGCTGTGGGAGTGGTGTGGGCAGTGGTGTAGCGCTGTGGGAGTGGTGAGTGCAGTTATGTAGCGCTGTGGGAGTGGTGTGATCAGTGGTGTAGTGCTGCGGGGGTGGTGTGGGCAGTGGTGTAGCGCTGTGGGACTGGTTTGGGCTGTGGTGTATTGCGGTGGGAGTATTGTAGGCAGTGGTGTAGCGCTGTGGGAGTGGTGTGGGCAGTGGTGTAGTGCTGTGGGAGTGGTGTGGGCAGTGGTGTAGCGCTGTGGGAGTGGTGTGGGCAGTGGTGTAGCGCTGTGGGACTGGTTTGGGCAGTGGTGTATTGTGGTGGAAGTATTGTGGGCAGTGGTGTAGCGCTGTAGGATTGGTGGGGGCAATCGTCTAGCATTGTTAGAGTGGTGTTGGTTGTGCTGTAGCGCTGTGGTATTGGTGTGGTCTTTGGTGCAGCGCTGCGGGAGAGGGCTGGGCAGTGGTGTAGCGCTGCGGGAGTGGTGTGGGCAGTGGTGTAGCGCTGTGGGAGTGATGTGGGCAGTGGTGTAGTGCTGTGAGAGAGGTGTGGGCAGTGGTGTAGCGCTGTGGGAGTGGTGTGGCCAGTGGTGTAGAGCTGTGGGAGTGGTATGGGCAGTGGTGTAGCGCTGTGGGAGTGATGTGGCCAGTGGTGTAGTGCAGTGGGAGAGGTGTGGGCAGTGGTGTAACACTGTGGGAGTGGTGTGGACAGTGGTGTAGCGATGTGGGAGTGGTGTGGGCAGTGGTGTAGCGCTGTGGCAGTGGTGTGGGCAGTGTTGTAGCGCTGTGGGAGTGATGTGGGCAGTGGTGTAGTGCTATGGGAGAGGTGTGGGCAGTGGTGTAGCGCTGTGGGAGTGATGTGGGCAGTGGTGTAGCGCTGTGGGAGTGGTGTGGCCAGTGGTGTAGCGCTGTGGGAGTGGTGTGGGCAGTGGTGTAACGCTGTGGGAGTGGTGTGGCCAGTGGTGTAGCGCTGTGGGAGTGGTGTGGGCAGTGGTGTAGCGCTGTGGGAGTGGTGTGTGCAGTTGTGTAGCGCTGTTGGAGTGGTGTGGTCAGTGCTGTAGTGATGCGGGGTTGGTGTGGGCAGTGGTGTAGCGCTGTGGGAGTGGTGTGGGCAGTGGTGTAGTGCGGTGGGAGTGTTGTGGGCAGTGGTGTAGCGCTGTGGGACTGGTGTGGGCAGTGGTGTAGCGCTGTGGGAGTGGTGTGGGCAGTGGTGTAGCGCTGTGGGAGTGGTGTGGGCAGTGGTGTAGCGCTCTGGGAGTGGGGTGGGGAGTGCTGTAGCGCTGTGGGATTGGTGTGGGTATTGGTGTAGCGCTGTGGGAGTGGTGTGGGCAGTGGTGTAGCGCAGTGGGTGTGCTGTGGGCAGTGTTGTAGCGCTCTGGGTGTGGTGTGGGGAGTGGTGTAGCGCTGTGGGATTCGTGTGGGT
This sequence comes from Cetorhinus maximus, assembly GCF_964194155.1. Lineage (NCBI taxonomy): Eukaryota > Metazoa > Chordata > Chondrichthyes > Lamniformes > Cetorhinidae > Cetorhinus > Cetorhinus maximus. The sequence continues at coordinate 161,354 of NW_027596204.1, forward strand.
AGTGGTGTAGTGCTGTGGGAGTGGTGTGGGCAGTGGTGTAGCGCTGCGGGAGTGGTGTGGGCAGTGGTGTAGTGCTGGGGGAGTGGTGTGTGTAGTGATGTAGCTCTGCGGGGGTGATCTGGGTAGTGGTGTAGCGTTGCGGGATTGGTGTGGGCAGTGGTGTTGCGCTGTGAGAGTGGTGTGGGCAGTGGTGTAGCGCTGTGAGAGTGGTGTGGGCAGTGGTGTAACGCTGTGGGAGTGGCGTGGGCAGTGGTGTAGTGCTTTGGGAGTGGTGTGGGCAGTAGTGTTGCGCTGTGGGAGTGGTGTGTGCAGTGGTGTAGCGCTGTGGGAGTGGTGAGTGCAGTTATGTGGCGCTGTGGGAGTGGTGTGGTCAGTGGTGTAGTGCTGCGGGGGTGGTGTTGGCAGTGGTGTAGCGCTGTGGGACTGGTTTGGGCTGTGGTGTATTGCGGTGGGAGTATTGTAGGCAGTGGTGTAGCGCTGTGGGAGTGGTGTGGGCAGTGGTGTAGTGCTGTGGGAGTGGTGTGGGCAGTGGTGTAGCGCTGTGGGAGTGGTGTGGGCAGTGGTGTAGCGCTGTGGGACTGGTTTGGGCAGTGGTGTATTGTGGTGGGAGTATTGTGGGCAGTGGTGTAGCGCTGTAGGATTGGTTGGGGCAATCGTCTAGCATTGTTAGAGTGGTGTTGGTTGTGCTGTAGCGCTGTGGTATTGGTGTGGTCTTTGGTGCAGCGCTGCGGGAGAGGGCTGGGCAGAGGTGTAGCGCTGCGGGAGTGGTGTGGGCAGTGGTGTAGCGCTGTGGGAGTGTTGCGGGTTGTGGTGTAGTGCTGTGGGAGTGGTGTTGCCAGTGGTGTAGCGCTGCGGGAGTGGTGTGGCCTGTAGTGTAGCGCTGCGGGAGTGGTGTGGGCAGTGGTGTAGCGCTGTGGGAGTGGTGTGGGCAATGCCGAGGCGCTGTGGGAGTCGTGTGGGCAGTGGTGTAGCGCTGTGGGAGTGGTGTGGTCAGAGGTGTAGTGCTGTGGGAGTGGTGTGAGCAGTGGTGTAGCGCAGTTGCTGTGCTGTGGGCAGTGGTGTAGCGCTCTGGCAGTGTGGTGGGGAGTGGTGTAGCGCTGTGGGATTGGTGTGGGCTGTGGTGTAGCTCTGCGGGAGTGGTGTGGGCAGTGGTGTAGCGCTGTGGGAGTGGTGTGGCCAGTGGTGTAGCGCTGCGGGAGTGTTGTGGGCAGTGGTGTAGAGCTGTGGGAGTGGTGTGGGCAGTGGTGTAGCGCTGTGGGAGTGGTGTGCGTAGTGATGTAGCTCTGCGGGGGTGATCTGGGTAGTGGTGTAGCGTTGCGGGATTGGTGTGGGCAGTGGTGTCTCGCTGTGAGAGTTGTGTGGGCAGTGGTGTAGAGCTGTGGGTGAGATGTGCGCAGTGGTGTAGCGCTGTGGGTGTGCTGTGGGCAGTGGTGTAGCGCTCTGGGAGTGGGGTGGGGAGTGGTGTAGCGCTGTGGGATTGGTGTGGGTATTGGTGTAGCGCTGTGGGAGTGGTGTGGGCAGTGGTGTAGTGCTGTGGGAGTGGTGTGGGCAGTGGTGTAGCGCAGTGGGTGTGCTGTGGGCAGTGTTGTAGCGCTCTGGGAGTGGTGTGGGGAGTGGTGTAGCGCTGTGGGATTGGTGTGGGCAGTGGTATAGCGCTGTGGGAGTGGTGTGGGCAGTGGTGTAGCGCTGCGGGAGTGGTGTGGGCAGTGGTGTAGTGCTGTGGGAGTGGTGTGGGCAGTGGTGTAGCTCTGCGGGGGTGATCTGGGTAGTGGTGTAGCGTTGCGGGATTGGTGTGGGCAGTGGTGTAGCGCTGTGAGAGTGGTGTGGGCAGTGGTGTAGCGCTGTGAGAGTGGTGTGGGCAGTGGTGTAACGCTGTGCGAGTGATGTGGCCAGTGGTGTAGCGCTGTGGGAGTGGTGTGGGCAGTGGTGTAACGCTGTGGGAGTGGTGTGGGCAGTGGTGTAGCGCTGTGGGAGTGGTGTGGTCTTTGGTGCAGCGCTGCGGGAGAGGGCTGGGCAGTGGTGTAGCGCTGCGGGAGTGGTGTGGGCAGTGGTGTAACGCTGTGGGAGTGTTGTGGGTTGTGGTGTAGTGCTGTGGGAGTGGTGTGGCCAGTAGTGTAGCGCTGCGGGAGTGGTGTGGGCAGTGGTGTAGTGCTGTGGGAGTGGTGTGGGCAATGCTGAGGCGCTGTGGGAGTCGTGTGGGCAGTGGTGTAGCGCTGTGGGAGTGGTGTGGTCAGAGGTGTAGTGCTCTGGGAGTGGTGTGAGCAGTGTTGTAGCGCAGTTGCTGTGCTGTGGGCAGTGGTGTAGCGCTCTGGCAGTGTGGTGGGGAGTGGTGTAGCGCTGTGGGATTGGTGTGGGCTGTGGTGTAGCTCTGCGGGAGTGGTGTGGGCAGTGGTGTAGCGCTGTGGGAGTGGTGTGGGCAGTGGTGTAGCGCTGTGGGATTGGTGTGGGCTGTGGTGTAGCTCTGCGGGAGTGGTGTGGGCAGTGGTGTAGCGCTGTGGGAATGGTGTGGGCTGTGTTGTAGCGCCGCGGGAGTTGTGTGGGCAGTGGTGTAGCGATGCGGGAGTGGTGTGGGCAGTGGTGTAGCGCTGTGGGAGTGGTGTGGGTAGTGATGTAGCTCTGCGGGGGTGATCTGGGTAGTGGTGTAGCGTTGCGGGATTGGTGTGGGCAGTGGTGTAGCGCTGTGAGAGAGGTGTGGGCAGTGGAGTAGCGCTGTGAGAGTGGTGTGGGCAGTGGTGTAGCGCTGTGGGAGTGGTGTGGGCAGTGGTGTAGCGCTGTGGGTGTGCTGTGGGCAGTGGTGTAGCACTCTGGGAGTGGTGTGGGTAGTGGTGTAGCGCTGTGGGATTGGTGTGGGCTGTGGTGTAGCGCTGTGGGAGTGGTGTGTGCTGTGGAGTAGTGATGTGGGATTGGAGTGTGCAATGTCGTAGCGCTGCTGGAGTGGTGTGGGCAGTGGTGTAGCGATGTGGGAGTGTTGTGGGTAGTGGTGCAGCGCTGTGGGAGTGGTGTGGGCAGTAGTGTAGCGCTGTGGGTGTGGTGTGTGCATTGGTGTAGCGCTGCGGGATTGGTGTGGGTTGTGGTGTAGCACTGTGGGTGTGGTGTGGGCAGTGGTGTCGCGCTGCTGGAGTGGTATGGGCAGTGGTGTAGTGCTGTGGGAGTGGTGTGGGCAGTGGTGTAGTGCTGTGGGAGTGGTGTGGGCAGTGGTGTACCGCTGTGGGAGTGGTGTGGGCAGTGGTGTAGCGCTGTGTGAGTTGTGTGGGCAGTGGTGTAGTGCTGTGCGTGTGGTGTGGGTTGTGGTGTAGCGCTGTTAGAGTGGTGTGTGCAGTGGTGTAGCGCTGTTGGAGTGGTGTGGGCAGTGGTGTAGCGCTGTGGGAGTGGTTTGGGCAGTGGTGTAGCGCTGTGGGAGTGGTGTGGGTTGTGGTGTAACGCTGTGGGAGTGGTGTGGGCAGTGGTGAATGCGCTGTGGGAGTGGTGTAGGCAGTGGTGTAGCGCTGTGGGAGTGGTGTGGGCAGTGGTGTAGCGCTTTGGGAGTGGTGTTGTCAGTCGTGTAGCGCTTTGGGAGTGGTGTGGGCAGTGGTGAAGCGCTTTAGGAGTTGCGTGGGGTGTTGTGTAGTGCTGTGGGAGAGGTGTTGCTTGTGCTGTAGCGCTGTGGTATTGGTGTGGGCAGTGGTGTAGCGCTGTGGGAGTGACGAGGGTTGTGGTTTAACGCTGTGGGTGTGGCGTGGGCAGTGGTGTAACGATGTGGTAGTGGTGTGGGCAGTGGTGTAGTGCTGTGGGATTGGTGTGGGCTGTGGTGTAGCGCTGTGGGTGTGGCGTTGGCAGTGGTCTAGCGCTGTGGCAGTGGTGTGGGTTGTGGTGTAGCGCTGTGGGAGTGGTGTAGGCAGTCATGTAGCGCTCTGCAAATGGTGTTGGCATTTGTCTAGCGCTGTGGGTGTGGTGTGGGCAGTGGTGAAGCGCTGTGGGAGTGGTATGGGCAGTGGTGTAGTGCTGTTGGGGTGATGTGGGCAGTGGTGTAGCGCTGTGGGAGTCAGTTGGACAGTGGTTTAGCGCTGTGGGAGAGGCGTGGGCAGTGGTGTATCGCTGTGGGAGTGGTGTTGGAAGTGGTGTAGTGCTTTGGAACTGTGTTGGGCAGTGATGTAGCGGTATGGGAGTGGTGTGGCCAGTCGGGTAGCGCTGCGGGAGTGGTGTGTGCAGTGGTGTAACGCTGTGAGAGTGGTGTGGGCAGTGGGGTAGCGCTGCGGGAGTGGTTTGTGCCGTGGTGTAACGCTGTGAGAGTGGTGTGGGCAGTGGTGTAACGCTGTGGGAGTGGTGTGGGCAGTGGTGTAGTGTTGTGGGGGTGATGTCGGCAGCGTGGCAGCGCTGCAGGTGTGTTGCGTGCAGTGGTCTAGTGCTGTGCCTGTGGTGTGGGCAGTGGTGTAGTGCTGTGGGAGATGTGTGGGCAGTGGTGTAGCGCTGTGAGATGTGTGTGGTGTAAACTATTTAAACAGTGCCCACATCATAAACACTATATAAAAAGTGGCCCATCATAAACACTATATAAACAGTGCCCCCATCATAAACACTATATAAACATTGCCCCCATCATAAACACTATTTAAACAGTGCCGCCATCATAAACACTATATAAACAGTGCCCCATCAAAAACACTATATAAACAGTTCCCACATCATAAACACTATATAAACTGTGCCCACATAATAAACACTATATAAAAAGTGACCCAATCATAAACACTATATAAACAGTGCCCCAATCATAAACACTATATAAACAGTTCCCACATCATAAACACTATATAAACAGTGCCCCATCATAAACACTATATAAACAGTGCCCCATCAAAAACACTATATAAACAGTGCCCCCATCATAAACACTATATAAACAGTGCTCCATCATAAACACTATATAAACAGTGCCCCATCATAAACATTATTTAAACAGTTCCCACATCATAAACACTATATAAACAGTGCCCCATCATAAACATTATTTAAACAGTTCCCACATCATAAACACTATATAAACAGTGCCCCCATCATAAACACTATTTAAACAGAGCCCCCATCATAAACACTATATAAACAGTGCCCCATCATAAACACTATATAAACAGTGCCCCATCATAAACATTATATAAACAGTGCCCACATCATAAACACTATTTAAACAGTGCCCCCATCATAAACACTATTTAAACAGTGCCCCCATCATAAACACTACATAAACAGAGCCCCCAGCATAAACACTATATAAACAGTGCCCCCATCATAAACACTATATAAACAGTGCCCCCATCATAAACACTATATAAACAGTGCCCCCATCATAAACACTATTTAAACAGAGCCCCCAACATAAACACTATATAAACAGTGCCCCCATCATAAACACTATTTAAACAGTGCCCCCATCATAAACAATATATACACAGTGCCCCCATCATAAACCCTATTTCAACAGAGCCCCATCATAAACACTAGATAAACAGTGGCCCCATCATAAACACTATATAAACAGTGCCCCAATCATAAAACCTATTTAAACCGTGCCCCATCATAAACACTATATAAACAGTGCCCCCATCATAAACACTGTTTAAACAGTGCCCCCATCATAAGCACTATATAAACAGTGCCCCCATCATAAACACTATATAATCAGTATCCCATCATAAACACTATTTAAAAAGTGACCCCATCATAAAAACTAAATAAACAGTGCCCCCATCATAAACACTATATAACCAGTGCCCCCATCATAAACACTATTTAAACAGTGCCCCCATCATAAACACTATATAAACAGTGCCCCCATCATAAACACTATATAAACAGTGCCCCCATCATAAACACTATTTAAACAGTGCCCCATCATTAACACTATTTAAACAGTGCCCCCATCATAAACACTATTTAAACAGTGCCCCCATCATAAACACTATTTAAACAGTTCCCACATCATAAACACTATATAATCAGTGCCCCCATCATAAACACTATATAAACAGTGCCCTCATCATAAAAACTATGTAAAGAGTGCCCCATCATAAACTCTATATAAACAGTTCCCCCAACATAAACTCTATATAAACAGTGCCCCCATCATAAACACTAAATAAACAGTGCCCCAATCATAAACGCTATTTAAACAGTGCCCATCATAAATACTATGTAAACGGAGTCCCCATCATAAACACTATATAAACAGTTCCCCCTTATAAACACTATATAAACAGTGCCCCCATCATAAACACTATATAAACAGTTCCCCCATATAAACACTATATAAACAGTGCCCCCATCATCAACTCTATATAAACAGTGTCCCCATCATAAACACTATTTAAACATTGGCCCATCATAAACACTATACAAACAGTGCCCCCATCATAAACACTATATAAACAGTGCCCCCATCATAAACACTATATAAACAGTGCCCCCATCATAAAAACTACTTACACAGTGCCCCCATCATAAACAGTATATAAACAGTGCCCCATCATAAACACTATTTAAACAGCGCCCCATCATAAACACTATTTAAACAGTGCCCCCATCATAAACACTATATAAACAGTGCCCCATGATAAACACTATTTAAAATGTGCCCCCATATAAAACACTATATAAACAGTGCCCCCATCATAAACACTATATAAACAGTGCCCCATCTTAAGCACTATAAAAACAGTGCCCCCATCATAAACAGTATATAAACAGTGCCCCCATCATAAACACTATATAAGCAGTGCCCCAACATAATCACTATATAAACAGTGCCCCCATCATAAACACTATATAAACAGTGCCCCCATCATAAACACTATATAGACAGTACCCTCATCATAAACACTATATAAACAGTGCCCCCATCATAAACACTATTTAAACAGTGCCCCCATCATAAACACTATATAAACAGTGCCCCCATCATAAACACTATATAATCAGTGCCCCCATCATAAACACTATTTAAACAGTTCCCCCCATCATAAACACTATATAAACAGTGCCACATCATAAACACTATGTAAACATTGCCCAAGCATGACCAGTATTTAAACAGTGCCCCCATCATAAACACTATATAAACAGTGCCTCATCATAAACACTATATAAAGAGTGCCCCAGTATAAACACTATATAAACAGTGCCACCATCATAAACACTATATAAAAGGTGCCCCCATCATAAACACTATTTAAACAGTGCCCCCATCATAAACACTATTTAAACAGTGCCCCCATCATAAACACTATTTAAACAGTGCTCCCATCATAAAAACTATTTAAACATTTCCCCCATCATAAACACTATATAAACAGTGCCCCCATCATAAACACTATATAGACAGGGCCCCCATCATAAACAATATATAAACAGTGCCCCCATCATAAACACTATTTAATCAGTGCCCCCATCATAAACACTATATAAACAGTGCCCCCATCATAAACACTATATAATCAGTGCCCCCATCATAAACACTATTTAAACAGTTCCCCCAATCATAAACACTTTATAAACAGTGCCACATAATAAACACTATATAAACATTGCCCAATCATGACCAGTATTTAAACAGTGCCCCCATCATAAACACTATAAAAACAGTGCCCCATCATAAACACTATATAAACAGTGCCCCATCATAAACATTATATAAACAGTGCCGCCATCATAAACACTATTTAAACATTGCCCCCATCATAAACACTATATAAACAGTGCCCCCATCATAAACACTATATTACCAGTTCCCCCATCATAAACATTATTTAAACAGTGCCCCATCACAAACACGACTTAAACAGTGCCCACATCATAAACACTACATAAACAGTGCCCCAATCATAAACACTATTTAAACAGTGCCCCCATCATAAAAACTATTTAAACAGTGCCTCCATCATAAACACTATTTTAACAGTGCCCCCATCATAAACCCTATTTAAACAGTGCTCCCATCATAAACACTATTTAAACATTTCCCCCATCATAAACACTATATATGCAGTGACCCCATCATAAACACTATATAAACAGTGCCCCCATCATAAACACTATATAAACAGTGCCCCATCATAAACACTATTTAAACAGTGCCCACATCATAAACACTACATAAACAGTGCCACAATCATAAACACTATTTAAACAGTGCCCCCATCATAAAAACTATTTAAACAGTGCCCCCATCATAAACACTATTTAAACAGTGCCCCCATCATAAACACTATTTAAACAGTGCTCCCATCATAAAAACTATTTAAACATTTCCCCCATCATAAACACTATATAAACAGTGCCCCCATCATAAACACTATATAGACAGTGCCCCCATCATAAACAATATATAAACAGTGCCCCCATCATAAACACTATTTAATCAGTGCCCCCATCATAAACACTATATAAACAGTGCCCCCATCATAAACACTATATAATCAGTGCCCCCATCATAAACACTATTTAAACAGTTCCCCCAATCATAAACACTATATAAACAGTGCCACATAATAAACACTATATAAACATTGCCCAATCATGACCAGTATTTAAACAGTGCCCCCATCATAAACACTATATAAACAGTGCCCCATCATAAACACTATATAATACAGTGGCCCATCATAAACATTATATAAACAGTGCCGTCATCATAAACACTATTTAAACATTGCTCCTATCATAAACACTATATAAACAGTGCCCCCATCATAAACACTATATTACCAGTTCCCCCATCATAAACAGTATTTAAACAGTGCCCCATCATAAACACGACTTAAACAGTGCCCACATCATAAACACTACATAAACAGTGCCCCAATCATAAACACTATAAAAACTGTGCCCCCATCATAAACAGTATATAAACAGTGCCCCCATCATAAACACTATTTAAACAGTGCCCCAACATAATCACTATATAAACAGTGCCCCCATCATAAACACTATATAAACAGTGCCCCCATCATAAACACTATATAGACAGTGCCCCCATCATAAACACTATATTACCAGTTCCCCCATCATAAACAGTATTTAAACAGTGCCCCATCATAAACACGACTTAAACAGTGCCCACATCATAAACACTATATAAACAGTGCCCCCATCATAAACACTATATTACCAGTTCCCCCATCATAAACATTATTTAAACAGTGCCCCATCATAAACACGACTTAAACAGTGCCACAATCATAAACACTATTTAAACAGTGCCCCCATCATAAAAACTATTTAAACAGTGCCCCCATCATAAACACTATTTAAACAGTGCCCCCATCATAAACACTATTTAAACAGTGCTCCCATCATAAAAACTATTTAAACATTTCCCCCATCATAAACACTATATAAACAGTGCCCCCATCATAAACACTATATAGACAGTGCCCCCATCATAAACAATATATAAACAGTGCCCCCATCATAAACACTATTTAATCAGTGCCCCCATCATAAACACTATATAAACAGTGCCCCCATCATAAACACTATATAATCAGTGCCCCCATCATAAACACTATTTAAACAGTTCCCCCAATCATAAACACTATATAAACAGTGCCACATCATAAACACTATATAAACATTGCCCAATCATGACCAGTATTTAAACAGTGCCCCCATCATAAACACTATATAAACAGTGCCCCATCATAAACACTATATAATAGTGCCCCATCATAAACATTATATAAACAGTGCCGCCATCATAAACACTATTTAAACATTGCCCCCATCATAAACACTATATAAACAGTGCCCCCATCATAAACACTATATTACCAGTTCCCCCATCATAAACAGTATTTAAACAGTGCCCCATCATAAACACGACTTAAACAGTGCCCACATCATAAACACTATATAAACAGTGCCCCAATCATAAACACTATAAAAACTGTGCCCCCATCATAAACAGTATATAAACAGTGCCCCCATCATAAACACTATTTAAACAGTGCCCCAACATAATCACTATATAAACAGTGCCCCCATCATAAACACTATATAAACAGTGCCCCCATCATAAACACTATATAGACAGTGCCCCCATCATAAACACTATATTACCAGTTCCCCCATCATAAACAGTATTTAAACAGTGCCCCATCATAAACACGACTTAAACAGTGCCCACATCATAAACACTATATAAACAGTGCCCCCATCATAAACACTATATTACCAGTTCCCCCATCATAAACATTATTTAAACAGTGCCCCATCATAAACACGACTTAAACAGTGCCCACATCATAAACACTACATAAACAGTGCCCCAATCATAAACACTATTTAAACAGTGCCCCCATCACAAAAACTATTTAAACAGTGCCCCCATCATAAACACTATTTTAACAGTGCCCCCATCATAAACCCTATTTAAACAGTGCTCCCATCATAAACACTATTTAAACATTTCCCCCATCATAAACACTATATAAGCAGTGACCCCATCATAAACACTATATAAACAGTGCCCCCATCATAAACACTATATAAACAGTGCCCCATCATAAACACTATTTAAACAGTGCCCACATCATAAACACTACATAAACAGTGCCACAATCATAAACACTATTTAAACAGTGCCCCCATCATAAAAACTATTTAAACAGTGCCCCCATCATAAACACTATTTAAACAGTGCCCCCATCATAAACACTATTTAAACAGTGCTCCCATCATAAAAACTATTTAAACATTTCCCCCATCATAAACACTATATAAACAGTGCCCCCATCATAAACACTATATAGACAGTGCCCCCATCATAAACAATATATAAACAGTGCCCCAATCATAAACACTATTTAATCAGTGCCCCCATCATAAACACTATATAAACAGTGCCCCCATCATAAACACTATATAATCAGTGCCCCCATCATAAACACTATTTAAACAGTTCCCCCAATCATAAACACTATATAAAAAGTGCCACATAATAAACACTATATAAACATTGCCCAATCATGACCAGTATTTAAACAGTGCCCCCATCATAAACACTATATAAACAGTGCCCCATCATAAACACTATATAATACATTGCCCCATCATAAACATTATATAAACAGTGCCGCCATCATAAACACTATTTAAACATTGCCCCCATCATAAACACTATATAAACAGTGCCCCCATCATAAACACTATATTACCAGTTCCCCCATCATAAACAGTATTTAAACAGTGCCCCATCATAAACACGACTTAAACAGTGCCCACATCATAAACACTACATAAACAGTGCCCCAATCATAAACACTATAAAAACTGTGCCCCCATCATAAACAGTATATAAACAGTGCCCCCATCATAAACACTATTTAAACAGTGCCCCAACATAATCACTATATAAACAGTGCCCCCATCATAAACACTATATAAACAGTGCCCCCATCATAAACACTATATAGACAGTGCCCCCATCATAAACACTATATAAACAGTGCCCCCATCATAAACACTATTTAAACAGTGCCCCCATCATAAACACTATATAAACAGTGCCCCCATCATAAACACTATATAATCAGTGCCCCCATCATAAACACTCTTTAAACAGTTCCCCCCATCATAAACACTATATAAACAGTGCCACATCATAAACACTATGTAAACATTGCCCAAGCATGACCAGTATTTAAACAGTGCCCCCATCATAAACACTATATAAACAGTTCCCCCTTATAAACACTATATAAACAGTGCCCCCATCATAAACACTATATAAACAGTTCCCCCTTATTAACACTATATAAACAGTGCCCCCATCATCAACTCTATATAAACAGTGTCCCCATCATAAACACTATTTAAACAGTGGCCCATCATAAACACTATACAAACAGTGCCCCCATCATAAACACTATATAAACAGTGCCCCCATCATAAACACTATATAAACAGTGCCCCCATCATAAAAACTACTTACACAGTGCCCCCATCATAAACAGTATATAAACAGTGCCCCATCATAAACACTATTTAAACAGCGCCCCATCATAAACACTATATAAACAGTGCCCCCATCATAAACACTATATAAACAGTGCCCCATGATAAACACTATTTAAACTGTGCCCCCATCATAAACACTATATAAACAGTGCCCCCATCATAAACACTATATAAACAGTGCCCCATCTTAAACACTATAAAAACAGTGCCCCCATCATAAACAGTATATAAACAGTGCCCCCATCATAAACACTATATAAACAGTGCCCCAACATAATCACTATATAAACAGTGCCCCCATCATAAACACTATATAAACAGTGCCCCCATCATAAACACTATATAGACAGTGCCCCCATCATAAACACTATATAAACAGTGCCCCCATCATAAACACTATTTAAACAGTGCCCCCATCATAAACACTATATAAACAGTGCCCCCATCATAAACACTATATAATCAGTGCCCCCATAATAAACACTATTTAAACAGTTCCCCCCATCATAAACACTATATAAACTGTGCCACATCATAAACACTATGTAAACATTGCCAAAGCATGACCAGTATTTAAACAGTGCCCCCATCATAAACACTATATAAACAGTGCCTCATCATAAACACTATATAAAGAGTGCCCCAGTATAAACACTATATAAACAGTGCCCCCATCATAAACACTATTTAAACAGTGCCCCCATCATAAACACTATTTAAACAGTGCCCCAACATAAACACTATATAAACAGTGCCCCCATCATAAACACTATATAAACAGTTCCCCCATCATAAACACTACTTAAACAGTGCCCACATCATAAAAACTACATAAACAGTGCCACAATCATAAACACTATTTAAACAGTGCCCCCATCATAAAAACTATTTAAACAGTGCCCCCATCATAAACACTATTTAAACAGTGCCCCCATCATAAACACTATTTAAACAGTGCTCCCATCATAAACACTATTTAAACATTTCCCCCATCATAAACACTATATAAACAGTGCCCCCATCATAAACACTATATAGACAGTGCCCCCATCATAAACAATATATAAACAGTGCCCCCATCATAAACACTATTTAATCAGTGCCCCCATCATAAACACTATATAAACAGTGCCCCCATCATAAACACTGTATAATCAGTGCCCCCATCATAAACTCTATTTAAACAGTTCCCCCAATCATAAACACTATATAAACAGTGCCACATCATAAACACTATATAAACATTGCCCAATCATGACCAGTATTTAAACAGTGCCCCCATCATAAACACTATATAAACAATGCCCCATCATAAGCACTATATAAACAGTGCCCCATCATAAACACTATATAAACAGTGCCCCCATCATAAACACTATTTAAACATTGCCCCCATCATAAACACTATATAAACAGTGCCCTCATCATAAACACTATATTACCAGTTCCCCCATCATAAACAGTATTTAAACAGTGCCCCATCATAAACACGACTTAAACAGTGCCCACATCATAAACACTACATAAACAGTGCCCCAATCATAAACACTATTTAAACAGTGCCCCCATCATAAAAACTATTTAAACAGTGCCCCCATCATAAACACTATTTTAACAGTGCCCCCATCATAAACCCTATTTAAACAGTGCTCCCATCATAAACACTATTTAAACATTTCCCCCATCATAAACACTATATAAGCAGTGACCCCATCATAAACACTATATAAACAGTGCCCCCATCATAAACACTATATTAACAGTCCCCCATCATAAACACTATTTAAACAGTGCCCCCATCATAAACATTATATAAACAGTGCCCTCATCATAAACACTATATAAACTGTACCCCCATCATAAACACTATTTAAACAGTGCCCCCATCATAAACACTATTTAAACAATGCTCCCATCATAAACACTATTTAAACATTTCCCCCATCATAAACACTATATAAGCAGTGACCCCATTCTAAACACTATATAAATAGTGCCCCCATCATAAACACAGTATAAACAGTGCCCCCATCATAAAAACTACTTAAACAGTGCCACCATCATAACCACTATATATACAGTGCCCCATCATAAACACTATTTAAACAGTGCCCCCATCATAAACATTATATAAACAGTGCCACCATCATAAACACTATATAAACTGTACCCCCATCATAAACAATATTTAAACAGTGCCCCCATCATAAACACTAGATAAACATTGCCTCATCATAACCAGTATATAAGCAGTTCCCCCATCATTAACACTATATACACAGTGCCCCGTCATAAACACTATATAAACAGTGCCCCATCATAAACAGCATATAAACAGTGCCCCCATCTTAAACACTATATAAACAGTGCCCCCATCATCAAGACTACATAAACAGTGCCCCCATCATAAACACTATTTAAACTGTGCCCCCATCATACACACTATATAAACAGTGCCCCCATCATAAACACTATATAAACAGTGCCCCCATCATAAACACTATTTAACCAGTACCCCCATCATAAAAACTATATTAACAGTGCCCCCATCCTAAACACTATTTAAACAGTGCCCCATCATAAACACTATATAAACAGTGCCCCATCATAAACACTATTTAAACAGTGCCCCCATCATAAAAACTATATAAACAGTGCCCCCATCCTAAACACTATTTAAACAGCGCCCCCATCATAAATACTATATAAACAGTGCCCCCATCATAAATGCTATCTAAACAGTGCCCCCATCCTAATCACTATTTAATCAGTGTCCCCATCATAAACACTATTTAAACAGTGGCCCATCATAAACACTATACAAACAGTGCCCCCATCATAATCACTATATAAACAGTGCCCCCATCATAAACACTATATAAACAGTGCCCCCATCATAAAAACTACTTACACAGTGCCCCCATCATAAACAGTATATAAACAGTGCCCCATCATAAACACTATTTAAACAGCGCCCCATCATAAACACTATTTAAACAGTGCCCCCATCATAAACAATATATAAACAGTGCCCCCATCATAAACACTATATAAACAGTGCCCCATGATAAACACTATTTAAACTGTGCCCCCATCATAAACACTATATAAACAGTGCCTCCATCATAAACACTATATAAACAGTGCCCCATCTTAAACACTATAAAAACAGTGCTCCCATCATAAACAGTATATAAACAAAGCCCCCATCATAAACACTATTTAAACAGTGCCCCAAGATAATCACTATATAAACAGTGCCCCCATCATAAACACTATATAAACAGTGCCCCCATCATAAACACTATATAGACAGTGCCCCCATCATAAACACTATATAAACAGTGCCCCCATCATAAACACTATTTAAACAGTGCCCCCATCATAAACACTATATAAACAGTGCCCCCATCATAAACACTATATAATCAGTGCCCCCATCATAAACACTATTTAAACAGTTCCCCCCATCATAAACACTATATAAACAGTGCCACATCATAAACACTATGTAAACATTGCTCAAGCATGACCAGTATTTAAACAGTGCCCCCATCATAAACACTATATAAACAGTTCCCCCTTATAAACACTATATAAACAGTGCCCCCATCATAAACACTATATAAACAGTTCCCCCTTATTAACACTATATAAACAGTGCCCCCATCATCAACTCTATATAAACAGTGTCCCCATCATAAACACTATTTAAACAGTGGCCCATCATAAACACTATACAAACAGTGCCCCCATCATAAACACTATATAAACAGTGCCCCCATCATAAACACTATATAAACAGTGCCCCCATCATAAAAACTACTTACACAGTGCCCCCATCATAAACAGTATATAAACAGTGCCCCATCATAAACACTATTTAAACAGCGCCCCATCATAAACACTATTTAAACAGTGCCCCCATCATAAACACTATATAAACAGTGCCCCCATCATAAACACTATATAAACAGTGCCCCATGATAAACACTATTTAAACTGTGCCCCCATCATAAACACTATATAAACAGTGCCCCCATCATAAACACTATATAAACAGTGCCCCATCTTAAACACTATAAAAACAGTGCCCCCATCATAAACAGTATATAAACAGTGCCCCCATCATAAACACTATATAAACAGTGCCCCAACATAATCACTATATAAACAGTGCCCCCATCATAAACACTATATAAACAGTGCCCCCATCATAAACACTATAAAGACAGTGCCCCCATCATAAACACTATATAAACAGTGCCCCCATCATAAACACTATTTAAACAGTGCCCCCATCATAAACACTATATAAACAGTGCCCCCATCATAAACACTATATAATCAGTGCCCCCATCATAAACACTATTTAAACAGTTCCCCCCATCATAAACACTATATAAACTGTGCCACATCATAAACACTATGTAAACATTGCCAAAGCATGACCAGTATTTAAACAGTGCCCCCATCATAAACACTATATAAACAGTGCCTCATCATAAACACTATATAAAGAGTGCCCCAGTATAAACACTATATAAACAGTGCCCCCATCATAAACACTATTTAAACAGTGCCCCCATCATAAACACTATTTAAACAGTGCCCCAACATAAACACTATATAAACAGTGCCCCCATCATAAACACTATATAAACAGTTCCCCCATCATAAACACTACTTAAACAGTGCCCACATCATAAAAACTACATAAACAGTGCCACAATCTTAAACACTATTTAAACAGTGCCCCCATCATAAAAACTATTTAAACAGTGCCCCCATCATAAACACTATTTAAACAGTGCCCCCATCATAAACACTATTTAAACAGTGCTCCCATCATAAACACTATTTAAACATTTCCCCCATCATAAACACTATATAAACAGTGCCTCCATCATAAACACTATATAGACAGTGCCCCCATCATAAACAATATATAAACAGTGCCCCCATCATAAACACTATTTAATCAGTGCCCCCATCATAAACACTATATAAACAGTGCCCCCATCATAAACACTGTATAATCAGTGCCCCCATCATAAACTCTATTTAAACAGTTCCCCCAATCATAAACACTATATAAACAGTGCCACATCATAAACACTATATAAACATTGCCCAATCATGACCAGTATTTAAACAGTGCCCCCATCATAAACACTATATAAACAATGCCCCATCATAAACACTATATAAACAGTGCCCCATCATAAACACTATATAAACAGTGCCCCCATCATAAACACTATTTAAACATTGCCCCCATCATAAACACTATATAAACAGTGCCCTCATCATAAACACTATATTACCAGTTCCCCCATCATAAACAGTATTTAAACAGTGCCCCATCATAAACACGACTTAAACAGTGCCCACATCATAAACACTACATAAACAGTGCCCCAATCATAAACACTATTTAAACAGTGCCCCCATCATAAAAACTATTTAAACAGTGCCCCCATCATAAACACTATTTTAACAGTGCCCCCATCATAAACCCTATTTAAACAGTGCTCCCATCATAAACACTATTTAAACATTTCCCCCATCATAAACACTATATAAGCAGTGACCCCATCATAAACACTATATAAACAGTGCCCCCATCATAAACACTATATAAACAGTGCCCCATCATAAACACTATTTAAACAGTGCCCCCATCATAAACATTATATAAACAGTGCCCTCATCATAAACACTATATAAACTGTACCCCCATCATAAACACTATTTAAACAGTGCCCCCATCATAAACACTATTTAAACAGTGCTCCCATCATAAACACTATTTAAACATTTCCCCCATCATAAACACTATATAAGCAGTGACCCCATTCTAAACACTATATAAATAGTGCCCCCATCATAAACACAGTATAAACAGTGCCCCCATCATAAAAACTACTTAAACAGTGCCCCCATCATAAACACTATATAAACAGTGCCCCATCCTAAACACTATTTAAACAGTGTCCCCATCATAAACACTATTTAAACAGTGGCCCATCATAAACACTATACAAACAGTGCCCCCATCATAAACACTATATAAACAGTGCCCCCATCATAAACACTATATAAACAGTGCCCCCATCATAAAAACTACTTACACAGTGCCCCCATCATAAACAGTATATAAACAGTGCCCCATCATAAACACTATTTAAACAGCGCCACATCATAAACACTATTTAAACAGTGCCCCCATCTTAAACACTATATAAACAGTGCCCCCATCATAAACACTATATAAACAGTGCCCCATGATAAACACTATTTAAACTGTGCCCCCATCATAAACACTATATAAACAGTGCCTCCATCATAAACACTATATAAACAGTGCCCCATCTTAAACACTATAAAAACAGTGCCCCCATCATAAACAGTATATAAACAGTGCCCCCATCATAAACACTATTTAAACAGTGCCCCAACATAATCACTATATAAACAGTGCTCCCATCATAAACACTATATAAACAGTGCCCCCATCATAAACACTATATAGACAGTGTCCCCATCATAAACACTATATAAACAGTGCCCCCATCATAAACACTATTTAAACAGTGCCCCCATCATAAACACATTATAAACAGTGCCCCCATCATAAACACTATATAATCAGTGCCCCCATCATAAACACTATTTAAACAGTTCCCCCCATCATAAACACTATATAAACAGTGCCACATCATAAACACTATGTAAACATTGCCCAAGCATGACCAGTATTTAAACAGTGCCCCCATCATAAACACTATATAATCAGTTCCCCCTTATAAACACTATATAAACAGTGCCCCCATCATAAACACTATATAAACAGTTCCCCCTTATTAACACTATATAAACAGTGCCCCCATCATCAACTCTATATAAACAGTGTCCCCATCATAAACACTATTTAAACAGTGGCCCATCATAAACACTATACAAACAGTGCCCCCATCATAAACACTATATAAACAGTGCCCCCATCATAAACACTATATAAACAGTGCCCCCATCATAAAAACTACTTACACAGTGCCCCCATCATAAACAGTATATAAACAGTGCCCCATCATAAACACTATTTAAACAGCGCCCCATCATAAACACTATTTAAACAGTGCCCCCATCATAAACACTATATAAACAGTGCCCCCATCATAAACACTATATAAACAGTGCCCCATGATAAACACTATTTAAACTGTGCCCCCATCATAAACACTATATAAACAGTGCCCCCATCATAAACACTATATAAACAGTGCCCCATCTTAAACACTATAAAAACAGTGCCCCCATCATAAACAGTATATAAACAGTGCCCCCATCATAAACACTATATAAACAGTGCCCCAACATAATCACTATATAAACAGTGCCCCCATCATAAACACTATATAAACAGTGCCCCCATCATAAACACTATAAAGACAGTGCCCCCATCATAAACACTATATAAACAGTGCCCCCATCATAAACACTATTTAAACAGTGCCCCCATCATAAACACTATATAAACAGTGCCCCCATCATAAACACTATATAATCAGTGCCCCCATCATAAACACTATTTAAACAGTTCCCCCCATCATAAACACTATATAAACTGTGCCACATCATAAACACTATGTAAACATTGCCAAAGCATGACCAGTATTTAAACAGTGCCCCCATCATAAACACTATATAAACAGTGCCTCATCATAAACACTATATAAAGAGTGCCCCAGTATAAACACTATATAAACAGTGCCCCCATCATAAACACTATTTAAACAGTGCCCCCATCATAAACACTATTTAAACAGTGCCCCAACATAAACACTATATAAACAGTGCCCCCATCATAAACACTATATAAACAGTTCCCCCATCATAAACACTACTTAAACAGTGCCCACATCATAAAAACTACATAAACAGTGCCACAATCATAAACACTATTTAAACAGTGCCCCCATCATAAAAACTATTTAAACAGTGCCCCCATCATAAACACTATTTAAACAGTGCCCCCATCATAAACACTATTTAAACAGTGCTCCCATCATAAACACTATTTAAACATTTCCCCCATCATAAACACTATATAAACAGTGCCCCCATCATAAACACTATATAGACAGTGCCCCCATCATAAACAATATATAAACAGTGCCCCCATCATAAACACTATTTAATCAGTGCCCCCATCATAAACACTATATAAACAGTGCCCCCATCATAAACACTGTATAATCAGTGCCCCCATCATAAACTCTATTTAAACAGTTCCCCCAATCATAAACACTATATAAACAGTGCCACATCATAAACACTATATAAACATTGCCCAATCATGACCAGTATTTAAACAGTGCCCCCATCATAAACACTATATAAACAATGCCCCATCATAAACACTATATAAACAGTGCCCCATCATAAACACTATATAAACAGTGACCCCATCATAAACACTATTTAAACATTGCCCCCATCATAAACACTATATAAACAGTGCCACATCATAAACACTATGTAAACATTGCCCAAGCATGACCAGTATTTAAACAGTGCCCCCATCATAAACACTATATAAACAGTTCCCCCTTATAAACACTATATAAACAGTGCCCCCATCATAAACACTATATAAACAGTTCCCCCTTATTAACACTATATAAACAGTGCCCCCATCATCAACTCTATATAAACAGTGTCCCCATCATAAACACTATTTAAACAGTGGCCCATCATAAACACTATACAAACAGTGCCCCCATCATAAACACTATATAAACAGTGCCCCCATCATAAACACTATATAAACAGTGCCCCCATCATAAAAACTACTTACACAGTGCCCCCATCATAAACAGTATATAAACAGTGCCCCATCATAAACACTATTTAAACAGCGCCCCATCATAAACACTATTTAAACAGTGCCCCCATCATAAACACTATATAAACAGTGCCCCCATCATAAACACTATATAAACAGTGCCCCATGATAAACACTATTTAAACTGTGCCCCCATCATAAACACTATATAAACAGTGCCCCCATCATAAACACTATATAAACAGTGCCCCATCTTAAACACTATAAAAACAGTGCCCCCATCATAAACAGTATATAAACAGTGCCCCCATCATAAACACTATATAAACAGTGCCCCAACATAATCACTATATAAACAGTGCCCCCATCATAAACACTATATAAACAGTGCCCCCATCATAAACACTATATAGACAGTGCCCCCATCATAAACACTATATAAACAGTGCCCCCATCATAAACACTATTTAAACAGTGCCCCCATCATAAACACTATATAAACAGTGCCCCCATCATAAACACTATATAATCAGTGCCCCCATCATAAACACTATTTAAACAGTTCCCCCCATCATAAACACTATATAAACTGTGCCACATCATAAACACTATGTAAACATTGCCAAAGCATGACCAGTATTTAAACAGTGCCCCCATCATAAACACTATATAAACAGTGCCTCATCATAAACACTATATAAAGAGTGCCCCAGTATAAACACTATATAAACAGTGCCCCCATCATAAACACTATTTAAACAGTGCCCCCATCATAAACACTATTTAAACAGTGCCCCAACATAAACACTATATAAACAGTGCCCCCATCATAAACACTATATAAACAGTTCCCCCATCATAAACACTACTTAAACAGTGCCCACATCATAAAAACTACATAAACAGTGCCACAATCATAAACACTATTTAAACAGTGCCCCCATCATAAAAACTATTTAAACAGTGCCCCCATCATAAACACTATTTAAACAGTGCCCCCATCATAAACACTATTTAAACAGTGCTCCCATCATAAACACTATTTAAACATTTCCCCCATCATAAACACTATATAAACAGTGCCCCCATCATAAACACTATATAAACAGTGCCACATCATAAACACTATATAAACATTGCCCAATCATGACCAGTATTTAAACAGTGCCCCCATCATAAACACTATATAAACAATGCCCCATCATAAACACTATATAAACAGTGCCCCATCATAAACACTATATAAACAGTGCCCCCATCATAAACACTATTTAAACATTGCCCCCATCATAAACACTATATAAACAGTGCCCTCATCATAAACACTATATACCAGTTCCCCCATCATAAACAGTATTTAAACAGTGCCCCATCATAAACACGACTTAAACAGTGCCCACATCATAAACACTACATAAACAGTGCCCCAATCATAAACACTATTTAAACAGTGCCCCCATCATAAAAACTATTTAAACAGTGCCCCCATCATAAACACTATTTTAACAGTGCCCCCATCATAAACCCTATTTAAACAGTGCTCCCATCATAAACACTATTTAAACATTTCCCCCATCATAAACACTATAAATGCAGTGACCCCATCATAAACACTATATAAACAGTGCCCCCATCATAAACACTATATAAACAGTGCCCCATCATAAACACTATTTAAACAGTGCCCCCATCATAAACATTATATAAACAGTGCCCTCATCATAAACACTATATAAACTGTACCCCCATCATAAACACTATTTAAACAGTGCCCCCATCATAAACACTATTTAAACAGTGCTCCCATCATAAACACTATTTAAACATTTCCCCCATCATAAACACTATATAAGCAGTGACCCCATTCTAAACACTATATAAATAGTGCCCCCATCATAAACACAGTATAAACAGTGCCCCCATCATAAAAACTACTTAAACAGTGCCCCCATCATAAACACTATATAAACAGTGCCCCATCATAAACACTATTTAAACAGTGCCCCCATCATAAACATTATATAAACAGTGCCACCATCATAAACACTATATAAACTGTACCCCCATCATAAACAATATTTAAACAGTGCCCCCATCATAAACACTAGATAAACATTGCCCCATCATAACCAGTATATAAGCAGTTCCCCCATCATTAACACTATATGCACAGTGCCCCGTCATAAACACTATATAAACAGTGCCCCATCATAAACAGCATATAAACAGTGCCCCCATCTTAAACACTATATAAACAGTGCCCCCATCATCAAGACTACATAAACAGTGCCCCCATCATAAACACTATTTAAACAGTGCCCCCATCATACACACTATATAAACAGTGCCCCCATCATAAACACTATATAAACAGTGCCCCCATCATAAACACTATTTAACCAGTACCCCCATCAAAAAAACTATATTAACAGTGCCCCCATCATAAACACTATTTAAACAGTGCCCCATCATAAACACTATTTAAACAGTGCCCCATCATAAACACTATTTAAACAGTGCCCCCATCATAAATACTATATAAACAGTGCCCCCAGCCTAAACACTATTTAAACAGTGCCCCATCATAAACACTATATAAACAGTGCCCCATCATAAACACTATTTAAACAGTGCCCCCATCATAAAAACTATATAAACAGTGCCCCCATCCTAAACACTATTTAAACAGCGCCCCCATCATAAATACTATATAAACAGTGCCCCCATCATAAATGCTATCTAAACAGTGCCCCCATCCTAAACACTATTTAAACAGCGCCCCCATCATAAATACTATATAAACAGAACCCCCATCATAAACACTATTTATACAGTGCCCCCATCATAAACACTATATAAACAGTGCCCCATCATAAACACTATTTAAACAGTGCCCCATCATAAACACTATTTAAACAGTGCCCCCATAATAAATACTAATTTAACAGTGCCCCATCATAAACACTATTTAAACAGTGCCCCCATCATAAACACTATATAAACAGTGCCCCATCATAAACATTATTTAAACAGTGATGTGCACTGTCCCAGGACTGAATTGAATTTCTGTCCCCATCTCTGTGCTGTGCACTGTCCGATGACTGGCTTTAAATTATAGCCCCATCCCTGTGCTATGCATTGCCCCAGGATTGACTTTAAATTATGGTGCCAACAATTTGCTGTGCACTGTCCCAGGACCGACTTTAAATTATGGCCCCGTCATATTTAAACCGTTCCCCATCATAAACACTATATAGACAGTGCCCAATCAAAAACAGAATATAAACAGTACCCCATCATTAACACTATTTAAACTGCTTTAATAGCGTTTATGATGGAGCACTGATTAAATAGTGATTATGATGGGGGCACTGTTTAAATAGGGTTTATGATGGGGCACTGTTTAAATTGTGTTTATGATGTGGGGACTGTTTATATATTGTTTATGATGGGAGCTCTGTTTAAATAGAGTTTATGATGGGGGCACTGTTTATACAGATTACACAAAAAAACATTTCATAACACCAACAAAATCAACAACAACCTCAATATTGAAAATCTTCATCAAATTCAACAACAACCTCAATATTGACAAACACCAAAAAATTCAACAACAACCTCAATAATGACAAACACCAACAAATTCATCAACAACCTCAACATTGAAAAACAACAACAAATTCAACAACAAGCTCAATACTGAAAATCCCAAAAAATTCAACAACAACCTCAGCTTTTAAAAGTACAAAAAAGTTCAACAAAATAAACGTTGATAATACCAACAAATTAAACAACAACCTCAATATTGAAAATCACCAACAATTCCAACAACAAACTCAACATTGAAACATGCCAACAATTTTAACAACAACCTTAACTTTTAAAAGTATAAACAAGTTCAACAAAAAAACATTGATAACACCAATAAATGCAACAACAACCTCAACAGTGAAAGACACCAGCAAATTCAAAAACAACCTCAACATTGAAAAACACCAACAAATTCAACAACAACCTCAACATTGAAAAATACAAAACAGTTCAATAAATAACATTGATGACACCAACAAATTCAACATCAACCTCAATATTGAAAATCACCAACAAATTCAACAACCTCAAGACTGAATATCACCAACAAAGTCAGCAAAAACCTCAACTTTGAAAAACACAAAAAAGTTCAAAAAAACCAGTCATAAAACCAACAAATTCAACAACAACCTGAATATTGAAAATCAGCAACAAATTCAACGACCTCAACATTGAAAAACACCAACAAATTGAACAACAACCTCATCATTGAAAAACACCAATACATTCAACAACCTCAACAATGAAATGCACCAACAAATTCAACTACAACCTCAACATTGAAAAACACCAACAATTTGAACAACAACTTCAACATAGAAAAATATCAACAATAACAACAACAACCTCAACATTGAAAAAGGCAAAAAATTTCAACAACAACCACAACATTGGAAAACACCAACAAATTCAACAACAACCACATCATTGAAAAACACCAACAAATTCAACAACCTCAACACTGAGTATCACAAACACATTCAGCAACAACCTCAACTTTGAAAAACACAAAAAGGTTCAAAAAAATCATTCAGAACACCAACAAATTCAACAACAACCTCAATATTGAAAATCACCAACAAATTCAACGACCTGAACTTTGTAAAACACAAGTAAATTCAACATCAACCTCAGCATTGAAAAACAACAACAAATTCAACAACAACCTCAACGTTGATAAACACCCACAAATTCAACGACAACCTCAATATTGAAAAACACCAACAAATTCAGCAACAACCTCAACATTGATAAACACCCACAAATTCAACGACAACCTCAATATTGAAAAACAACAACATATTCAACAACAACTTCAACTTTGAAAAATACAAAAGGTTTCAGAAAAATAACATTGATAACACCAACATATTCAACAACAACCTCAATATTGAAAATCCCAACAAATTCAACAACAACCTCAACTTTTACAAGTACACCAAAGTCAACAAAATAAACGTTGATAACACCAACAAATTTAACAACAACCTCAACACTGAACATCACCAACAAATTCAGCAACAACCTCAACATTGAAAATACAAAAAGTTTCAAAAAAATAACATTGATAACACCAACATATTAAACAACAAACTCAATATTGACAATCATCAACAATACCAACAACAATTTCAACATTGAAAAACTCCAACAAATTCACCATCAACCTCAACTTTTAAAAGTACAGAAAAGTTCGACAAAATAAACGTTGATGACACCAACAAATTTAACAACAATCTAAATATTGAAAATCTCCAACAAATTCAACGACCTCAACTTTGAAAAACACCAACAAATTCAATGACAATCTCAACTTTAAAAAATACAAACAAGTTCAACAAAAAACATTGATAACACCAAAAAATTCAACAAGAAACTCAATGTTCAAAGTCACCAACGAATTCAACAACAACCTCAATATTGAAAATCAGCAAAATATTCAACGACCTCAACAATGAATATCACCAACAAATTCAACAACAACCTGAATATTGAAAAACGCCAACAAATTCAACAACAACCTGGATATTGAAAAACGCCAACATATTCAACAACAACCGCAATATTGAAAATCACCAACAAATTCAACAACAACCTCTACTTTCAAAAATACAAAAAAGTTCAAAAATTAACATTGTTAACACCAACAAATTCAACAACAACCTCAATATTCATAATCACCAATTGAAAATCACCAACAAATTCAACAACCTCAACAATGAATATCACCAACAAATTCAGCAAAAACCTGAACTTTGAAAAGCACAAAGAATTTCAAAAAATATATTCATTACACCAACAAATTCAACAACAACCTGAATATTGAAAATCACCAACAAATTCAACAACAACCTGAATATTGAAAATCACCAACAAATTCAGCAACAAACTCAAGATTGAAAAGAACAAAAAAGTTCAAAAAACCATTCATAATAACAACAAATTCAACAAAAACCTGAATATTGAAAATCACCAACAAATTCAAGGACCTCAACATTGAAAAACACCAACAAATTCAACGACAACATCATCATTGAAAAACACCAACAATTTCAACAACAACTTCAACATTGAAAAATATCAACAATTTCATCAACAACCTCAATATTGAAAATCCCAACAAATTCAACAACAACCTCAACTTTCAAAAATACAAAAATGTTCAAAAAGTAACATTGTTAACACCAAAAAATTCAACAACAACCTCAATATTCATAATCACCAACAAATTCAACAAGCTCAACTTTGAAAAACACCAACAATTTCAACAACCTCAATATTGAAAAACACCAACAAATTCAACAACAACCTCAACAATGAAAAACACCAAAAAATTCAACAACAACCTCAACATTGAAAAACACCAAAAAATTCAACAACAACCTCAACAATTAAAAAGACCAACAAATTCAAAATCATTCTCAACTTTTAAAAGTACAAAAATGTTCAACAAAATAAACATTGATAGCACCAATAAATTCAGCAACAAACTCAACTTTGAAAATCAGCAACAACTTCAAAAATCTCAACATTTAAATACACCAACAAATTCAACAAGAACCTTAACTTTTAAAATTACAAACAAGGTCAACAAAAAACACTGATAACACCAACAAATTCAACAACAAACGCAATACTGAAAATCGCCAACAAATTCAACAACAACCACAACATTGAAAAACACCAACAAATTGAACAACAACCTCAATATTGAAAATCACAAACAAATTCAACAACAACCTCAACATTGAAAAACAGAAAAAAGTTTTTTAAAAACCATTCATAATACCAACAAATTCAACAACAAACTCAATATTGAAAATCACCAACAAATTCAACAACATCAACATTGAAAAAAACAAAAAAGTTAAAAAAAACATTCATAACATCAACAAATTCAACAACAACCTCAACTTTTTAAAATACTAACAAGTTCAACAAAAAACATTGATAACACCAACAAATTGAACAACAACCTCAACATTGAAAAACACCAACAAATTCATCAACAACCTCAGTATTGAAAATCACCAGCAAATTCAACAACAAACTCAACATTGAAACATGCCAACAATTTTAACAACAACCTTAACTTTTAAAAGTATAAACAAGTTCAACAAAAAAACATTGATAACACCAATAAATGCAACAACACCCTCAACAGTGAAAGACACCAGCAAATTCAAAAACAACCTCAACATTGAAAAACACCAACAAATTCAACAACAACCTCAACATTGAAAAATACAAAACAGTTCAATAAATAACATTGATGACACCAACAAATTCAACATCAACCTCAATATTGAAAATCACCAACAAATTCAACAACCTCAAGACTGAATATCACCAACAAAGTCAGCAAAAACCTCAACTTTGAAAAACACAAAAAAGTTCAAAAAAACCAGTCATAAAACCAACAAATTCAACAACAACCTGAATATTGAAAATCAGCAACAAATTCAACGACCTCAACATTGAAAAACACCAACAAATTGAACAACAACCTCATCATTGAAAAACACCAATACATTCAACAACCTCAACAATGAAATGCACCAACAAATTCAACTACAACCTCAACATTGAAAAACACCAACAATTTGAACAACAACTTCAACATAGAAAAATACCAACAATAACAACAACAACCTCAACATTGAAAAAGGCAAAAAATTTCAACAACAACCACAACATTGGAAAACACCAACAAATTCAACAACAACCACATCATTGAAAAACACCAACAAATTCAACAACCTCAACACTGAGTATCACAAACACATTCAGCAACAACCTCAACTTTGAAAAACACAAAAAAGTTCAAAAAAATCATTCAGAACACCAACAAATTCAACAACAACCTCAATATTGAAAATCACCAACAAATTCAATGACCTGAACTTTGTAAAACACAAGTAAATTCAACATCAACCTCAGCATTGAAAAACAACAACAAATTCAACAACAACCTCAACGTTGATAAACACCCACAAATTCAACGACAACCTCAATATTGAAAAACACCAACAAATTCAGCAACAACCTCAACATTGATAAACACCCACAAATTCAACGACAACCTCAATATTGAAAAACAACAACATATTCAACAACAACTTCAACTTTGAAAAATACAAAAGGTTTCAGAAAAATAACATTGATAACACCAACATATTCAACAACAACCTCAATATTGACAATCATCAACAATAACAACAACAAACTCATCATTGAAAAACGCCAACAATTTCAACAACAACCTCAATATTGAAAATCCCAACAAATTCAACAACAACCTCAACTTTTACAAGTACACCAAAGTCAACAAAATAAACGTTGATAACGCCAACAAATTTAACAACAACCTCAACACTGAACATCACCAACAAATTCAGCAACAACCTCAACATTGAAAATACAAAAAGTTTCAAAAAAATAACATTGATAACACCAACATATTAAACAACAAACTCAATATTGACAATCATCAACAATACCAACAACAATTTCAACATTGAAAAACTCCAACAAATTCACCATCAACCTCAACTTTTAAAAGTACAGAAAAGTTCGACAAAATAAACGTTGATGACACCAACAAATTTAACAACAATCTAAATATTGAAAATCTCCAACAAATTCAACGACCTCAACTTTGAAAAACACCAACAAATTCAATGACAATCTCAACTTTAAAAAATACAAACAAGTTCAACAAAAAACATTGATAACACCAAAAAATTCAACAAGAAACTCAATGTTCAAAGTCACCAACGAATTCAACAACAACCTCAATATTGAAAATCAGCAAAATATTCAACGACCTCAACAATGAATATCACCAACAAATTCAACAACAACCTGAATATTGAAAAACGCCAACAAATTCAACAACAACCTGGATATTGAAAAACGCCAACATATTCAACAACAACCGCAATATTGAAAATCACCAACAAATTCAACAACAACCTCTACTTTCAAAAATACAAAAAAGTTCAAAAATTAACATTGTTAACACCAACAAATTCAACAACAACCTCAATATTCATAATCACCAATTGAAAATCACCAACAAATTCAACAACCTCAACAATGAATATCACCAACAAATTCAGCAAAAACCTGAACTTTGAAAAGCACAAAGAATTTCAAAAAATATATTCATTACACCAACAAATTCAACAACAACCTGAATATTGAAAATCACCAACAAATTCAACAACAACCTGAATATTGAAAATCACCAACAAATTCAGCAACAAACTCAAGATTGAAAAGAACAAAAAAGTTCAAAAAACCATTCATAATAACAACAAATTCAACAAAAACCTGAATATTGAAAATCACCAACAAATTCAAGGACCTCAACATTGAAAAACACCAACAAATTCAACGACAACATCATCATTGAAAAACACCAACAATTTCAACAACAACTTCAACATTGAAAAATATCAACAATTTCATCAACAACCTCAATATTGAAAATCCCAACAAATTCAACAACAACCTCAACTTTCAAAAATACAAAAATGTTCAAAAAGTAACATTGTTAACACCAAAAAATTCAACAACAACCTCAATATTCATAATCACCAACAAATTCAACAAGCTCAACTTTGAAAAACACCAACAATTTCAACAACCTCAATATTGAAAAACACCAACAAATTCAACAACAACCTCAACAATGAAAAACACCAAAAAATTCAACAACAACCTCAACATTGAAAAACACCAAAAAATTCAACAACAACCTCAACAATTAAAAAGACCAACAAATTCAAAATCATTCTCAACTTTTAAAAGTACAAAAATGTTCAACAAAATAAACATTGATAGCACCAATAAATTCAGCAACAAACTCAACTTTGAAAATCAGCAACAACTTCAAAAATCTCAACATTTAAATACACCAACAAATTCAACAAGAACCTTAACTTTTAAAATTACAAACAAGGTCAACAAAAAACACTGATAACACCAACAAATTCAACAACAAACGCAATACTGAAAATCGCCAACAAATTCAACAACAACCACAACATTGAAAAACACCAACAAATTGAACAACAACCTCAATATTGAAAATCACAAACAAATTCAACAACAACCTCAACATTGAAAAACAGAAAAAAGTTTTTTAAAAACCATTCATAATACCAACAAATTCAACAACAAACTCAATATTGAAAATCACCAACAAATTCAACAACATCAACATTGAAAAAAACAAAAAAGTTAAAAAAAACATTCATAACATCAACAAATTCAACAACAACCTCAACTTTTTAAAATACTAACAAGTTCAACAAAAAACATTGATAACACCAACAAATTGAACAACAACCTCAACATTGAAAAACACCAACAAATTCATCAGCAACCTCAGTATTGAAAATCACCAGCAAATTCAACAACCTCAACAATGAATATCACCAGCAAAATCAGCAACAACCTCAACTTTGAAAAACATAAAAAAGTTTAAAAAAACCATTCATAACACCAACAAATTCAACATCAACCTCAACATAGAAAAACGCCAACAAATTCAACTTCAACCTCAATATTGAAAATCACCAACAAATTAAACAACCTCAACAGTGAATATCACGAACAAATACACAACAACCTCAACTTTGAAAAACACAAAAAAGTTTAAAAAAAACAGTCATAACAACAACAAAATCAACAACAACCTTAATATTAAAAATCACCAACAAATTCAACGACCTCAACATTGAAAACACCAATAAATTCAACAATAACCTCAACATTGTAAAACGCCAACAAATTCAACAACAACCTCAACTTTTAAAAGTACAAAAAAGTTCAAAGAAGAATATTGATAACACCTACAAATTCAACAACAACCACAATATTGAAAATCACCAACAAATTCAACAACTTCAACATTGAAAAACACAAAAAAGTTCAAAAATAACCATTCATAACACCAACAAATTCAACAACAACCTTAGTATTGAAAATCACGAACAAATTCAACGACCTCAACTTTGAAAAATACCAACAAATTCAACAACAACCTCAACATTGAAAAACGCCAACAAATTCAACAACAACCTCAACATTGAAAATCACCAAAGAATTCAACAACTTCAACAATGAATATCACCAACAAATTCGCAACAACCTCAACTTTGAAAAACACAAAAAAGTAAAAAAAAACTTCCATAACACCAACAAATTCAACAACAACCTTAATATCGAAAACCACCAACAAATTCAATAACAACCTCAACTTTTAAAAACACAAACAAGTTCAACAAAAATAACATTGATAACACCAACAAATTAAACAACAAACTCAATATTGAAAATCACCAACAAATTCAACAACATCAACATTGAAAAACACAAAAAAGTTCAAAATAAAAAATTCATAACACCAACAAATTTAACAACAAGCTCAATATTGAAAATCAACAACAAATTCAACAACCTCAACAATGAATATCAACAACAAATTCGCAACAACCTCGATTTTGAAAGACACAAAAATGAAATAAAAAACCATTGATAAAACCAACAACTTTAATATCAAAAATCAACAACAAATTCAGCCACCTAAACTTAGAAAACCACCAACAAATTCATCAACAACCTCAACATTGAAAAGTACCAACAAATTCAACAACAACCTCAACATTGAAAAACACCAACAAATTCAACAACAATCTCAATATTGAAAAGTACCAACAAATTCAACGACCTCAACATTGATAACATCAATAAATTCAGCAACAACCTCAACTTTGAAAAACACAAAAAAGTTAAAAAAAACCATTGGTAACACTAACAAATTAAACAACAACCTCAATATTGAAAATCACCAACAAATTCAACGACCTCAACTTTGAAAAACACCAAAAAATCCAACAACAACTTCAACAATGAAAAACACCAACAAATTCAAAATCAACCTCAATTTTTAAAAGTACAAAAAAGTTCATCAAAATAAACATTGATAACATCAATAAATTCAGCAAAAACCTCAACTTTGAAAAACACAAAAAAGTTCAAAAAAACCATTGATAACACCAACAAATTCAACAACAACCTCAATATTGAAAACCACCAACAAATTCAACGACCTCAACTTTGAAAAACACAAACAAATTCAACAACAACC
This sequence comes from Cetorhinus maximus, assembly GCF_964194155.1. NCBI lineage: Eukaryota > Metazoa > Chordata > Chondrichthyes > Lamniformes > Cetorhinidae > Cetorhinus > Cetorhinus maximus. Next base: position 194,443 of record NW_027596204.1, read on the forward strand.
TCAACAATGAAAAACACCAACAAATTCAACAACAACCTCAACATTGAAAAACACCAACAAATGCAACAACAACCTCAACATTGAAAAACACCAGCAAATTCAACTACAAGCTCAATATTGAAAATCACCAACAAATTCAACAACCTCAACACTGAATATCACCAACAAATTCACCAACAACCTCAATATTGAAAAACACCTACAAATTCAACGAATTCAACCTGAAAAACACCAACAAATTAAACAACCACCTCAACATTGAAAAACACCAACAAATTCAACAACAAGCTCAAAGTTGAAAAGCACCAACAAATTCAACAACAATCTCAACATGGAAAAACGCCAAGAATTTCAACAACAAGCTCAATATTGAAAATCCCAACAAATTCAACAATAACCTCAACTTTGAAAAGTACAAAAAAGTTCAACAAAATAAACGTTGATAACACAAACAAATTCATCAACATCCTCAATATTGAAAATCACCAGCAAATTCAACAACCTCAACATTGAAAAACACAAAACAGTTCCAAAGAAAACATTGATAACACCAGCAAGTTCAACAACATCCTTAACTTTTAAAAATACAAACAAGATCAACACTGAAAAACACCAAAAAATTCAACAACAACCTCAACATTGAAAAACGCCAACAAATTCAACAACCTCAATATTGAAAATCACCAACAAGTTCAACAACAACCTCAACTTTTTAAAACACTAACAAGTTAAACAAAAAACATTGATAACACCAACAAATTCAACAACAACCTCAACAATGAAAAACACCAACAAATTCAACAATAACTTCAACATTGAAAAACACCAACAAATTCAACAACCACCTCAACATTGAAAAACACCGACAAATTCAACAACAAGCTCAATATTCAAAATCACCAACAAATTCAACAACCTCAACACTGAATATCACCAACAAATTCAGCAACAACCTTAACTTTGAAAAACACAAAAAAGTTTTTTAAAAAAACATTCATAACACAAACAAATTCAACAACAACCACAATATTGAAAATCACCAACAAATTCAAAGGCCTCAACTATGATAACACCAACAAATTAAACAACAACCTCAACTTTTAAAAATACAAACAAGTTTAACAAAAAAAACATTGATAACTCCAACAAATTCAACAACAAACTCAATATTGAAAATCACCAACAAATTCAAAAACAACCTCAACATTGAAAAACACCAACAAATTCAACAACCTCAACATATTCAAAACCAACAAAATAAACAACCTCAACAAATTCAACAACATCCTTAACTTATAAAAATACAAACATGTTCAACAACAACCTCAACAATGAAAAATAGTGAAAAATTCAACAATAACCGCAACATTGAAAAATACCAACAAATTAAACAACAACCTCAGCATTGAAAAATACAAAAAAGTTCAAAAAAAAACATTGATAACACCAACAAATTAAACAATAACCTCAACATTGAAAAACACCAACAAATTCAACAACAACCTCAATATTGAAAATCACCAACAAAATCAGCAGCAACGTCAACTTTGAAAAACACAAAAAAGTTTTTAAAATAAAACATTCATAACACCAACAAATTCAACAACAACCTCAATATTCAAATTCACCAACAAATTCAACGACCTCAACTTTGAAAAACACCAACAAATTAAACAACAACCTCAACATTTAAAAGTACAAAAAAGTTCAACAAAGTAAACATTGATAATACCAATAAATTCAACAAGAACCACAACTTTTAAAAATACAAACAAATTCAACAATATAAACATTGATGACCCTATCCAATTCAACAACAACCTCAACATTAAAAATCACCAAGAAATTCAGCAAGCTCAACGCTGAAAAACACAAAGAAATTCAACAACATCAACATTGAAAAACAATTTAAAAATTCAGCAACAACCTCAACTTTTAAAACTACAAAGAAGTTCAACAAAATATACATTGACAAAACCAACAAATTCAACTACAACCTCAACATTGAAAAACACCAATAAATTCAACAACAACCTCAACTTGTAAAAATACAAACAAGTTCAACAAAAAAAACATTGATAACTCCAACAAGTTCAACAACAAACTCAATATTGAAAATCACCAACAAATTCAAAAACAACCTCAACATTGAAAAACACCAACAAATTCAACAACCTCAACATATTCAACACCAACAAATTCAACAACATCCTTAACTTGTAAAAATACAAACAAGTTGAACAACAACCTCAACAATGAAAAACAGCAAAAAATTCAACAACAACATGAACATTTAAAAATACCAACAAATTCAACAACAACCTCAACATTGAAAATACAAAAAAGTTCAAAAAATAACATTGATAACAGGAACAAATTCAACATTAACCTCAATATTGAAAGTCAACAACAAATTCAACAACAACCTCAACATTGTAAAACACCGACAAATTCAACAACAACCTCAACATTGAAAAACGCCAACAAATTCAACAACTACATCAATATTGAAAATCACCAACAAATTTAACAACCTTAACACTGAACATCAACAACAAATTCAGCAACAACCTCAACTCTGAAAAACACAAAAAGGTTTAACAGAACCATTGATAAAACCAAAAAATTCAACAACAAACTGAATATTGAAAATCACCTACAAATTCAACGACCTCAACATTGAAAAACACCAACAAATTCAAGAACAACCTCATTTTTAAAATTACAACCACGTTCAACAAAAACACATTGAAAATCACCAACAAATTCAACAACAACCTCAACATTGAAAATCACCAACAAATTCAACAATAACCTCAACTTTTAAAAGTACAAAAAAGTTGAAAAAAGAACATTGATAACACCAACAAAATCAACAACAACCTCAACAATGAACAGCAACAAAAAATTCAACAACAACCTCAACATTGAAAAACGCCGACAAATTCAACAACAACTTCAACAATGAAAAACAACCAACAAATTCAAAATCAACCTCAGCCTTTAAAATTACAAATAAGTTCAACAAAATAAACATTGATAACATCAATAAGTTCTGCAGAAACCTCAACTTTGAAAAACACAAAAAAGTTCAAATAAAACAATTGATAACCCCAAAAAATTCAACAACAACAGCAATATTAAAAATCACCAACCAATTCAACGACCTCAACTTTGAAAAACACCAACAAATTCAACAACATCCTCAACTTTTAAAAATACAAACAAGTTCAACAAAAAAATTGATAACACCAACAAATTCAACAACATCATCAACAATGCAAAACACCAACAAATTCAACAAAAGCCTCAACAATTAAAAACACCAAAAAATAGAACAACAATCGCAACATTGAAAAATACCATAACAAATTCAACAACGACCTCAACATTAAAAAATACAAAACAGTTCAAAAAATAACATTGATAACACCAACAAATTCAACAACAACCTCAACATTGAAAAACACCAACAAATTCAACAACCTCAATATTGAAAATCACCAACAAATTCAACAACAAACTCAACATTGAAAAGCACCAACAAATTCAACAACAACTTCAACATTGAATAATACAACACAGTTCACAAAATAACATTGATAACACCAACAAATTCAACAACAACCCCAATAATGAAAATCACCAACAAATACAACAACATCAACATTGAAAAAATCCAACAATTTCAAAAACATCCTCAATATTGGCAATTTCAATGACGTCAACTTTGAAAAACATCAACAAATTAAACAACAACTACAACATTTAAAAGTACAAAAAAGTTCAACAAAAAGAACAGTGATAACACCAACAAATTCAAAATCAACTTCAATTTTAAAAAGTACAAAAAAGTTCAACAAAATAAATAATTGATAACACCAATAATTTCAGCAACAACCTCAACTTTGAGCGACACAAAAAAGTTCAAAAGAAACCATTGATAACGCTATCAAATACAACAACAACGTCAATATTGAAAATCACAAACAATTTCAACAACAACCTCAATATTGAAATTCACCAACAAATTCAACAACAACCTCATCTTTTAAAAGTACAAAAAAGTTATAAAAAGCACATTGATAACACCATCAAATTTAAGAACAACCTCAACAATGAAAACACCAACAAATTCAACAAAAACCTCACCATTGAAAAACACCAACAAATGCAACAAAAAGCTCAACATTGAAAAACGCCAACCAATTCAACAACAACCTCGAAATTGAAAAATGCCAACAAATTCAACAACATCCTCAACAATGAAAAACAACAAAACATTCAAAATCAATCTCAACGTTTAAAAGTACAAAAAAGTTCAACAAAATAAACAGTGATAAAACCAATAAATTCAGCAACATCCTCAACTGTGAAAAACACAAAAAAGTTAAAAAAAAACCATTGATAACACCATCAAATGCAACAACAACCTCAACATTGAAAAACAACATCAAATTTAACAACAACCTCAACAAAGAAAACACCAACAAATTCAACAAAAACCTTACCATTGAAAAACACCAACAAATGCAACAACAAGCTCAACATTGAAAAACGCCAACAAATTCAACAACAACCTCAACAATGAAAAACACCAAAACATTCAAAATCAACCTCAACGTTTAACAGTACAAAAATGTTCAACAAAATAAACATTGATAAAACGAATAAATTAAGCAACAGCCTCAACAATGAAAAACACCAAAAAACTGAACAACAATCGCAACATTGAAAAATACCAACAAATTCAACAACAAACTCCACATTGAAAATTACAAAACAGTTAAAAAAATAACATTGATAACACCAACAAATTCAACAACAACCCCAATATTGAAAATCACCAACAAATTCAATAACAACCTCAACATTGAAAAACACCAACAAATTCAACAACAAACTCAATATTGAAATTCACCAACAAATTCAACAACCTCAATAGTGAAAATCACCAACAAATTCAACAACAAACTCAACACTGAATAATACCAACAAATTCAACAACAACCTCAACATTGAAAAATACAAAACAGTTCAAAAAATAACATTGATAACGCCAACAAATTCAACAACAACCCCAATATTGAAAATCACCAACAAATTCAACAACAACCTCGATATTGAAAATCACAAACAAATTCAATAACAAACTCAACTTTTAAAAGTACAAAAAAGTTGAAAAAAGAACATTGATAACACCATCAAATTCAACAACAACCTCAACATTGAAAAACAACAACAAATTTAACAACAAACTCAACAATGAAAACACCAACTAATTCAACAAAAACCTCACCATTGAAAAACACCAACAAATTCAACAAAAACCTTAACAATGAACAGCACCATGAAATTCAACAACAACCTCAACATTGAAAACCGGCAACAAATTCAACAACAACCTCAACAATGAAAAACAACCAACAAATTCAAAATCAAACTCAACGTTTAAAGGTACAAAAAAGTTCAACAAAATAATCATTGATAGCATCAATAAATTCAGAAAAAACCTCAACTTTGAAAAACACAAAAAAGTTCAAAAAAAACCATTGATAACCCCATCAAATTCAACAGCAACAGCAATATTGAAAATCACTAAACAATTCAATGTCCTCAACTTTCAAAAACACCAACAGATTCAACAACATCCTCAACAATGAAAAACACAAACAAATTCAACAACAACCTCAACATTGAAAAACACCAACAAATTCAACAACAACCTCAACATTGAAAAACATCAACAAATTCAACAACAACTTCAACTTTGAAAAATAAAAAAAAGTTCGAAAAATAACATTGATAACACCAACAGGTTTAACAACAACCTCAACATTGAAAAAGGCCAACAATTTCAACAACAACCTCAATATTGAAAATCCAAACAATTTCAACAACAACCTCAACTATTAAAAGTACCATAAAGTTCAACAAAATAAACGTTGACAACACCAACAAATTCATTAACAACTTCAATATTGAAAATCACCAGCAAATTCAACAACCTCATCATTGAAAAACACAAAACAGATCAAAAGATAACATTGATAACACCAACAAATTCAACAACATCAACGTTGAAAAACACCAACCAATTCAACAACAACCTCAATATTGAAAATCACCAACAAATTCAACGACCTCAACTTTGAAAAACATCAACAAATTAAACAACAACCTCAACATTTAAAAGTACAAAAAAGTTCAACCAAATAAACAGTGAAAACACCAATAAATTCAACAACGACCACATCTTTTAAAAATACAAACAAGTTCAACAAAATAAACGTTGATGGCACTGTCCAATTCAACAACAACTTCAACATTTAAAATCACCAATAAATTCACCAAACTAAACACTGAATATCACCAACAAGTTCAACAACAACATCAACATTGAAAAACATCAACAAATTTAACAACAATCTCAACTTTGAAAATCAGCAAAAAATTCAACAACAACCTGAACATTGAAAAACACCAACAAATTCAACAACAACCTCAACAATGAAAACACCAAAAAAATCAACAAAAACCCTCACCATTGCAAAACGCCAACAAGTTCAACAAAAACTTCAACTTTAAAAAATACAAACAAGTTGACCAAAAAAAACATTGATAATACCAACAAATTCAACAACAACCTCAACATTGAAAATCACCAACAAATTCAACAACAACCTCAACATTGAAGAGCACCAACAAATTCAACTACATCCTCAACATTGAAAAACAACAACACATTCAACAACAACTTCCACTTTGAAAAATACAAAAAACTTTGACCTAAACTTTGAAAAACAGCAAAAAATTCAACAACAACCTCAACTTATAAAAATACAAACAAGTTCAACGCAAAAAAACGTTGATAACACCAAGAAATGTAACAACAAACTCAATATTGAAAATCACCAACAAATTCAACAACATCAACATTGAAAAACAATTTAAAAATTCAGCAACATCCTCAACTTTTAAAACTACAAAAAAGTTCAACAAAATAAACATTGACAACACCAACAAATTCAACTACATCCTCAATGCATAAAATCACCAACAAATGCAACATCCTCAACATTGAAAAACAGCAACAAATTTAACAACCAACTCAACAATGGAAAGATCAAAAAAGTCAACAAAAACCTCAACATTGAAAAACACCAACAAATTCAAGAACAACCTCAAGAATGATATAAAAGCAAATATTCAACAACAACCTCAACATTGAAAAATACAAACAATTTCAAAAAATAACATTAATAACACCAACAAATTCAATAACAATCTCAATATTGAAAATCACCAACAAAATTCAACAACCTTAACATTGAAAAATGACAACAAATTCAACAACAACCTCAATATTGAAAATCACCAAAAAATTCAACAACCTAAACACTGTATATCACCAACAAATTCATCAACAACCCCAACTTTGAAAAATACAAAAAAGTTAAAAAAAACCCAACTCAAAAACTCAAAAAAATTCAACGACAACCTCTATATTGAAAATCACCAACAACTTCAACGACCACAACTTTGAAAAACTCCAACAAATTCTACAACAACCTCAACATTGAAAAACAACATCAAATTTAACAACAACCTCAACAATGAAAACACCAACAAATTCAACAAAAACCTCACCATTGAAAAACACCAACAAATTCAACAACAACCTCAACAATGAACAGCACCAAGAAATTCAACAACAACCTCAAGACTGAAAACCGCCAGCAAATTCAACAACATCCTCAACAATGAAAAACAACCAACAAATTCAAAATCAACCTCAACGTTTAAACGTACAAAAAAGTTCAACAAAATAAACATTGATAACATCAATAAATTCAGCAAAAACCTCAACTTTGAAAAACACAAAAAAGTTCAAAAAAAACCATTGATAACCCCAACAAATTCAACAGCAACAGCAATATTGAAAATCACCAACCAATTCAACGACCTCAACTTTCAAAAACACCAACAGATTCAACAACATCCTCAACTTTTAAAAATACAAACAAGTTCAACAATAAAATTGATAACACCAACAAATTCAACAACATCCTCAACAATGAAAAACACCAACAAATTCAACAAGAACCTCAACATTGAAAAACACCAACAAATTCAACAACAACTCAACATTGAAAAATACAAAAAAGTTCAAAAAATAACATTGATAACACCAACAAGTTTAACAACAACCTCAACATTGAAAAACGCCAACTATTTCAACAACAACCTCAATATTGAAAATCCAAACAATTTCAACAACAACCTCAACTATTAAAAGTACCAAAAAGTTCAACAAAACAAACATTGATAACACCAACAAATTCATCAACAACCTCAATATTGAAAATCACCAGCAAATTCAACAACATCAACATTGAAAAACACCAACAAATTAAACAACAACCTCAACATTTAAAAGTACAAAAAAGTTCAACAAAATGAACAGTGGAAATACCAATAAATTCAACAACGACCACAACTTTTAAAAATACAAACAAGTTCAACAAAATAAACATTGATGACACTGTCCAATTCAACAACAACCTCAACATTAAAAGTCACCAAAAAATTCAACAACTACCTCAACAATGAAAAACACCAACAAATTCAAAATCAACTTCAACTTTAAAAAGTACAAAAAAGTTCAACAAAACAATTAATTGATAACACCAATAATTTCAGCAACAACCTCCACTTTGAACAACACAAAAAAGTTCAAAAAAAACCCATTGATAACACCATCAAGTTCAACAACAACATCAATATTGAAAATCACAAACAAATTCAACAACAACCTCTTATTGAAAATCACCAACTAATTCAAAAACAACCTCAACTTTTAAAAGTACAAAAAAGTTGAAAAAAGAACATTGATAACACCATCAAATTCAACAACAACCTCAACATTGAAAAACAACATCAAATTTAGCACCAATGTCAACATTGAAAACACCAACAAATTCAATAAAAACCTCACCATTGAAAAACACCAACAAATTCAACAACAACCTCAACAATGAACAGCACCAAGAATTTCCACAACAACCTCAACATTGATAACCGCCAGCAAATTCAACAACAACCTCAACAATGAAAAACAACAAACAAATTCAACAACAACCTCAACGTTTAAACGTACAAAAAGGTTCAACAAAATAAACATTGATAACATCAATAAATTCAGCAAAAACCTCAACTTTGAAAAACACAAAATGGTTCAAAAAAAACCTTTGATAACCCCAACAAATTCAACAGCAACAGCAATATTGAAAATCACCAAACAATTCAACGACCTCAACTTTGAAAAACACCAACAGATTCAACAACATCCTCAACATTGAAAAACACCAACAAATTCAACAACAAGCTCAACATTGAAAAACATCAACAAATTCAACTACAACCTCAACAAGGAAAAACACCAACAAATTCAACAACAACCTCAACATTGAAAAACACCAACAAATTTAACAACAAGCTCAACATTGAAAAACATGAACAAATTCAACTACAAATTCAACATTGAAAAACACCAACAAATTCAACTACAAGCTCAACATTGAAAAATATCAACAAATTCAACAACAACTTCAACTTTGAAAAATACAAAAAAGTTCGAAAAATAACAACAACCTCAATATTGAAAAACGCCAACAATTTCAACAACAACCAAAATTATTAAAAGTACCATAAAGTTCAACAAAATAAAAGTTGATAATGCCAACAAATTCATCAACAACTTCATTATTGAAAATCACCAGCAAATTCGACAACCTCAACATTGAAAAACACAAAACAGTTCAAAAGATAACATTAATAACACCAACAAATTCAACAACATCAACATTGTAAAACACCAACCAAATCAACAACAACCTCAATATTGAAAATCACCAACAAATTCAACGACCTCAACTTTGAAAAACACCAACAAATTAAACAACAACCTCAACATTTAAAAGTGCAAAAAAGTTCAACAAAATGAACAGTGAAAACACCAATAAATTCACCAACGACCACAACTTTTAAAATTACAAACAAGTTCAACAAAATAAACATTGATGACACTGTCCAATTCAACAACAACCGCAACATTTAAAATCACCAATAAATTCACCAACCTAAACACTGAATATCACCAACAAGTTCAACAACAACCTCAATATTTAAAATCACCAACAAATTCAACAACAACCTCAACATTGAAAATCACCAACTAATTCAAAAACAACCTCAACTTTTAAAAGTACAAAAAAGTTGAAAAAAGAACATTGATAACACCATCAAATTAAACAACAACCTCAACATTGAAAAACAACATCAAATTTAGCACCAATGTCAACATTGAAAACACCAACAAATTCAATAAAAACCTCACCATTGAAAAACACCAACAAATTCAACAACAACCTCAACAATGAACAGCACCAAGAATTTCCACAACAACCTCAACATTGATAACCGCCAGCAAATTCAACAACAACCTCAACAATGAAAAACAACAAACAAATTCAACAACAACCTCAACGTTTAAACGTACAAAAAGGTTCAACAAAATAAACATTGATAACATCAATAAATTCAGCAAAAACCTCAACTTTGAAAAACACAAAATGGTTCAAAAAAAACCTTTGATAACCCCAACAAATTCAACAGCAACAGCAATATTGAAAATCACCAAACAATTCAACGACCTCAACTTTGAAAAACACCAACAGATTCAACAACATCCTCAACATTGAAAAACACCAACAAATTCAACAACAAGCTCAACATTGAAAAACATCAACAAATTCAACTACAACCTCAACAAGGAAAAACACCAACAAATTCAACAACAACCTCAACATTGAAAAACACCAACAAATTTAACAACAAGCTCAACATTGAAAAACATGAACAAATTCAACTACAAATTCAACATTGAAAAACACCAACAAATTCAACTACAAGCTCAACATTGAAAAATATCAACAAATTCAACAACAACTTCAACTTTGAAAAATACAAAAAAGTTCGAAAAATAACAACAACCTCAATATTGAAAAACGCCAACAATTTCAACAACAACCAAAATTATTAAAAGTACCATAAAGTTCAACAAAATAAAAGTTGATAATGCCAACAAATTCATCAACAACTTCATTATTGAAAATCACCAGCAAATTCGACAACCTCAACATTGAAAAACACAAAACAGTTCAAAAGATAACATTAATAACACCAACAAATTCAACAACATCAACATTGTAAAACACCAACCAAATCAACAACAACCTCAATATTGAAAATCGCCAACAAATTCAACGACCTCAACTTTGAAAAACACCAACAAATTAAACAACAACCTCAACATTTAAAAGTGCAAAAAAGTTCAACAAAATGAACAGTGAAAACACCAATAAATTCACCAACGACCACAACTTTTAAAATTACAAACAAGTTCAACAAAATAAACATTGATGACACTGTCCAATTCAACAACAACCACAACATTTAAAATCACCAATAAATTCACCAACCTAAACACTGAATATCACCAACAAGTTCAACAACAACCTCAATATTTAAAATCACCAACAAATTCAACAACAACCTCAACATTGAAAATCACCAACAGATTCAACAACAACCTCATCAGTGATAAACACAAACAAATTCAACAATAACCACAACTTTTAAAAGTACAAAAAAGTTGAAAAAAGAACATTGATAACACCAACAAATTCAACAACAACCTCAACAATGAACAGCAACAAAAAATAAAACAACAAACTCAACATTTAAAAACGCCGACAAATTCAACAACAACTTCAACAATGAAAAACAACCAACAAATTCCAAATCAACCTCAACCTTTAAAATTACAAATAAGTTCAACAAAATAAACATTGATAACATCAATAAATTCTGCAAAAACCTCAACTTTGAGAAACACAAAAAAGTTAAAAAAAAAACCATTGATAACCCCAACAAATTCAACAGCAACAGCAATATTGAAAATCACCAACCAATTCAACGACCTCAACTTTCAAAAACACCAACAGATTCAACAACATCCTCAACTTTTAAAAATACAAACAAGTTCAACAATAAAATTGATAACACCAACAAATTCAACAACATCCTCAACAATGAAAAACACCAACAAATTCAACAAGAACCTCAACATTGAAAAACACCAAAAAATTGAACAACAATCGCAACATTGAAAAATACCAACAAATTCAACAACAACCTCAACATTGAAAAATACAAAACAGTTCAAAAAATAACATTGATAACACCTACAAATTCAACAACAACCCCAATATTAAAAAACACCAACAAATTCAATAACAACCTCAACATTGAAAAACACCAACAAATTCAACAACAAACTCAACATAGAAAAAGACCAACAAATTCAACTACAAACTCAACATTGAAAAGCACCAACAAATTCAACAGCAACTTCAACATTGAATAATACAAAACAGTTCAAAAAATAACATTGATAACAACAACAAATTCAACAACAAACTCAATATTGAAAATCACCAACATATTCAACAACATCAACATTGAAAAACACCAATAAATTCAACAACAACCTCAACATTGAAAAACACAAAACAAATTCAACATCAACCTTAACATTGAAAAGGAATAAAAAATTAATAAACAACCTCAACTTTTAAAACTACAAAAAAGATCAACAAAATAAACATTGACAACAGCAACAAATTCAACTACATCCTCAATGTTTAAAATCACCAACAAATGTAACAACCTCAACATTGAAAAACAACAACAAATTTAACAACCAACTCAACAATGGAAAGACCACAAAATTCAACAAAAACCTCACCATTGAGAAACACCAACAAATTCAACAAGAACCTCAACATTGAAAAACACCAACAAATTCAAGACCAACCTCAACAATGATATAAAAGAAAATATTCAACAACAACCTCAACATTGAAAAATACAAAAAAGTTAAAAAAATAACATTAATAACACCAACAAATTCCACAACAACCTAAATATTGAAAATCATCAACAAAATTCAACAACCTTAACATTGAAAAACGCCAACAAAATCAACAACAACCTCAATATTGAAAATCACCAAAAAATTCAACAACCTCAACAATGAAAAACACCAACAAATTCATCAACAACCTCAACTTTGAAAAACACAGAAAAGTTCAAAAAAACCCACTGAAAACACCAATAAATTCAACAACAACCTCTATATTGAAAATCACCAACAAATTCAACGACCTCAACTTTGAAAAACACCAACAAATTCTACAACAACCTCACCATTGAAAAACACCAACAAATTCAACAACAACCTCAACAATGAACAGCACCAAGAAATTCAACAACAACCTCAACATTGAAAACCGCTAACAAATTCAACAACATCCTCAACAATGAAAAACAAACAACAAATTCAAAATCAACCTCAACGTTTAAACATACAAATAAGTTCAACAAAATAAACATTGATAACATCAATAAATTCAGCAAAAACTTCAACATTGAAAAACACAAAAAATTTCAAAAAAAACCATTGATAACCCCAACAAATTCAACAGCAACAGCAATATTGAAAATCACCAACCAATTCAACGACCTCAACTTTCAAAAACACCAACAGATTCAACAACATCCTAAACTTTTAAAAATACAAACAAGTTCAACAAAAAAATTGATAACACCGACAAATTCAACAACATCATCAACAATGAAAAACACCAACAAATTCAACAACAACCTCAACATTGAAAAACATCAACAAATTCAACAACAAAATCAACATTGAAAAACACCAACAAATTCAACAACAACCTCAACATTGAAAAATGCCAACAATTTCAAAAACAACCTCAATATTGATAATCCAAATAATTTCAACAACAACCTCAACTATTAAAAGTACCAAAAAGTTCAACAAAACAAACAATGATAACACCAACAAATTCATCAACAACCTCAATATTGAAAATCACCAGCAAATTCAACAACATCAACATTGAAAAACACAAAACATTTCAAAAGAAAACATTGATAACACCAACAAATTCAACAAGATCAACATTGAAAAACACCAACAAATTAAACAACAACCTCAACATTTAAAAGTACAAAAAAGTTCAACAAAATGAACAGTGGAAATAGCAATAAATTCAACAACGACCACAACTTTTAAAAATACAAACAAGTTCAACAAAATAAACATTGATGACACTGTCCAATTCAACAACAACCTCAACATTTAAAATCACCAATAAATTCACCAACCTAAACACTGAATATCACCAACAAGTTCAACAACAACATCAACATTGAAAAACATCAACAAATTTAACAAGAACCTCAACATTGAAAATCACCAACAAATTCAACAACAACCTCATCATTGAAAAACACCAACAAATTCAACAACAACCTCAACTTTTACATGTACTAAAAAGTTGCAAAAAGCCATTGATAACACCAACAAATTGAACAACAACCTCCATATTGAAAATCACCAACAAATTCAACAACAACCTCAACATTGAACATCACCAACAAATTCAACAACAACCTCATCAGTGATAAACACCAATAAATTCAACAATAACCTCAACTATTAAAAGTACAAAAATGTTGAAAAATGAACATTGACAACACCAACAAATTCAACAAAAACCTCAACAATGAACAGCAACAAAAAATAAAACAACAACCTCAACATTGAAAAACGCCAACAAATTCAACAACAACTTCAACAATGAAAAACAACCAACAAATTCCAAATCAACCTCAACCTTTAAAATTACAAATAAGTTCAACAAAATAAACATTGATAACATCAATAAATTCTGCAAAATCCTCAACTTTGAGAAACACAAAAAAGTTCCAATAAAACAATTGATAACCCCAACAAATTCAACAACAACAGCAATATTAAAAATCACCAACCAATTTAACGACCTCAACTTTGAAAAACACCAACAAATTCAACAACATCCTCAACTTTTAAAAATACAAACAAGTTAAAAAAAAAATGGATAACACCAACAAATTCAACAACATCCTCAACAATGAAAAACACCAACAAATTCAACAACAGCATCAAATATGAAAAACACCAAAAAATTGAACAACAATAGCAACATTGAAAAATACCAACAAATTCAACAAAAACCTCAACATTGAAAAATACAAAACAGTTCAAAAAATAACATTGATAACAGCAACAAATTCAACAACAACCTCAATATTGAAAATCACCAACAAATTCAACAACATCAACATTGAAAAACACCAATAAATTCAACAACAACCTCAACATTGAAAAACACAAAACAATTTCAACAACGTCCTCAACATTGAAAAGTAATAAAAAATTCAGCAACAACCTCAACTTTTAAAACTACAAAAAAGTTCAAGAAAATAAACATTGACAACACCAAAAAATTCAACTACATCCTCAATATTTAAAATCACCAACAAATGCAACAACCTCAACATTGAAAAACACCAACAAATTTAACAACCAACTCAACAATGGAAAGACCACAAAATTCAACAAAAACCTCACCATTGAGAAACACCAACAAATTCAACAAGAACCTCAACATTGAAAAACACCAACAAATTCAAGACCAACCTCAACAATGATATAAAAGAAAATATTCAACAACAACCACAACATTGAAAAATACAAAAAAGTTAAAAAAATAACATTAATAACACCAATAAATTCAATAACAACCTCAACAATGAAAAACACCAAAAAATTCAACAACAACCGCAACATTGAAAATTACCAACAAGTTCAATAACAACCTCAACATTGCAAAACACCAATAAATTCAACAACAACCAAAACATTGAAAAACGACAAGAAATTCAACAACATCAATATTGAAAATCACCATCAGATTCAACAACCTCAACACTGAATATCACCAACAAATTCAGCAACAACCTTAGCGTTGAAAAACACAAAAAAGTTTTAAAAAAAAACCATTGATAACACCAGCAAATTCAACAACAACGTCAATACTGAAATTCAACAACAAATTCAACAACAACCGCAACATTGAAAAACACCAACAAATTCAACAACAACCTCAACATTGAAAAACACCAACAAATTCAACAACAAACTCAACTTTTAAAAGTACAAACTAGTTCAACAAAATAAACATTGATGACACTATCCAATTCACAACAATATCAACATTGAAAAACAATAAAAAAATTTCAGCAACAACCTCAACTTTTAAAACTACAAAAATGTTCAACAAAATAAATATTCACAAAACCAACAAATTCAACTACAACCTTAATATTGAAAATCACCAACAAATTCAATAACAACCTCAACATTGAAAAACACCAAAAAAATCAACAAAAACCCTCACCATTGCAAAATACCAAAAAATTCAACAAAAACTTCAACTTTAAAAAATACAAACAAGTTGAACAAAAAAAACATTGATAAGACCAAGAAATTCAACAACAACCTCAACAATGAAAAACACCAACAAATTCAACTACAACCTTAATATTGAAAATCACCAACAAATTCAATAACAACCTCAACATTGAAAAACACCAAAAAAATCAACAAAAACCCTCACCATTGCAAAATACCAAAAAATTCAACAAAAACTTCAACTTTAAAAAATACAAACAAGTTGAACAAAAAAAACATTGATAAGACCAAGAAATTCAACAACAACCTCAACAATGAAAAACACCAACAAATTCAACAACAACCTCAACATTGAAAATCAGCAACAAATTCAACAACAACCTCAACATTGAAAAACACCAACAAATTCAATAACAACCTCAACATTGAAGAGCACCTACAAATTCAACTACAACCTCAACTTTGAAAAACAACAACACATTCAACAACAACCTTGACATGGAAAAACACCAACAAATTCAAGAACTTCCACTTTGAAAAATACAAAAAACTTTGACCTAAACTTTGAAAAACAGCAACAAATTCAACAACAACATCAACTTTTAAAAATACATACAAGATCAACAAAAAAAAACTTTGATAACACCAGAAAATTCAACAACAAACTCAATATTGAAAATCACCAACTAATTCAACATCAACATTGAAAAACACCAATAAATTCAACAACAACCTCAACATTGAAAAACACAAAACAAATTCAACAACAACCTCAATCAACGAAAAAAAACTTTGATAACACCAACAAATTCAACTACATCCTAAATGTTTAAAATCACCAACAAATGCAACAACCTCAACATTGAAAAACACCAACAGATTTAACAACCAACTCAACAGTGGAAAGACCAAAAAATTCAACAAAAACCTCACCATTGAAAAACACCAACAAATTCAACAAGAACCTCAACATTGAAAAATACAAACAAGTTCAAAAAATAACATTAATAACACCAACAAATTCAATAACAACCTCAATATTGAAAATCACCAAAAAATTCAAATACCTCAACACTGTATATCACCAACAAATTCATCAACAACCTCAACTTTGAAAAACACAAAAAAGTTCAAAAAAACCCATTGATAACACCAACAAATTCAACGACAACCTCTTTAATGAAAATCACCAACAAATTGAACGACCTCAACTTTGAAAAACACCAACAAATTCTACAACAATCTCAACATTGAAAAACAACATCAAATTTAACAACAACCTCAACAATGAAAACACCAACTAATTCAACAAAAACCTTACCATTGAAAAACACCAACAAATTCAACAACAACCTCAACAATGAACAGCACTAAGAAATTCAACAACAACCTCAACATTAAAAACCGCCAACAAATTCAACAACATCATCAACAATGAAAAACAACCAAGAAATTGAAAAATACAAAAAGGTTCAAAAAATAACATTGATAACACAAACAAATTCAACAACAACCTCAACAATGAAAAACACCAGAATAATAAAAAACCACAGCATTGAAAATTTCAAAATAGTTAAATAAATAACATTGATAACACAAACAAATTCAACAACAACCTCAATCTTGAAAAATACAAAAAAAGTTCAAAAAATAACACTGATAACATCAACAAATTCAGGCATGAAACTCAATATTGAAAATTAACAACAAATTCAATAACAACTTCAACATTGAAAATCACCAACAAATTCAAGAACAACCTCAACTTTTAAAAGAAGAGAAAAAGTTCAAAAAAAACATTGATCACACCAACAAATTCAACAAAAACCTCAACAATGAAAAAAAACAACAAATTCAACAACAATCTCAACTTTCAAAAATACAAAAAGTTCAAAATATAACATTGCTAACAGCAACAAATTCAACAACAACCTCAATATTGAAAATCACGAACAAATTCAACAAAATCAACATTGAAAAACAACAATAAATTCAAAAACAACCTCAACATTGAAAAACACCAACAAATTCAACAACAATGTCCGCATTGAAAAAAACCCAAAAATTCACCAACAAGCTCAAACTTTCAAAAATAGAATAAATGTTCAAATAATAACATTGATAAAAGCAACAAATTCAACAACAACCTCAACATTGATAAACTCCAACAAATTCGACCTGAACCTCAACAATGAAAAACACCAACAAATTCAACAACAGCCTCAACATTCAAAAGTACCAACAAATTCAACAACAACCTCAACAAAGAAAAACACAAACAAATTCAAATAAAACCTCAACATTGAATAGCAGCAACAAATTCAACAACAACCACAACAATGAAAAACACGAACAAATTCAACAACAACCTCAACATTGATAAATACCAACAAATTCAACATCAACTTCAACATTGAAAAATATAGATAAGTTCAATAAATAACATTGATAACACCAACAAATTCAACAACATCCTCAATATTGAATATCACCAACAATTTCAACAACAACCTCAACATTGAAAAACACCAACAAATTCAACAACAATGTCCACATTGAAAAAAACCCAAAAATTCACCAACAAGCTCAAACTTTCAAAAATAGAATAAATGTTCAAATAATAACTTTGATAAAAGCAACAAATTCAACAACAACCTCAACATTGATAAACTCCAACAAATTCGACCAGAACCTCAACAATGAAAAACACCAACAAATTCAACAACAGCCTCAACATTCAAAAGTACCAACAAATTCAACAACAACCTCAACAATGAAAAACACAAACAAATTCAAATAAAACCTCAACATTGAATAGCAGCAACAAATTCAACAACAACCACAACAATGAAAAACACGAACAAATTCAACAACAACCTCAACATTGATAAATACCAACAAATTCAACATCAAATTCAACATTAAAAAATATAGATTAGTTCAATAAATAACATTGATAACACCAACAAATTCAACAACAACCTCAATATTGAAAATCACCAACAATTTCAACAACAACCTCAACATTGAAAAACACCAACAAATTCAACAACAACCTCAATATTGAAAATCACCAACAAATTCAACAACAACCTCAACATTGAAAAACACGAACAAATTGAAAACCTCAACTTTGAAAAACACCAACAAATTCAACAACAAACTTAGATTTTAAAAATACAAACAAGTTCAACAAAAAACATTGATAACACCAACAAATTCAACAACAACCTCAACATTGAAAAACACCAACAAATTCAACAACAACCTCAACATTGAAAAAAGCCTACAAATTCAACAACAAGCTCAACGTTGAAAAACACCAACAAATTCAACAACAACCTCAATATTGAAAGACACCAACAAACTCAAAAACAAACTCAACATTGAAAATCACCCAAAAAATTCAACAACTTCAATATTGAAAATCACCAACAAATTCAACAACAACCTCAACATTTAAAAACGCCAACAAATTCAACAACAACCGCAACATTGAAAAACACCAACAAATTCAACAACAACCTCAACATTGAAAAACACCAACAACTTCAACAACCTCAACAATGAAAAACCACAGAAAAAAAAACAACTGCAACATTGAAAAATACAATAAAGTTCAACAAATAACATTGATAACACCAACAAATTCAACAACAACCTCAACGTTGAAAAATACAAAAAAGTTCAAAAAATAACATTGATAACACCAACAATTGCAACAGTAACCTCAACATTGAAAATCACCAACAAATTCAACAAAAACCTCAAAATTGAAAAAACCAACAAATTCAACAACAACCTCAACATTGAAAAATACAAAAAATTTTAAAAAATAACATTCATAACACCAACAAAATCAACAACAACCTCAACATTTAAAAGAAGAGAAAAAGTAAAAAAAAACATTGATAACATCAACAAATTCAACAACAACCTCAATATTGAAAGTAACCAACAAATTCAACAACAACATCAACATTGAAAAACACCAGCAAATTCAATAACAAGCTCAATATTGAAAGACACCAAGAAATTCAACAACAACCTCAACATTGAAAATCACCCAACAAATTCAATAACTTCAATTTTGAAAATCACCAACAAATTCTACAACAACCTCAACATTGAAAAACGCCAATAAATTCAACAAAAACCTCAATATTGAAAATCACCAACAACTTCAACAACAACCTCAACATTGAAAAATACAAAAAAGTTCAAAAAATAACATTGATAACACCAACAAATTCAACAACAAACTCAATATTGAAAATCAATAACAAATTCAACAACAACCTCAATATTGAAAGTAACCAACAAATTCAACAACAACATCAACATTGAAAAACACCAGCAAATTCAATAACAAGCTCAATATTGAAAGACACCAAGAAATTCAACAACAACCTCAACATTGAAAATCACCCAACAAATTCAATAACTTCAATTTTGAAAATCACCAACAAATTCTACAACAACCTCAACATTGAAAAACGCCAATAAATTCAACAAAAACCTCAATATTGAAAATCACCAACAACTTCAACAACAACCTCAACATTGAAAAATACAAAAAAGTTCAAAAAATAACATTGATAACACCAACAAATTCAACAACAAACTCAATATTGAAAATCAATAACAAATTCAACAACAACCTCAACATTGAAAAAAAACCAACAAATTCAACAACAACCTCAACATTGAAAAAACCTACAAATTCAACAACAAGCTCAACATTGAAAGACATCAACAAATTAAACAACAACCTCAAATTTCAAAATCACCAACAAATTGAACAACATCCATAATAAACATTACCAAAAAATTCAACAATAACCTCAACATTGTAAAACGACAACAAATTCAACAACAACCTCAACATTGAAAAACACCAACAAATTCAACAACAACCTCAACATTTAAAAGAAGAGAAAAAGTTAAAAAAAAAACACATTGATAACATCAACAAATTCAATAACAAGCTCAATATTGAAAGACACGAACAAATTCAACAACAACCTCAACATTGAAAAACGCCAATAAATTCAACAAGAACCTCAATATTGAAAATCACCAACAAATTCAACAACAACCTCAACATTGAAAAACACCAACAAGTTCAGCAACCTCAACCATGAAAAACACCTGAAAAATAAACAACCGCAACATTGAAAAATACAAAAAAGTTCAAAAAATAACATTGATAACAGCAACACATTCAACAACAACCTCAACATTGAAAAACACCAACAAATTCAACTACAACCTCAACAATGAAAAACACCAACAAATTCAACAACAACCTCAACATTCAAAAATAATAACCAATTCAACAACAACCTCAACAATGAAAAACACCAACAAATTCAGCAACAACCTCAATATTGAAAGACATCAACAAATTCAAGAACAACCTCAAAATTCAAAGTTACAAACAAATTCAGCAGCATCCATATTGAAAATCACCAACAAATTCAACAACAACCTCAACATTGTAAAACATCAACAAATTCAACAACAACCTGAACTTTAGAAGAAGAGAAAAAGTTCAAAAAAAACATTGATAACATCAACAACTTCAACAAAAACCTCAACATTGAAAAAGGCCAACAAATTCAACAACAACCTCATATTTGAAAGTCACCAACAAATTCAACAACAACATGAACATTGAAAAACACTAGCAAATTCAACAACAAACTCAATATTGAAAATCACACAAAAAATTCAACAACATCCGCAACATTTGAAAAAGACCAACAAATTCAACAACAACCTCAACATTGAAAAAAAACCAACAAATTCAACAACAACCTCAACATTGAAAAAACCTACAAATTCAACAACAAGCTCAACATTGAAAGACATCAACAAATTAAACAACAACCTCAAATTTCAAAATCACCAACAAATTGAACAACATCCATAATAAACATTACCAAAAAATTCAACAATAACCTCAACATTGTAAAACGACAACAAATTCAACAACAACCTCAACATTGAAAAACACCAACAAATTCAACAACAACCTCAACATTTAAAAGAAGAGAAAAAGTTAAAAAAAAACACATTGATAACATCAACAAATTCAATAACAAGCTCAATATTGAAAGACACGAACAAATTCAACAACAACCTCAACATTGAAAAACGCCAATAAATTCAACAAGAACCTCAATATTGAAAATCACCAACAAATTCAACAACAACCTCAACATTGAAAAACACCAACAAGTTCAGCAACGTCAACCATGAAAAACACCTGAAAAATAAACAACCGCAACATTGAAAAATACAAAAAAGTTCAAAAAATAACATTGATAACACCAACCAATTCAACAACAACCTCAACATTGAAAAAAAACCAACAAATTCAACAACAACCTCAACATTGAAAAAACCTACAAATTCAACAACAAGCTCAACATTGAAAGACATCAACAAATTAAACAACAACCTCAACTTTCAAAATCACCAACAAATTGAACAACATCCATAATAAACATTACCAAAAAATTCAACAATAACCTCAACATTGTAAAACAACAACAAATTCAACAACAACCTCAACATTGAAAAACACCAACAAATTCAACAACAACCTCAACATTTAAAAGAAGAGAAAAAGTTAAAAAAAAAACACATTGATAACATCAACAAATTCAATAACAAGCTCAATATTGAAAGACACGAACAAATTCAACAACAACCTCAACATTGAAAATCACCCAACAAATTCAACAACAACCTCAACATTGAAAAACGCCAATAAATTCAACAAGAACCTCAATATTGAAAATCACCAACAAATTCAACAACAACCTCAACATTGAAAAACACCAACAAATTCAGCAACCTCAACCATGAAAAACACCTGAAAAATAAACAACCGCAACATTGAAAAATACAAAAAAGTTCAAAAAATAACATTGATAACAGCAACACATTCAACAACAACCTCAACATTGAAAAACACCAACAAATTCAACTACAACCTCAACAATGAAAAACACCAACAAATTCAACAACAACCTCAACATTCAAAAATAATAACCAATTCAACAACAACCTCAACAATGATAAACACCAACAAATTCAACAACAACCTCAATATTGAAAGACATCAACAAATTCAAGAACAACCTCAAAATTCAAAGTTACAAACAAATTCAGCAGCATCCATATGGAAAATCACCAACAAATTCAACAACAACCTCAACATTGTAAAACATCAACAAATTCAACAACAACCTGAACTTTAGAAGAAGAGAAAAAGTTCAAAAAAAACAATGATAACATCAACAACTTCAACAAAAACCTCAACATTGAAAAAGGCCAACAAATTCAACAACAACCCCATATTTGAAAGTCACCAACAAATTCAACAACAACATGAACATTGAAAAACACTAGCAAATTCAACAACAAACTCAATATTGAAAATCACACAAAAAATTCAACAACATCCGCAACATTGAAAAAGACCAAAAAATTCAACAACAACCTCAACATTGAAAAACACCAACAAATTCAACAACAATCTCCACATTGAATAATACCCACAAATTCAACAACAAGCTCAACAATAGATGTTCCAAAAATAACATTGATAACAGCAACAAATTCAACAACAACCTCAATATTGAAAGACATCAACAAATTCAAGAACAACCTCAAAATTCAAAGTTACAAACAAATTCAGCAGCATCCATATGGAAAATCACCAACAAATTCAACAACAACCTCAACATTGTAAAACATCAACAAATTCAACAACAACCTGAACTTTAGAAGAAGAGAAAAAGTTCAAAAAAAACAATGATAACATCAACAACTTCAACAAAAACCTCAACATTGAAAAAGGCCAACAAATTCAACAACAACCCCATATTTGAAAGTCACCAACAAATTCAACAACAACATGAACATTGAAAAACACTAGCAAATTCAACAACAAACTCAATATTGAAAATCACACAAAAAATTCAACAACATCCGCAACATTGAAAAAGACCAACAAATTCAACAACAACGTCAACATTGAAAAACACCAACAAATTCAACAACAACCGCAACATTGAAAAACACCAACAAATTCAACAACAACCTCAACATTGAAAAACACCAACAACTTCAACAACCTCAACAATGAAAAACCACAGAAAAAAAAACAACTGCAACATTGAAAAATACAATAAAGTTCAACAAATAACATTGATAACACCAACAAATTCATCAACAACCTCAACGTTGAAAAATACAAAAAATTTCAAAAAATAACATTGATAACACCAACAATTTCAACAGTAAACTCAACATTGAAAATCACCAACAAATTCAACAAAAACCTCAAAATTGAAAAAAACCAACAAATTCAACAACAACCTCAACATTGAAAAATACAAAAAATTTTAAAAAATAACATTCATAACACCAACAAATTCAACAACAACCTCAACATTTAAAAGAAGAGAAAAAGTAAAAAAAAACATTGATAACATCAACAAATTCAACAACAACCTCAATATTGAAAGTCACCAACAAATTCAACAACAACATCAACATTGAAAAACACCAGCAAATTCAATATCAACCTCAATATTGAAGTTCACCAACAAATTCAACACCAACATCAACATTGAAAAACACCAGCAAATTCAATAACTTCAATTTTGAAAATCACCGACAAATTCTACAACAACCTCAACATTGAAAAACGCCAATAAATTCAACAAAAACCTCAATATTGAAAATCACCAACAACTTCAACAACAACCTCAACATTGAAAAATACAAAAAAGTTCAAAAAATAACATTGATAACACCAACCAATTCAACAACAACCTCAACATTGAAAAAAAACCAACAAATTCAACAACAACCTCAACATTGAAAAAACCTACAAATTCAACAACAAGCTCAACATTGAAAGACATCAACAAATTAAACAACAACCTCAAATTTCAAAATCACCAACAAATTGAACAACATCCATAATAAACATTACCAAAAAATTCAACAATAACCTCAACATTGTAAAACGACAACAAATTCAACAACAACCTCAACATTGAAAAACACCAACAAATTCAACAACAACCTCAACATTTAAAAGAAGAGAAAAAGTTAAAAAAAAAACACATTGATAACATCAACAAATTCAATAACAAGCTCAATATTGAAAGACACGAACAAATTCAACAACAACCTCAACATTGAAAAACGCCAATAAATTCAACAAGAACCTCAATATTGAAAATCACCAACAAATTCAACAACAACCTCAACATTGAAAAACACCAACAAGTTCAGCAACCTCAACCATGAAAAACACCTGAAAAATAAACAACCGCAACATTGAAAAATACAAAAAAGTTCAAAAAATAACATTGATAACAGCAACACATTCAACAACAACCTCAACATTGAAAAACACCAACAAATTCAACTACAACCTCAACAATGAAAAACACCAACAAATTCAACAACAACCTCAACATTCAAAAATAATAACCAATTCTACAACAACCTCAACAATGAAAAACACCAACAAATTCAGCAACAACCTCAATATTGAAAGACATCAACAAATTCAAGAACAACCTCAAAATTCAAAGTTACAAACAAATTCAGCAGCATCCATATTGAAAATCACCAACAAATTCAACAACAACCTCAACATTGTAAAACATCAACAAATTCAACAACAACCTGAACTTTAGAAGAAGAGAAAAAGTTCAAAAAAAACATTGATAACATCAACAACTTCAACAAAAACCTCAACATTGAAAAAGGCCAACAAATTCAACAACAACCTCATATTTGAAAGTCACCAACAAATTCAACAACAACATGAACATTGAAAAACACTAGCAAATTCAACAACAAACTCAATATTGAAAATCACACAAAAAATTCAACAACATCCGCAACATTGAAAAAGACCAACAAATTCAACAACAACCTCACCATTGAAAAAAAACCAACAAATTCAACAACAACCTCAACATTGAAAAAACCTACAAATTCAACAACAAGCTCAACATTGAAAGACATCAACAAATTAAACAACAACCTCAAATTTCAAAATCACCAACAAATTGAACAACATCCATAATAAACATTACCAAAAAATTCAACAATAACCTCAACATTGTAAAACGACAACAAATTCAACAACAACCTCAACATTGAAAAACACCAACAAATTCAACAACAACCTCAACATTTAAAAGAAGAGAAAAAGTTAAAAAAAAAACACATTGATAACATCAACAAATTCAATAACAAGCTCAATATTGAAAGACACGAACAAATTCAACAACAACCTCAACATTGAAAAACGCCAATAAATTCAACAAGAACCTCAATATTGAAAATCACCAACAAATTCAACAACAACCTCAACATTGAAAAACACCAACAAGTTCAGCAACCTCAACCATGAAAAACACCTGAAAAATAAACAACCGCAACATTGAAAAATACAAAAAAGTTCAAAAAATAACATTGATAACAGCAACACATTCAACAACAACCTCAACATTGAAAAACACCAACAAATTCAACTACAACCTCAACAATGAAAAACACCAACAAATTCAACAACAACCTCAACATTCAAAAATAATAACCAATTCAACAACAACCTCAACAATGAAAAACACCAACAAATTCAGCAACAACCTCAATATTGAAAGACATCAACAAATTCAAGAACAACCTCAAAATTCAAAGTTACAAACAAATTCAGCAGCATCCATATTGAAAATCACCAACAAATTCAACAACAACCTCAACATTGTAAAACATCAACAAATTCAACAACAACCTGAACTTTAGAAGAAGAGAAAAAGTTCAAAAAAAACATTGATAACATCAACAACTTCAACAAAAACCTCAACATTGAAAAAGGCCAACAAATTCAACAACAACCTCATATTTGAAAGTCACCAACAAATTCAACAACAACATGAACATTGAAAAACACTAGCAAATTCAACAACAAACTCAATATTGAAAATCACACAAAAAATTCAACAACATCCGCAACATTTGAAAAAGACCAACAAATTCAACAACAACCTCAACATTGAAAAAAAACCAACAAATTCAACAACAACCTCAACATTGAAAAAACCTACAAATTCAACAACAAGCTCAACATTGAAAGACATCAACAAATTAAACAACAACCTCAAATTTCAAAATCACCAACAAATTGAACAACATCCATAATAAACATTACCAAAAAATTCAACAATAACCTCAACATTGTAAAACGACAACAAATTCAACAACAACCTCAACATTGAAAAACACCAACAAATTCAACAACAACCTCAACATTTAAAAGAAGAGAAAAAGTTAAAAAAAAACACATTGATAACATCAACAAATTCAATAACAAGCTCAATATTGAAAGACACGAACAAATTCAACAACAACCTCAACATTGAAAAACGCCAATAAATTCAACAAGAACCTCAATATTGAAAATCACCAACAAATTCAACAACAACCTCAACATTGAAAAACACCAACAAGTTCAGCAACCTCAACCATGAAAAACACCTGAAAAATAAACAACCGCAACATTGAAAAATACAAAAAAGTTCAAAAAATAACATTGATAACAGCAACACATTCAACAACAACCTCAACATTGAAAAACACCAACAAATTCAACTACAACCTCAACAATGAAAAACACCAACAAATTCAACAACAACCTCAACATTCAAAAATAATAACCAATTCAACAACAACCTCAACAATGAAAAACACCAACAAATTCAGCAACAACCTCAATATTGAAAGACATCAACAAATTCAAGAACAACCTCAAAATTCAAAGTTACAAACAAATTCAGCAGCATCCATATTGAAAATCACCAACAAATTCAACAACAACCTCAACATTGTAAAACATCAACAAATTCAACAACAACCTGAACTTTAGAAGAAGAGAAAAAGTTCAAAAAAAACATTGATAACATCAACAACTTCAACAAAAACCTCAACATTGAAAAAGGCCAACAAATTCAACAACAACCTCATATTTGAAAGTCACCAACAAATTCAACAACAACATGAACATTGAAAAACACTAGCAAATTCAACAACAAACTCAATATTGAAAATCACACAAAAAATTCAACAACATCCGCAACATTTGAAAAAGACCAACAAATTCAACAACAACCTCAACATTGAAAAAAAACCAACAAATTCAACAACAACCTCAACATTGAAAAAACCTACAAATTCAACAACAAGCTCAACATTGAAAGACATCAACAAATTAAACAACAACCTCAACTTTCAAAATCACCAACAAATTGAACAACATCCATAATAAACATTACCAAAAAATTCAACAATAACCTCAACATTGTAAAACAACAACAAATTCAACAACAACCTCAACATTGAAAAACACCAACAAATTCAACAACAACCTCAACATTTAAAAGAAGAGAAAAAGTTAAAAAAAAACACATTGATAACATCAACAAATTCAATAACAAGCTCAATATTGAAAGACACGAACAAATTCAACAACAACCTCAACATTGAAAAACGCCAATAAATTCAACAAGAACCTCAATATTGAAAATCACCAACAAATTCAACAACAACCTCAACATTGAAAAACACCAACAAGTTCAGCAACCTCAACCATGAAAAACACCTGAAAAATAAACAACCGCAACATTGAAAAATACAAAAAAGTTCAAAAAATAACATTGATAACAGCAACACATTCAACAACAACCTCAACATTGAAAAACACCAACAAATTCAACTACAACCTCAACAATGAAAAACACCAACAAATTCAACAACAACCTCAACATTCAAAAATAATAACCAATTCAACAACAACCTCAACAATGAAAAACACCAACAAATTCAGCAACAACCTCAATATTGAAAGACATCAACAAATTCAAGAACAACCTCAAAATTCAAAGTTACAAACAAATTCAGCAGCATCCATATTGAAAATCACCAACAAATTCAACAACAACCTCAACATTGTAAAACATCAACAAATTCAACAACAACCTGAACTTTAGAAGAAGAGAAAAAGTTCAAAAAAAACATTGATAACATCAACAACTTCAACAAAAACCTCAACATTGAAAAAGGCCAACAAATTCAACAACAACCTCATATTTGAAAGTCACCAACAAATTCAACAACAACATGAACATTGAAAAACACTAGCAAATTCAACAACAAACTCAATATTGAAAATCACACAAAAAATTCAACAACATCCGCAACATTTGAAAAAGACCAACAAATTCAACAACAACCTCAACATTGAAAAAAAACCAACAAATTCAACAACAACCTCAACATTGAAAAAACCTACAAATTCAACAACAAGCTCAACATTGAAAGACATCAACAAATTAAACAACAACCTCAAATTTCAAAATCACCAACAAATTGAACAACATCCATAATAAACATTACCAAAAAATTCAACAATAACCTCAACATTGTAAAACGACAACAAATTCAACAACAACCTCAACATTGAAAAACACCAACAAATTCAACAACAACCTCAACATTTAAAAGAAGAGAAAAAGTTAAAAAAAAACACATTGATAACATCAACAAATTCAATAACAAGCTCAATATTGAAAGACACGAACAAATTCAACAACAACCTCAACATTGAAAAACGCCAATAAATTCAACAAGAACCTCAATATTGAAAATCACCAACAAATTCAACAACAACCTCAACATTGAAAAACACCAACAAGTTCAGCAACCTCAACCATGAAAAACACCTGAAAAATAAACAACCGCAACATTGAAAAATACAAAAAAGTTCAAAAAATAACATTGATAACAGCAACACATTCAACAACAACCTCAACATTGAAAAACACCAACAAATTCAACTACAACCTCAACAATGAAAAACACCAACAAATTCAACAACAACCTCAACATTCAAAAATAATAACCAATTCTACAACAACCTCAACAATGAAAAACACCAACAAATTCAGCAACAACCTCAATATTGAAAGACATCAACAAATTCAAGAACAACCTCAAAATTCAAAGTTACAAACAAATTCAGCAGCATCCATATTGAAAATCACCAACAAATTCAACAACAACCTCAACATTGTAAAACATCAACAAATTCAACAACAACCTGAACTTTAGAAGAAGAGAAAAAGTTCAAAAAAAACATTGATAACATCAACAACTTCAACAAAAACCTCAACATTGAAAAAGGCCAACAAATTCAACAACAACCTCATATTTGAAAGTCACCAACAAATTCAACAACAACATGAACATTGAAAAACACTAGCAAATTCAACAACAAACTCAATATTGAAAATCACACAAAAAATTCAACAACATCCGCAACATTGAAAAAGACCAACAAATTCAACAACAACCTCACCATTGAAAAAAAACCAACAAATTCAACAACAACCTCAACATTGAAAAAACCTACAAATTCAACAACAAGCTCAACATTGAAAGACATCAACAAATTAAACAACAACCTCAAATTTCAAAATCACCAACAAATTGAACAACATCCATAATAAACATTACCAAAAAATTCAACAATAACCTCAACATTGTAAAACGACAACAAATTCAACAACAACCTCAACATTGAAAAACACCAACAAATTCAACAACAACCTCAACATTTAAAAGAAGAGAAAAAGTTAAAAAAAAAACACATTGATAACATCAACAAATTCAATAACAAGCTCAATATTGAAAGACACGAACAAATTCAACAACAACCTCAACATTGAAAAACGCCAATAAATTCAACAAGAACCTCAATATTGAAAATCACCAACAAATTCAACAACAACCTCAACATTGAAAAACACCAACAAGTTCAGCAACCTCAACCATGAAAAACACCTGAAAAATAAACAACCGCAACATTGAAAAATACAAAAAAGTTCAAAAAATAACATTGATAACAGCAACACATTCAACAACAACCTCAACATTGAAAAACACCAACAAATTCAACTACAACCTCAACAATGAAAAACACCAACAAATTCAACAACAACCTCAACATTCAAAAATAATAACCAATTCAACAACAACCTCAACAATGAAAAACACCAACAAATTCAGCAACAACCTCAATATTGAAAGACATCAACAAATTCAAGAACAACCTCAAAATTCAAAGTTACAAACAAATTCAGCAGCATCCATATTGAAAATCACCAACAAATTCAACAACAACCTCAACATTGTAAAACATCAACAAATTCAACAACAACCTGAACTTTAGAAGAAGAGAAAAAGTTCAAAAAAAACATTGATAACATCAACAACTTCAACAAAAACCTCAACATTGAAAAAGGCCAACAAATTCAACAACAACCTCATATTTGAAAGTCACCAACAAATTCAACAACAACATGAACATTGAAAAACACTAGCAAATTCAACAACAAACTCAATATTGAAAATCACACAAAAAATTCAACAACATCCGCAACATTGAAAAAGACCAACAAATTCAACAACAACCTCAACATTGAAAAACACCAACAAATTCAACAACGATCTCCACATTGAATAATACCCACAAATTCAACAACAAGCTCAACAATAGATGTTCCAAAAATAACATTGATAACAGCAACAAATTCAACAACAACCTCAACATTGAAAAACAACAACAAATTTGACTACAACCTCAACAATTAAAAACACCAACAAATTCAACAACCTCAGCATTGAAAAACACCAACAACTGCAACAAATTCAGCAATGAAAAACACCAAAATATTCAACAATCGCAACATTGAAAAATAACAATAAATTCAACAACAACCTCAACTTATAAAGGAAGAGAAAAATTTCAAAAAAAACATGGATAACACCAACAAATTCAACAACAACCTCAACATTGAAAAATACAAAAAAGTTAAAACAATAAAATTGATAACACCAAAAACATCAAGAACAACCTCAACGTTGAAAAATACAAAAAAGTTCAAAAAATAACATTGATAACACCAACAAATTCAACAACAACCTGAATATTGAAAATCACCAACAAATTCGACTTCAACCTTAACTTTTAAAAATACAAACACGTTCAACAAAAAACATTGATAACACCAACAATTTCAACAACCACCTCAACAATGAAAAACACCAATAAATTGAACAACAAGCACAACATTGAAAAACACCAACAACTTCAACAACCTCAACAATTAAAAACACCAAATAATTCAACAACCGCAACATTGAAAAATACGAACAATTTGAACAACAACCTCAACTTTTAGAAGAAGAGAAAAATTTCAAAAAAAACATTGATATCACCAAGAAATTCAACACCAACCTCAATTTTTAAAAGAAGAGAAAAAGTTCAAAAAAAACATTGATAACACCAACCAATTCAACAACAACCTCAACATTGAAAACTACAAAAAATTTCAAAACATAACATTGATAACACCTACAAATTCAACAACAAATTCAATATTGAAAATCAATAATAAATTCAACCACAACCTCTACATTGAAAAACACCAACAATTTCAACAACAACCTCAACATTGAAAAAAATCTACAAATGCAACATCAACCTCAACAATGTAAAAGACCAACAAATTCAACAACAACCTCAACATTGAAAAACACCAATAAATTCAACAACAACCTCAACAATTAAAAGAAGAGAAAAACTTTAAAAAAAACATTCATAACACCACCAAATTCAACAACAACGTCAGCATTGAAAAACGCCAACAAATTCAAACAGAAACTCAATGTTGAAAATCACTAACAAATTCAACAACAACCACAACATTGAAAAATACCAACAAATTCAACAACAACCTCAACTTTTAAAAGAAGAGAAAAAGTTCTAAAAAAAATTGATAACACCAACAAATTCAACAACAACCTCAATATTGAAGAACACCATCAACTTCAACAACAACCTCAACATTCAAAATCACCAACAAATTCAACATTATCAATATTGAAGGTCACCAACAAATTCAACAACAACCCCAACATTGAAAAACACAAACAAATTCAACAACAACCTCAACTTTAAAAAAAAGAGAAAAAGTTCAAAAAAAACATTGATAACACCAGCAAATTCAACAACAACCACAACATTGGAAGACACCGACAAATTCAACAACAACCTCAACTTTGAAAAACACCAACAAATTCAAAAACAACCTCAACATTGAAAAACACCAACAAAATCAACAACCTCAACAATGAAAAACACCAACAAATTCAACAACAACCTCAACATTGAAAATCACCAACAAATTCAACAAAATCAACATTGAAAAACACCAACAAATTCAACAACAACCTCAACATTGAAAAACACCAACAAAATCAACAACAATCTCAACATTGAAAAAAACCAACACATTCAACAACAAGCTCAACATTCAAAAAAGAATAAATGATCAAATAATAACATTGATAACCGCAACAAATTCAAACAACCACCTCAACATTGAAAAACACCAACAAATTCAACTACAACATTAACAATGAAAAACACCAACAAATTCAACAACAACCTCAACATTGAAAAACACCAACAAATTCAACAACAACCTCAACATTCAAAAATACCAATAAATTCAACAACAACCTCAACAATGAAAAATACCAATAAATTCAACAACAACCTCAACAAAGAAGAACACCAAAACATTCAACAACAACTGCAACATTGAAAAACACCAACAAATTCAACAACAACCTCAATATTGAAGGACACCAGCAATTTCAACAACAACCTCAACATTGAAAAAAACCAACAAATTCAACTATAAACTCTACAATGAAAAATACTAAAAAGTTCAAAGAATATCATTGATAACAGCAACAAATTCAACATCTACCTCAACATTGAAAACTACAAAGAATTTCAATAAATAACATTGATAACACCAGCAAATTCAACAACAACCTCAACTTTTAAAAGAAGAGAAAAAGATCAAAAAAAATTGATAACACCAACAAATTCAACAACAACCTCAACATTTTAAAATGCCAACAAATTCAACAACAATCTCAATATTGAAAGTCACCAACAAATTTAACAACAACCTCAACATTCAAAAACACCAACATATTCAACAACAACCTCAATATTGAAAGACACCAACAAGTTCACAATAACCTCAACATTGCAAAGCACCAACAAATTCAACAACAATCTCAACATTGAAAAACACCAACAAATTCAACAACAACCTCAACTTTCAAAAGAAGAGAAAAACTTCAAATAAAACATTGATAACAAGAACAAATTCAACAACAACGTCAACATTGAACAACGTCAACAAATTCGACCAGAACCTCAAAATTGAAAATCACCAACAAATCAAACAACAACCTCAACAATGAAAAACACCAAAAAATTCAACAACAACCGCAACATTGAAAAACACCGACAAATTCAACAACAACCTCAACATTGAACAACGCCAACAAATTCGACCAGAACCTCAATATTGAAAATCACCAACAAATTCAACAACAACCTCATCAATGAAAAAAACCAACAAATTCAACAAAATCAACATTTATAAACACCAACAAATTCAACAACAACCTCAACATTGAAAAACACCAACAAATTCAACAACAAGCTCATCTTTCAAAAGTACAATAAATGTTCAAAAAATAACATTGATAACAGCAACAAATTCAACACCAACCTCAACAATGAAAAACACCAACAAATTCGAATACAACCTCAACAATGACACAGACCAACAAATTCAACTACAACCTCTACAATGAAAAGCAGCAACAAATTCAACCACAACCTCAACATTGAAAAACACCAACAAATTCAACAACAACCTCAACATTGAAAAACACCAACAAATCGAACAACCTCAACATTGAAAAACACCAACAAATTCAACAACAACCTTAACTTTTAAAAGTACAAACAAGTTCAACAAAAATCACTGTTCACACCAACAATTTCAACAACAACCTCAACAATGAAAAACACCAACAAATTGAACAACAACCTCAACATTGAAAAACACGAACAAATTCAACACCAACCTCAACAATGAAAAACACCAACAAATTCAACTGCAACCTCAACAATGACACAGATCAACAAATTCAACTACAACCTCTACAATGAAAAGCAGCAACAAATTCAACCACAAACTCAACATTGAAAAACACCAACAAATTCAACAACAACCTCCACATTGAAAAACACCAACAGATCGAACAACCTCAACATTGAAAAACACCAACAAATTCAACAACAAACTTAACTTTTCAAAGTACAAACAGGTTCAACAAAAATCACTGTTCACACCAACAATTTCAACAACAACCTCAACAATGAAAAACACCAACAAATTCAACTACACCCACAATATTCAACATCACCAACAAATGCAACAACATCAATATTGAAAATCACACACAAATTCAACAACAACCTCAACATTGAAAAACACCAATAAATTCAACAACAACCTCAACAATTAAAAGAAGAGAAAAACTTTAAAAAAAACATTCATAACACCACCAAATTCAACAACAACGTCAGCATTGAAAAACGCCAACAAATTCAAACAGAAACTCAATGTTGAAAATCACTAACAAATTCAACAACAACCACAACATTGAAAAATACCAACAAATTCAACAACAACCTCAACTTTTAAAAGAAGAGAAAAAGTTCTAAAAAAAATTGATAACACCAACAAATTCAACAACAACCTCAATATTGAAGAACACCATCAACTTCAACAACAACCTCAACATTCAAAATCACCAACAAATTCAACATTATCAATATTGAAGGTCACCAACAAATTCAACAACAACCCCAACATTGAAAAACACAAACAAATTCAACAACAACCTCAACTTTAAAAAAAAGAGAAAAAGTTCAAAAAAAACATTGATAACACCAGCAAATTCAACAACAACCACAACATTGGAAGACACCGACAAATTCAACAACAACCTCAACTTTGAAAAACACCAACAAATTCAAAAACAACCTCAACATTGAAAAACACCAACAAAATCAACAACCTCAACAATGAAAAACACCAACAAATTCAACAACAACCTCAACATTGAAAATCACCAACAAATTCAACAAAATCAACATTGAAAAACACCAACAAATTCAACAACAACCTCAACATTGAAAAACACCAACAAAATCAACAACAATCTCAACATTGAAAAAAACCAACACATTCAACAACAAGCTCAACATTCAAAAAAGAATAAATGATCAAATAATAACATTGATAACCGCAACAAATTCAAACAACCACCTCAACATTGAAAAACACCAACAAATTCAACTACAACATTAACAATGAAAAACACCAACAAATTCAACAACAACCTCAACATTGAAAAACACCAACAAATTCAACAACAACCTCAACATTCAAAAATACCAATAAATTCAACAACAACCTCAACAATGAAAAATACCAATAAATTCAACAACAACCTCAACAAAGAAGAACACCAAAACATTCAACAACAACTGCAACATTGAAAAACACCAACAAATTCAACAACAACCTCAATATTGAAGGACACCAGCAATTTCAACAACAACCTCAACATTGAAAAAAACCAACAAATTCAACTATAAACTCTACAATGAAAAATACTAAAAAGTTCAAAGAATATCATTGATAACAGCAACAAATTCAACATCTACCTCAACATTGAAAACTACAAAGAATTTCAATAAATAACATTGATAACACCAGCAAATTCAACAACAACCTCAACTTTTAAAAGAAGAGAAAAAGATCAAAAAAAATTGATAACACCAACAAATTCAACAACAACCTCAACATTTTAAAATGCCA
Organism: Cetorhinus maximus; assembly: GCF_964194155.1. Classification (NCBI taxonomy): domain Eukaryota; kingdom Metazoa; phylum Chordata; class Chondrichthyes; order Lamniformes; family Cetorhinidae; genus Cetorhinus; species Cetorhinus maximus. Next base: position 231,817 of record NW_027596204.1, read on the forward strand.
ACAAATTCAACAACAATCTCAATATTGAAAGTCACCAACAAATTTAACAACAACCTCAACATTCAAAAACACCAACATATTCAACAACAACCTCAATATTGAAAGACACCAACAAGTTCACAATAACCTCAACATTGCAAAGCACCAACAAATTCAACAACAATCTCAACATTGAAAAACACCAACAAATTCAACAACAACCTCAACTTTCAAAAGAAGAGAAAAACTTCAAATAAAACATTGATAACAAGAACAAATTCAACAACAACGTCAACATTGAACAACGTCAACAAATTCGACCAGAACCTCAAAATTGAAAATCACCAACAAATCAAACAACAACCTCAACAATGAAAAACACCAAAAAATTCAACAACAACCGCAACATTGAAAAACACCGACAAATTCAACAACAACCTCAACATTGAACAACGCCAACAAATTCGACCAGAACCTCAATATTGAAAATCACCAACAAATTCAACAACAACCTCATCAATGAAAAAAACCAACAAATTCAACAAAATCAACATTTATAAACACCAACAAATTCAACAACAACCTCAACATTGAAAAACACCAACAAATTCAACAACAAGCTCATCTTTCAAAAGTACAATAAATGTTCAAAAAATAACATTGATAACAGCAACAAATTCAACACCAACCTCAACAATGAAAAACACCAACAAATTCGAATACAACCTCAACAATGACACAGACCAACAAATTCAACTACAACCTCTACAATGAAAAGCAGCAACAAATTCAACCACAACCTCAACATTGAAAAACACCAACAAATTCAACAACAACCTCAACATTGAAAAACACCAACAAATCGAACAACCTCAACATTGAAAAACACCAACAAATTCAACAACAACCTTAACTTTTAAAAGTACAAACAAGTTCAACAAAAATCACTGTTCACACCAACAATTTCAACAACAACCTCAACAATGAAAAACACCAACAAATTGAACAACAACCTCAACATTGAAAAACACCAACAAATTCAACTGCAACCTCAACAATGACACAGATCAACAAATTCAACTACAACCTCTACAATGAAAAGCAGCAACAAATTCAACCACAAACTCAACATTGAAAAACACCAACAAATTCAACAACAAACTTAACTTTTCAAAGTACAAACAGGTTCAACAAAAATAACTGTTCACAACAACAATTTCAACAACAACCTCAACAATGAAAAACACCAACAAATTCAACTACACCCACAACATTCAACATCACCAACAAATGCAACAACATCAATATTGAAAATCACACACAAATTCAACAACAACCTCAACATTGAAAAACGACAACAAATTCAACAACAACATCAATATTGAAAATCACCAACAAATTCAACAACAACCTCAACATTGAAAAACACGAACAAATTCAACAACAACCTCAACTTATAAAAGAAGAGAAACATTTCAAAAAAAACATTGATAACACCAACAAATTCAACAACAACATCAACATTGAAAATCGTCAACAAATTCAACAACAACCTCAATATTGAAAGTCACCAACAAATTCAACAACAACATCAACATTGAAAAACACCAACAAATTCAACAACAACCTCAATATTGAAAATCACCAGCAAGTTCAACAACAACCTCAACATTGGATAAAACCAACAAATTCAACAACCACCACAACAATGAAAAACACCAACAAATTCAACAACCTCAACATTGTAAAACACCAACAACTGCAACAAATTCAGCAATGAAAAACACCAAAATATTCAACAATCGCAACATTGAAAAATAACAATAAATTCAACAACAACCTCAACTTATAAAGGAAGAGAAAAATTTCAAAAAATACATGGATAACACCAACAAATTCAACAACAACCTCAACATTGAAAAATACAAAAAAGTTAAAACAATAACATTGATAACACCAAAAACATCAAGAACAACCTCAACGTTGAAAAATACAAAAAAGTTCAAAAAATAACATTGATAACAGCAACAAATTCAAAAGCAAACTCAATATTGAAAATCACCAACAAATTTAAAAACAACCTCAACGTTGAAAAACACCAACAAATTCAACAACAATTTCAACTTTCAAAAATACAAAAAGTTCAAAAAATAACATTGATAACACCAACAAATTCAACGACAACCTGAATATTGAAAATCACCAACAAATTCGACTTCAACCTTAACTTTTAAAAATACAAACAAGTTCAACAAAAAACATTGATAACACCAACAATTTCAACAACAACCTCAACAATGAAAAACACCAATAAATTGAACAACAAGCACAACATTGAAAAAAACCAACAACTTCAACAACCTCAACAATTAAAAACACCAAATAATTCAACAACCGCAACATTGAAAAATACAAACAATTTGAACAACAACCTCAACTTTTAAAAGAAGAGAAAAATTTCAAAAAAAACATTGATATCACCAAGAAATTCAACACCAACCTCAATTTTTAAAAGAAGAGAAAAAGTTCAAAAAATACATTGATAACACCAACCAATTCAACAACAACCTCAACATTGAAAACTACAACAAATTTCAAAACAAAACATTGATAACACCAACAAATTCAACAACAAATTCAATATTGAAAATCAATAATAATTTCAACAACAACCTCAACATTGAAAAACACCAACAATTTCAACAACAACCTCAACATTGAAAAAAATCTACAAATTCAACATCAACCTCAACAATGTAAAAGACCAACAAATTCAACAACAACCTCAATATTGAAAGACATCAACAAATTCAACAACCACCTCAACATTCAAAATCACCAACGAATTCAATAACATCAATATTGAAATTCACAAACAAATTCAACAACAACCTCAACTTTCAAAATCAACAACAAATTCAACAACAACATCAACATTGAAAAACACCAACAAATTCAACAACAACCTCAACTTTCAAAGAAGAGAAACATTTAAAAAAAACATAGATAACACCAAGAAATTCAACAACAACCTCAATATTGAAAATCACCCAACAAATTCAACAAATTCAATATTGAAACTAACCAAAAAAATTCAACAACAACTTCATCAATGAAAAACACCAAAAAATTCAACAAGAATCTCAATATTGAAAATCACCAACAAATTAAGCAACAACCTCAACATTGAAAAAAAACAACAAATTCAACAACAACCTCAACATTGAAAAAAAAACAACAACTTCAACAACCTCAACAATGAAATACACCAACAAATTCAACAACAAACTCAACATTGAAAAACACCAACAAATTCAACAAAATCAACATTGAAAAACACCATCAAATTCAACAACAACCTCAACATTGAAAAATACCAACAAAATCAGCAACAATCTCAACATTGAAAAAACCAACACATTCAACAACAAGCTCAACATTCAAAAAAGAATAAATGTTCAAAAAATAACATTGATAACCGCAACAAATTCAAACAACCACCTCAACATTGAAAAACACCAACAAATTCAACAAAATCAACATTGAAAAACACCATCAAATTCAACTACAACATCAACAATGAAAAACACCAACAAATTCAACAACAACCTCAACATTGAAAAACAACAACAAATTCAACAACAACCTCAACAATGAAAAATACCAATAAATTCAACAACAACCTCAACAATGAAAAAGACCAATAAATTCAATAACAACATCAACAAAGAAGAACACCAAAACATTCAACAACAACTGCAACATTGAAAAACACCAACAAATTCAAGAACATCCGCAACATTGAAAAAGTCCAACAAATTCAACAACAACCTCAACATTGAAAAACACCAACAAATTTTACAACGATCTCCACATTGAATAATACGCACAAATTCAACAACAAGCTCAACTTTCAAAAGTACAATAAATGTTCCAAAAATAACATTGATAACAGCAACAAATTCAACAACAACCTCAACATTGAAAAACACCAACAAATTCAACAACAACCTCAACATTGAAAAAAGCCTACAAATTCAACAACAAGCTCAACGTTGAAAAACACCAACAAATTCAACAACAACCTCAATATTGAAAGACACCAACAAACTCAAAAACAAACTCAACATTGAAAATCACCCAACAAATTCAACAACTTCAATATTGAAAATCACCAACAAATTCAACAACAACCTCAACATTGAAAAACACCAACAACTTCAACAACCTCAACAATGAAAAACAACAGAAAAAAAAACAACTGCAACATTGAAAAATACAATAAAGTTCAACAAATAACATTGATAACACCAACAAATTCATCAACAACCTCAACGTTGAAAAATACAAAAAATTTCAAAAAATAACATTGATAACACCAACAATTTCAACAGTAAACTCAACATTGAAAATCACCAACAAATTCAACAAAAACCTCAAAATTGAAAAAAACCAACAAATTCAACAACAACCTCAACATTGAAAAATACAAAAAATTTTAAAAAATAACATTCATAACACGAACAAATTCAACAACAACCTCAACATTTAAAAGAAGAGAAAAAGTAAAAAAAACATTGATAACATCAACAAATTCAACAACAACCTCAATATTGAAAGTCACCAACAAATTCAACAACAACATCAACATTGAAAAACACCAGCAAATTCAATATCAACCTCAATATTGAAGTTCACCAACAAATTCAACACCAACATCAACATTGAAAAACACCAGCAAATTCAATAACAAGCTCAATATTGAAAGACACCAACAAATTCAACAACAACCTCAACATTGAAAATCACCCAACAAATTCAATAACTTCAATTTTGAAAATCACCGACAAATTCTACAACAACCTCAACATTGAAAAACGCCAATAAATTCAAACAAAAACCTCAATATTGAAAATCACCAACAACTTCAACAACAACCTCAACATTGAAAAATACAAAAAAGTTCAAAAAATAACATTGATAACACCAACCAATTCAACAACAACCTCAACATTGAAAAAAAACCAACAAATTCAACAACAACCTCAACATTGAAAAAACCTACAAATTCAACAACAAGCTCAACATTGAAAGACATCAACAAATTAAACAACAACCTCAACTTTCAAAATCACCAACAAATTGAACAACATCCATAATAAACATTACCAAAAAATTCAACAATAACCTCAACATTGTAAAACAACAACAAATTCAACAACAACCTCAACATTGAAAAACACCAACAAATTCAACAACAACCTCAACATTTAAAAGAAGAGAAAAAGTTAAAAAAAAAACACATTGATAACATCAACAAATTCAATAACAAGCTCAATATTGAAAGACACGAACAAATTCAACAACAACCTCAACATTGAAAATCACCCAACAAATTCAACAACAACCTCAACATTGAAAAACGCCAATAAATTCAACAAGAACCTCAATATTGAAAATCACCAACAAATTCAACAACAACCTCAACATTGAAAAACACCAACAAATTCAGCAACCTCAACCATGAAAAACACCTGAAAAATAAACAACCGCAACATTGAAAAATACAAAAAAGTTCAAAAAATAACATTGATAACAGCAACACATTCAACAACAACCTCAACATTGAAAAACACCAACAAATTCAACTACAACCTCAACAATGAAAAACACCAACAAATTCAACAACAACCTCAACATTCAAAAATAATAACCAATTCAACAACAACCTCAACAATGATAAACACCAACAAATTCAACAACAACCTCAATATTGAAAGACATCAACAAATTCAAGAACAACCTCAAAATTCAAAGTTACAAACAAATTCAGCAGCATCCATATGGAAAATCACCAACAAATTCAACAACAACCTCAACATTGTAAAACATCAACAAATTCAACAACAACCTGAACTTTAGAAGAAGAGAAAAAGTTCAAAAAAAACAATGATAACATCAACAACTTCAACAAAAACCTCAACATTGAAAAAGGCCAACAAATTCAACAACAACCCCATATTTGAAAGTCACCAACAAATTCAACAACAACATGAACATTGAAAAACACTAGCAAATTCAACAACAAACTCAATATTGAAAATCACACAAAAAATTCAACAACATCCGCAACATTGAAAAAGACCAAAAAATTCAACAACAACCTCAACATTGAAAAACACCAACAAATTCAACAACAATCTCCACATTGAATAATACCCACAAATTCAACAACAAGCTCAACAATAGATGTTCCAAAAATAACATTGATAACAGCAACAAATTCAACAACAACCTCAATATTGAAAGACATCAACAAATTCAAGAACAACCTCAAAATTCAAAGTTACAAACAAATTCAGCAGCATCCATATGGAAAATCACCAACAAATTCAACAACAACCTCAACATTGTAAAACATCAACAAATTCAACAACAACCTGAACTTTAGAAGAAGAGAAAAAGTTCAAAAAAAACAATGATAACATCAACAACTTCAACAAAAACCTCAACATTGAAAAAGGCCAACAAATTCAACAACAACCCCATATTTGAAAGTCACCAACAAATTCAACAACAACATGAACATTGAAAAACACTAGCAAATTCAACAACAAACTCAATATTGAAAATCACACAAAAAATTCAACAACATCCGCAACATTGAAAAAGACCAACAAATTCAACAACAACGTCAACATTGAAAAACACCAACAAATTCAACAACAACCGCAACATTGAAAAACACCAACAAATTCAACAACAACCTCAACATTGAAAAACACCAACAACTTCAACAACCTCAACAATGAAAAACCACAGAAAAAAAAACAACTGCAACATTGAAAAATACAATAAAGTTCAACAAATAACATTGATAACACCAACAAATTCATCAACAACCTCAACGTTGAAAAATACAAAAAATTTCAAAAAATAACATTGATAACACCAACAATTTCAACAGTAAACTCAACATTGAAAATCACCAACAAATTCAACAAAAACCTCAAAATTGAAAAAAACCAACAAATTCAACAACAACCTCAACATTGAAAAATACAAAAAATTTTAAAAAATAACATTCATAACACCAACAAATTCAACAACAACCTCAACATTTAAAAGAAGAGAAAAAGTAAAAAAAAACATTGATAACATCAACAAATTCAACAACAACCTCAATATTGAAAGTCACCAACAAATTCAACAACAACATCAACATTGAAAAACACCAGCAAATTCAATATCAACCTCAATATTGAAGTTCACCAACAAATTCAACACCAACATCAACATTGAAAAACACCAGCAAATTCAATAACTTCAATTTTGAAAATCACCGACAAATTCTACAACAACCTCAACATTGAAAAACGCCAATAAATTCAACAAAAACCTCAATATTGAAAATCACCAACAACTTCAACAACAACCTCAACATTGAAAAATACAAAAAAGTTCAAAAAATAACATTGATAACACCAACCAATTCAACAACAACCTCAACATTGAAAAAAAACCAACAAATTCAACAACAACCTCAACATTGAAAAAACCTACAAATTCAACAACAAGCTCAACATTGAAAGACATCAACAAATTAAACAACAACCTCAACTTTCAAAATCACCAACAAATTGAACAACATCCATAATAAACATTACCAAAAAATTCAACAATAACCTCAACATTGTAAAACGACAACAAATTCAACAACAACCTCAACATTGAAAAACACCAACAAATTCAACAACAACCTCAACATTTAAAAGAAGAGAAAAAGTTAAAAAAAAAACACATTGATAACATCAACAAATTCAATAACAAGCTCAATATTGAAAGACACGAACAAATTCAACAACAACCTCAACATTGAAAATCACCCAACAAATTCAACAACAACCTCAACATTGAAAAACGCCAATAAATTCAACAAGAACCTCAATATTGAAAATCACCAACAAATTCAACAACAACCTCAACATTGAAAAACACCAACAAATTCAGCAACCTCAACCATGAAAAACACCTGAAAAATAAACAACCGCAACATTGAAAAATACAAAAAAGTTCAAAAAATAACATTGATAACAGCAACACATTCAACAACAACCTCAACATTGAAAAACACCAACAAATTCAACTACAACCTCAACAATGAAAAACACCAACAAATTCAACAACAACATCAACATTCAAAAATAATAACCAATTCAACAACAACCTCAACAATGAAAAACACCAACAAATTCAACAACAACCTCAATATTGAAAGACATCAACAAATTCAAGAACAACCTCAAAATTCAAAGTTACAAACAAATTCAGCAGCATCCATATTGAAAATCACCAACAAATTCAACAACAACCTCAACATTGTAAAACATCAACAAATTCAACAACAACCTGAACTTTAGAAGAAGAGAAAAAGTTCAAAAAAAACATTGATAACATCAACAACTTCAACAAAAACCTCAACATTGAAAAAGGCCAACAAATTCAACAACAACCCCATATTTGAAAGTCACCAACAAATTCAACAACAACATGAACATTGAAAAACACTAGCAAATTCAACAACAACCTCAACATTGTAAAACACCAACAAATTCAACAACGATCTCCACATTGAATAATACCCACAAATTCAACAACAAGCTCAACAATAGATGTTCCAAAAATAACATTGATAACAGCAACAAATTCAACAACAACCTCAACATTGAAAAACAACAACAAATTTCACTACAACCTCAACAATGAAAAACACCAACAAATTCAACAACATCAGCATTGAAAAACACCAACAACTGCAACAAATTCAGCAATGAAAAACACCAAAATATTCAACAATCGCAACATTGAAAAATACCAATAAATTCAACAACAACCTCAACTTATAAAGGAAGAGAAAAATTTCAAAAAAAACATGGATAACACCAACAAATTCAACAACAACCTCAACATTGAAAAATACAAAAAAGTTAAAACAATAAAATTGATAACACCAAAAACATCAAGAACAACCTCAACGTTGAAAAATACAAAAAAGTTCAAAAAATAACATTGATAACACCAACAAATTCAACAACAACCTGAATATTGAAAATCACCAACAAATTCGACTTCAACCTTAACTTTTAAAAATACAAACAAGTTCAACAAAAAACATTGATAACACCAACAATTTCAACAACCACCTCAACAATGAAAAACACCAATAAATTGAACAACAAGCACAACATTGAAAAACACCAACAACTTCAACAACCTCAACAATTAAAAACACCAAATAATTCAACAACCGCAACATTGAAAAATACAAACAATTTGAACAACAACCTCAACTTTTAAAAGAAGAGAAAAATTTCAAAAAAAACATTGATATCACCAAGAAATTCAACACCAACCTCAATTTTTAAAAGAAGAGAAAAAGTTCAAAAAAAACATTGATAACACCAACCAATTCAACAACAACCTCAACATTGAAAACTACAAAAAATTTCAAAACATAACATTGATAACACCTACAAATTCAACAACAAATTCAATATTGAAAATCAATAATAAATTCAACCACAACCTCAACATTGAAAAACACCAACAATTTCAACAACAACCTCAACATTGAAAAAAATCTACAAATGCAACATCAACCTCAACAATGTAAAAGACCAACAAATTCAACAACAACCTCAACATTGAAAAACACCAATAAATTCAACAACAACCTCAACAATTAAAAGAAGAGAAAAACTTTAAAAAAAACATTCATAACACCACCAAATTCAACAACAACGTCAGCATTGAAAAACGCCAACAAATTCAAGCAGAAACTCAATGTTGAAAATCACCAACAAATTCAACAACAACCACAACATTGAAAAATACCAACAAATTCAACAACAACCTCAACTTTTAAAAGAAGAGAAAAAGTTCTAAAAAAAATTGATAACACCAACAAATTCAACAACAACCTCAATATTGAAGAACACCATCAACTTCAACAACAACCTCAACATTCAAAATCACCAACAAATTCAACATTATCAATATTGAAGGTCACCAACAAATCCAACAACAACCCCAACATTGAAAAACACAAACGAATTCAACAACAACCTCAACTTTAAAAAAAAGAGAAAAAGTTCAAAAAAAACATTGATAACACCAGCAAATTCAACAACAACCACAACATTGGAAGACACCGACAAATTCAACAACAACCTCAACTTTGAAAAACACCAACAAATTCAACAACAACCTCAACATTGAAAAACACCAACAAAATCAACAACCTCAACAATGAAAAACACCAACAAATTCAACAACAACCTCAACATTGAAAATCACCAACAAATTCAACAAAATCAACATTGAAAAACACCAACAAATTCAACAACAACCTCAACATTGAAAAACACCAACAAAATCAACAACAATCTCAACATTGAAAAAAACCAAAACATTCAACAACAAGCTCAACATTCAAAAAAGAATAAATGATCAAATAATAACATTGATAACCGCAACAAATTCAAACAACCACCTCAACATTGAAAAACACCAACAAATTCAACTACAACATTAACAATGAAAAACACCAACAAATTCAACAACAACCTCAACATTGAAAAACACCAACAAATTCAACAACAACCTCAACATTCAAAAATACCAATAAATTCAACAACAACCTCAACAATGAAAAATACCAATAAATTCAACAACAACCTCAACAAAGAAGAACACCAAAACATTCAACAACAACTGCAACATTGAAAAACACCAACAAATTCAACAACAACCTCAATATTGAAGGACACCAGCAATTTCAACAACAACCTCAACATTGAAAAAAACCAACAAATTCAACTATAAACTCTACAATGAAAAATACTAAAAAGTTCAAAGAATATCATTGATAACAGCAACAAATTCAACATCTACCTCAACATTGAAAACTACAAAGAATTTCAATAAATAACATTGATAACACCAACAAATTCAACAACAACCTCAACTTTTAAAAGAGAAAAAGATCAAAAAAAATTGATAACACCAACAAATTCAACAACAACCTCAACATTTTAAAACGCCAACAAATTCAACAACAATCTCAATATTGAAAGTCACCGACAAATTTAACAACAACCTCAACATTGAAAAACACCAACATATTCAACAACAACCTCAATATTGAAAGACACCAACAAGTTCACAATAACCTCAACATTGCAAAGCACCAACAAATTCAACAACAATCTCAACATTGAAAAACACCAACAAATTCAACAACAACCTCAACTTTTAAAAGAAGAGAAAAACTTCAAATAAAACATTGATAACAACAACAAATTCAACAACAACGTCAAAATTGAACAACGTCAACAAATTCGACCAGAACCTCAAAATTGAAAATCACCAACAAATCAAACAACAACCTCAACAATGAAAAACACCAAAAAATTCAACAACAACCGCAACATTGAAAAACACCGACAAATTCAACAACAACCTCAACATTGAACAACGCCAACAAATTCGACCAGAACCTCAATATTGAAAATCACCAACAAATTCAACAACAACCTCATCAATGAAAAAAACCAACAAATTCAACTAGAACCTCAACAATGAAAATCACCAACAAATTCAACAAAATCAACATTTATAAACACCAACAAATTCAACAACAACCTCAACATTGAAAAACACCAACAAATTCAACAACAAGCTCATCTTTCAAAAGTACAATAAATGTTCAAAAAATAACATTGATAACAGCAACAAATTCAACACCAACCTCAACAATGAAAAACACCAACAAATTCGAATACAACCTCAACAATGACACAGACCAACAAATTCAACTACAACCTCTACAATGAAAAGCAGCAACAAATTCAACCACAACCTCAACATTGAAAAACACCAACAAATTCAACAACAACCTCAACATTGAAAAACACCAACAAATCGAACAACCTCAACATTGAAAAACACCAACAAATTCAACAACAACCTTAACTTTTAAAAGTACAAACAAGTTCAACAAAAATCACTGTTCACACCAACAATTTCAACAACAACCTCAACAATGAAAAACACCAACAAATTGAACAACAACCTCAACATTGAAAAACACGAACAAATTCAACACCAACCTCAACAATGAAAAACACCAACAAATTCAACTGCAACCTCAACAATGACACAGATCAACAAATTCAACTACAACCTCTACAATGAAAAGCAGCAACAAATTCAACCACAAACTCAACATTGAAAAACACCAACAAATTCAACAACAACCTCCACATTGAAAAACACCAACAGATCGAACAACCTCAACATTGAAAAACACCAACAAATTCAACAACAAACTTAACTTTTCAAAGTACAAACAGGTTCAACAAAAATCACTGTTCACACCAACAATTTCAACAACAACCTCAACAATGAAAAACACCAACAAATTCAACTACACCCACAATATTCAACATCACCAACAAATGCAACAACATCAATATTGAAAATCACACACAAATTCAACAACAACCTCAACATTGAAAAACGACAACAAATTCAACAACAACATCAATATTGAAAATCACCAACAAATTCAACAACAACCTCAACATTGAAAAACACCAACAAATTCAACAACAACCTCAACTTATAAAAGAAGAGAAACATTTCAAAAAAAACATTGATAACACCAACAAATTCAACAACAACCTCAATATTGAAAATCACCAGCAAGTTCAACAACAACCTCAACATTGGATAAAACCAACAAATTCAACAACCACCACAACAATGAAAAACACCAACAAATTCAACAACCTCAACATTGTAAAACACCAACAACTGCAACAAATTCAGCAATGAAAAACACCAAAATATTCAACAATCGCAACATTGAAAAATAACAATAAATTCAACAACAACCTCAACTTATAAAGGAAGAGAAAAATTTCAAAAAATACATGGATAACACCAACAAATTCAACAACAACCTCAACATTGAAAAATACAAAAAAGTTAAAACAATAACATTGATAACACCAAAAACATCAAGAACAACCTCAACGTTGAAAAATACAAAAAAGTTCAAAAAATAACATTGATAACAGCAACAAATTCAAAAGCAAACTCAATATTGAAAATCACCAACAAATTTAAAAACAACCTCAACGTTGAAAAACACCAACAAATTCAACAACAATTTCAACTTTCAAAAATACAAAAAGTTCAAAAAATAACATTGATAACACCAACAAATTCAACAACAACCTGAATATTGAAAATCACCAACAAATTCGACTTCAACCTTAACTTTTAAAAATACAAACAAGTTCAACAAAAAACATTGATAACACCAACAATTTCAACAACAACCTCAACAATGAAAAACACCAATAAATTGAACAACAAGCACAACATTGAAAAACACCAACAACTTCAACAACCTCAACAATTAAAAACACCAAATAATTCAACAACCGCAACATTGAAAAATACAAACAATTTGAACAACAACCTCAACTTTTAAAAGAAGAGAAAAATTTCAAAAAAAACATTGATATCACCAAGAAATTCAACACCAACCTCAATTTTTAAAAGAAGAGAAAAAGTTCAAAAAATACATTGATAACACCAACCAATTCAACAACAACCTCAACATTGAAAACTACAACAAATTTCAAAACAAAACATTGATAACACCAACAAATTCAACAACAAATTCAATATTGAAAATCAATAATAATTTCAACCACAACCTCAACATTGAAAAACACCAACAATTTCAACAACAACCTCAACATTGAAAAAAATCTACAAATTCAACATCAACCTCAACAATGTAAAAGACCAACAAATTCAACAACAACCTCAATATTGAAAGACATCAACAAATTCAACAACCACCTCAACATTCAAAATCACCAACAAATTCAATAACATCAATATTGAAATTCACAAACAAATTCAACAACAACCTCAACTTTCAAAATCAACAACAAATTCAACAACAACATCAACATTGAAAAACACCAACAAATTCAACAACAACCTCAACTTTCAAAGAAGAGAAACATTTAAAAAAAAACATAGATAACACCAAGAAATTCAACAACAACCTCAATATTGAAAATCACCCAACAAATTCAACAAATTCAATATTGAAACTAACCAAAAAAATTCAACAACAACTTCATCATTGAAAAACACCAAAAAATTCAACAAGAACCTCAATATTGAAAATCACCAACAAATTAAGCAACAACCCTCAACATTGAAAAAAAACAACAAATTCAACAACAACCTCAACGTTGAAAAAAAAACAACAACTTCAACAACCTCAACAATGAAATACACCAACAAATTCAACAACAAACTCAACATTGAAAAACACCAACAAATTCAACAAAATCAACATTGAAAAACACCATCAAATTCAACAACAACCTCAACATTGAAAAATACCAACAAAATCAACAACAATCTCAACATTGAAAAAACCAACACATTCAACAACAAGCTCAACATTCAAAAAATAATAAATGTTCAAAAAATAACATTGATAACCGCAACAAATTCAAACAACCACCTCAACATTGAAAAACACCAACAAATTCAACTACAACATCAACAATGAAAAACACCAACAAATTCAACAACAACCTCAACATTGAAAAACAACAACAAATTCAACAACAACCTCAACATTCAAAAATACCAATAAATTCAACAACAACCTCAACAATGAAAAAGACCAATAAATTCAACAACAACCTCAACAAAGAAGAACACCAAAACATTCAACAACAACTGCAACATTGAAAAACACCAACAAATTCAAGAACATCCGCAACATTGAAAAAGTCCAACACATTCAACAACAACCTCAACATTGAAAAACACCAACAAATTTTACAACGATCTCCACGTTGAATAATACGCACAAATTCAACAACAAGCTCAACTTTCAAAAGTACAATAAATGTTCCAAAAATAACATTGATAACAGCAACAAATTCAACAACAACCTCAACATTGAAAAACACCAACAAATTTGACTACAACCTCAACAATGAAAAACACCAACAAATTCAACTACAACCTGAACATTGAAAAGCACAATAAATTCAACAACAACCTCAATATTGAAAATCACCAACAAATTCAACAACAACCTCAACATTGAAAATCACCAACAAATTGAACAACCTCAACATTGAAAAACACCAACAAATTCAACAACAACCGCAACATTGAAAAACTCCGACAAATTCAACAACAACCTCAACACTGAACAACGCCAACAAATTTGACCAGAACCTCAATATTGAAAATCAACAACAAATTCAACAACAACCTCATCAATGAAAAAAACCAACAAAGTCAACTAGAACCTCAATAATGAAAAACACCAAAATATTCAACAACAACCGCAACATTGAAAAACACCCACAAATTCAACAACAACCTCAACATTTAAAAAACACCAACAACTTCAACAATCTCAACAATGAAAAACACCAATAAATTATCAAACACATCGATGAAAAATACCAACAATTTCAACAACAACCTTAACTTTTAAAAGAAGAGAAAAAGTTCAAAAAAAACATTGATAACACCAACGAATTCAACAACAACCTCAACAATGAAAAACACCAACAAATTCAACAACAACCTCAACATTGAAAAACACAAACAAATTCAACAACAACCTCAACATTGATAACACGAACAAATTCAACAACAACCTCAACATGTTAAAACGCCAACAAATTCAACAACAATCTTAACATTGAAAGTCACCAACAAATTCAACAGCTACCTCAACATTGAAAGACACCGACAAATTCAACAACAACCTCAACATTGAAAAACACCAACAAATTCAACAACATCCTCAACATTGAAAAACACCAACAAATTCAACAACAACCTCAATATTGAAAGACACCAACAAATTCAACAACAACCTCAACATTGAAAAACACCAACAAATTCAACAACAAGCTCAACATTGAAAAACACCAACATATTCAACAACAAACTCAACATTGAAAAACACCAACATATTCAACAACAACCTCAATATTGAAAGACACCAACAAATTCAACAAAAACCTCATCATTGAAATACACCAACAAATTCAACAACAACCTCAACATTGAAAAACACCAACATATTCAACAACAACCTCAACATTGAAAAGCACCAACAAATTCAACAACAACCTCAACTTTTAGAAAAAGAGAAAAAGTTCAAAAAAAACATTGATAACACCACCAAATTCAACATCAACGCAAACATTGAAAAACGCCAACAAATTCAACCAGAAACACAATATTGAAAATCAGCAACAAATTCAACAACAACCTCAACATAGAAAAAAACCAACAAATTCAACTACAAACTCAACAATGAAAAATACTAAAAAGTTCAAAGAATATCATTGATAACACCAACAAATTCAACAACAACCTCAACATTGAAAATTACAAAGAATTTCAAAAAATGACATTGATAACACCAAAAAATTCAACGACAAGCTCAATATTGAAAAACACCAACAAATTCAACAACAATCTCAACTTTTAAAAGAAGAGACAAAGTTCAAAAAAACATTGATAACACCACCAAATTCAACAACAACGTCAACATTGAAAAACGCCAACAAATTCAACCAGAAACTCAATGTTGAAAATCACCAACAAATTCAACAACCTCAACATTGAAAAATACCAACAAATTCAACAACAACCTCAACTTTTAAAAGAAGAGAAAAAGTTCAAAAAAAACATTGATACCACCAACAAATTCAACAACAACCTCAACATGTTAAAATGCCAACAAATTCAACAATAATCTCAATATTGAAAGTCACCGACAAATTCAACAACAACCTCAACATTGAAAAACTCCAACAAATTCAACAACAACCTCAACATTGAAAAAAATCAACAAATTCAACAACAACCTCAATATTGAAAGACACCAACAAATTCAACAACAACCTCAACATTGAAAAACACCAACAAATTAAAACAACAAGCTCAACATTGAAAAACACCAACATATTCAAGAACAACCACAACATTGAAAAACAACAACATATTCAACAACAACCTCAATATTGAAAGACACCAACAAATTCAACAACAACCTCAACAATGAAAAACATCAACAAATTCAACAACAACCTCAACATTGAAAAACACCAACATATTCAAGAACATCCTCAACATTGAAAAACACCAACATATTCAACAACAACCTCAACATTGAAAAACACCAACAAATTCAACAAGAACCTCAACTTTTAAAAGAAGAGAAAAAGTTCAAAAAAAACATTGATAACACCACCAAATTCAACAACAACGTCAACATTGAAAAACACCAACAAATTCAACCAGAAACACATTATTGAAAATCACCAACAAATTCAACAACAACCTCAACATTGAAAAACACCAACATATTCAACAACAACCTCAACATTGAAAAGCACCAACAAATTCAACAACAACCTCAACTTTTAGAAAAAGAGAAAAAGTTCAAAAAAAACATTGATAACACCACCAAATTCAACATCAACGCAAACATTGAAAAACGCCAACAAATTCAACCAGAAACACAATATTGAAAATCAGCAACAAATTCAACAACAACCTCAACATAGAAAAAAACCAACAAATTCAACTACAAACTCAACAATGAAAAATACTAAAAAGTTCAAAGAATATCATTGATAACACCAACAAATTCAACAACAACCTCAACATTGAAAATTACAAAGAATTTCAAAAAATGACATTGATAACACCAAAAAATTCAACGACAAGCTCAATATTGAAAAACACCAACAAATTCAACAACAATCTCAACTTTTAAAAGAAGAGACAAAGTTCAAAAAAACATTGATAACACCACCAAATTCAACAACAACGTCAACATTGAAAAACGCCAACAAATTCAACCAGAAACTCAATGTTGAAAATCACCAACAAATTCAACAACCTCAACATTGAAAAATACCAACAAATTCAACAACAACCTCAACTTTTAAAAGAAGAGAAAAAGTTCAAAAAAAACATTGATACCACCAACAAATTCAACAACAACCTCAACATGTTAAAATGCCAACAAATTCAACAATAATCTCAATATTGAAAGTCACCGACAAATTCAACAACAACCTCAACATTGAAAAACTCCAACAAATTCAACAACAACCTCAACATTGAAAAAAATCAACAAATTCAACAACAACCTCAATATTGAAAGACACCAACAAATTCAACAACAACCTCAACATTGAAAAACACCAACAAATTAAAACAACAAGCTCAACATTGAAAAACACCAACATATTCAAGAACAACCACAACATTGAAAAACAACAACATATTCAACAACAACCTCAATATTGAAAGACACCAACAAATTCAACAACAACCTCAACAATGAAAAACATCAACAAATTCAACAACAACCTCAACATTGAAAAACACCAACATATTCAAGAACATCCTCAACATTGAAAAACACCAACATATTCAACAACAACCTCAACATTGAAAAACACCAACAAATTCAACAAGAACCTCAACTTTTAAAAGAAGAGAAAAAGTTCAAAAAAAACATTGATAACACCACCAAATTCAACAACAACGTCAACATTGAAAAACACCAACAAATTCAACCAGAAACACATTATTGAAAATCACCAACAAATTCAACAACAACCTCAACATTGAAAAACACCAACATATTCAACAACAACCTCAACATTGAAAAGCACCAACAAATTCAACAACAACCTCAACTTTTAGAAAAAGAGAAAAAGTTCAAAAAAAACATTGATAACACCACCAAATTCAACATCAACGCAAACATTGAAAAACGCCAACAAATTCAACCAGAAACACAATATTGAAAATCAGCAACAAATTCAACAACAACCTCAACACAGGAAAAAACCAACAAATTCAACTACAAACTCAACAATGAAAAATACTAAAAAGTTCAAAGAATATCATTGATAACACCAACAAATTCAACAACAACCTCAACATTGAAAACTACAAAGAATTTCAAAAAATGACATTGATAACACCAAAAAATTCAACGACAAGCTCAATATTGAAAAACACCAACAAATTCAACAACAACCTCAACTTTTAAAAGAAGAGACAAAGTTCAAAAAAACATTGATAACACCACCAAATTCAACAACAACGTCAACATTGAAAAACGCCAACAAATTCAACCAGAAACTCAATGTTGAAAATCACCAACAAATTCAACAACCTCAACATTGAAAAATACCAACAAATTCAACAACAACCTCAACTTTTAAAAGAAGAGAAAAAGTTCAAAAAAAACATTGATACCACCAACAAATTCAACAACAACCTCAACATGTTAAAATGCCAACAAATTCAACAATAATCTCAATATTGAAAGTCACCGACAAATTCAACAACAACCTCAACATTGAAAAACTCCAACAAATTCAACAACAACCTCAACATTGAAAAAAATCAACAAATTCAACAACAACCTCAATATTGAAAGACACCAACAAATTCAACAACAACCTCAACATTGAAAAACACCAACAAATTAAAACAACAAGCTCAACATTGAAAAACACCAACATATTCAAGAACAACCACAACATTGAAAAACAACAACATATTCAACAACAACCTCAATATTGAAAGACACCAACAAATTCAACAACAACCTCAACAATGAAAAACATCAACAAATTCAACAACAACCTCAACATTGAAAAATACCAGCAAATTCAAGAACATCCTCAACATTGAAAAACACCAACATATTCAACAACAACCTCAACATTGAAAAACACCAACAAATTCAACAAGAACCTCAACTTTTAAAAGAAGAGAAAAAGTTCAAAAAAAACATTGATAACACCACCAAATTCAACAACAACGTCAACATTGAAAAACACCAACAAATTCAACCAGAAACGCATTATTGAAAATCACCAACAAATTCAACAACAACCTCAACATTGAAAAAAACCAACAAATTCAACTACAAACTCAACAATGAAAAATACTATAAAGTTCAAAGAATATCATTGATAACACCAACAAATTCAACAACAACCTCAACATTGAAAACTACAAAGAATTTCAAAAAATGACATTGATAACACCAAAAAATTCAACAACAAGCTCAATATTGAAAAACACCAACAAATTCAACAACAACCTCAACTTTTAAAAGAAGAGAAAAAGTTCAAAAAAAAATTGATAACCGCAACAAATTCAACAACAACCTCAACAATGAAAAACATCAACAAATTCAACAACAACCTCAATATATAAGGACACCAACAAATTCAACAACAACCTCAAGATTCAAAATCACCAGCAAATTCAAGAACATCCTCAACATTGAAAAACACCAACATATTCAACAACAACCTCAACATTGAAAAACACCAACAAATTCAACAAGAACCTCAACTTTTAAAAGAAGAGAAAAAGTTCAAAAAAAACATTGATAACACCACCAAATTCAACAACAACGTCAACATTGAAAAACACCAACAAATTCAACCAGAAACACATTATTGAAAATCACCAACAAATTCAACAACAACCTCAACATTGAAAAAAACCAACAAATTCAACTACAAACTCAACAATGAAAAATACTAGAAAGTTCAAAGAATATCATTGATAACACCAACAAATTCAACAACAACCTCAACATTGAAAACTACAAAGAATTTCAAAAAATGACATTGATAACACCAAAAAATTCAACAACAAGCTCAATATTGAAAAACACCAACAAATTCAACAACAACCTCAACTTTTAAAAGAAGAGAAAAAGTTCAAAAAAAAATTGATAACAGCAACAAATTCAACAACAACCTCAACAATGAAAAACATCAACAAATTCAACAACAACCTCAATATATAAGGACACCAACAAATTCAACAACAACCTCAAGATTCAAAATCACCAACAAATTCAACAACATCAATATTGAAGGTCACAAACAAATTCAACAACAACCCCAACATTGAAAAACACAAACAAATTCAACAACAACCTCAACTATAAAAAAAAGAGAAAAAGTACAAAAAAAACATTGATAACATCAACAATTTCAACAACAACCTCAACATGTTAAAACGCCAACAAATTCAACAACAACCTCAACATTGAAAAACGCCAACAAATTCAACAACAACCTCAATATTGAAGGTCACCAACAAATTCAACAACAACCTCAACATTGAAAAACACAAACAAATTCAACAACAACCTCAACTTTAAAAAAAAGAGAAAAAGTTCAAAAAAAACATTGATAACACCAACAAATTGAATAACAACCTCAACATGTTAAAACGCCAACAAATTCAACAACAATCTTAATATTGAAAGTCACCAACAAATTCAACAGCAACCTCAACATTGAAAAACACCAACATATTCAACAACAACTTCAATATTGAAAGACACCAACAAATTCAACAACAACCTCAAAAATGAAAAACATCAACCAATTCAACAACGACCTCAATATTGAAGGACACCAACAAATTCAACAACAACCTCAACATTCAAAATCACCAACAAATTCAACAACATCATTATTGAAAATCACCAACAAATTCAACAACAACCTCAACATTGAAAATCACCCAACAAATTCAACAACTTCAATATTGAAAATAACCAACAAACTCAACATCAACCTCCACATTGGATAAAACCAACAAATTCAACAACAACCACAACAATGAAAAACACCAACAAATTCAACAACCTCAACATTGAAAATCACCCAACAAATTCAACAACTTCAATATTGAAAATAACCAACAAATTCAACAACAACCTCAACATTGAAAAATACAAAAAAGTTAAAACAATAACATTGATAACACCAAAAACATCAAGAACAACCTCAACGTTGTAAAATACAAAAAAGTTCAAAAAATAACATTGATAACAGCAACAAATTCAAAAGCAAACTCAATATTGAAAATCACCAACAAATTTAAAAACAACCTCAACGTTGAAACAACCAACAAATTCAACAACAATTTCAACTTTCAAAAATACAAAAAGTTCAAAAAATAACATTGATAACACCAACAAATTCAACAACAACCTGAATATTGAAAATCACCAACAAATTCGACTTCAACCTTAACTTTTAAAAATACAAACACGTTCAACAAAAAACATTGATAACACCAACAATTTCAACAACAACCTCAACAATGAAAAACACCAATAAATTGAACAACAAGCACAACATTGAAAAACACCAACAACTTCAACAACCTCAACAATTAAAAACACCAAATAATTCAACAACCGCAACATTGAAAAATACGAACAATTTGAACAACAACCTCAACTTTTAAAAGAAGAGAAAAATTTCAGAAAAAACATTGATATCACCAAGAAATTCAACACCAACCTCAATTTTTAAAAGAAGAGAAAAAGTTCAAAAAAAACATTGATAACACCAACCAATTCAACAACAACCTCAACATTGAAAACTACAAAAAATTTCAAAACAAAACATTGATAACACCAACAAATTCAACAACAAATTCAATATTGAAAAAAATCTACAAATTCAACATCAACCTCAACAATGTAAAAGACCAACAAATTCAACAACAACCTCAATATTGAAAGACATCAACAAATTCAACAACAACCTCAACATTCAAAATCACCAACAAATTCAATAACATCAATATTGAAAAACACAAACAAATTCAACAACAACCTCAACTTTCAAAATCAACAACAAATTCAATAACAACATCAACATTGAAAAACACCAACAATTTCAACAACAACCTCAACTTTCAAAAGAAGAGAAAAATTTCAAAAAAAACATTGATAACATCAAGAAATTCAACAACAACCTCAACATTGAAAAACACCAAAAAATTCAACAAGAACCTCAATATTGAAAATCACCAACAAATTAAGCAACAACCTCAACATTGAAAAAAAACAACAAATTCAACTACTACCTCAAAAATGAAAAACACCATCATATTCAACAACAACCTCAACAATGAGAAACACCAACAAATTCAACAACAACCTCAACATTGAAAAACACCAACAACTTCAACAACCTCAACAATGAAAAACACCAACAAAATCAACAACAATCTCAACATTGAAAACAACCAACACATTCAACAACAAGCTCAACATTCAAAAAAGAATAAATGATCAAAAAATAACATTGATAACCGCAACAAATTCAAACAACCACCTCAACATTGAAAAACACCAACAAATTCAACTACAACATCAAAAATGAAAAACACCAACAAATTCAACAACAACCTCAACATTGAAAAACACCAACAAATGCAACAACAACCTCAACATTCAAAAATACCAATAAATTCAACAACAACCTCAACAATGAAAAAGAACAATAAATTCAACAACAACCTCAACAAAGAAGAACACCAAAACATTCAACAACAACTGCAACATTGAAAAACACCAACAAATTCAACAACAACCTCAACAATGAAAAGCACCAACAAATTCAACAACAACCTCAATATTGAAGGACACCAGCAATTTCAACAACAACCTCAACATTCAAAATCACCAACAAATTCAACATCATCAATATTGAAAATCACCAACAATTTCAACAACAACCTCAACATTGAGAAACGCCAAACAAATTCAACAATAACCTCAATATTGAACGTCACCAAAAAATTCAACATCAACCTCAACATTGAAAAACACCAACAAATTCAACAACAACCTCAACTTTAAAAAGAAGTGAAAAAGTTCAAAAAAAACATTGATAACACCAACAAATTCAACAACAACCTCAACATGTTAAAACGCCAACAAATTCAACAACAACCTAAACATTGAAAAAAACCAACAAATTCAACTATAAACTCTAAAATGAAAAATACTAAAAAGTTCAAAGAATATCATTGATAACAGCAACAAATTCAACAACTACCTCAACATTGAAAACTACAAAGAATTTCAAAAAATAACATTGATAACACCAACAAATTCAACAACAACCTCAACATTGAAAAAACACAAACAAATTCAACAACAACCTCAACATTTTAAAACGCCAACAAATTTAACAACAATTTCAATATTGAAAGTCACCAACAAATTTAACAACAACCTCAACATTGAAAAACACCAACATATTCAACAACAACCTCAATATTGAAAGACACCAACAAGTTCACAATAACCTCAACATTGCAAAGCACCAACAAATTCAACAACAATCTCAACATTGAAAAACACCAACAAATTCAACAAAAACCTCAACTTTTAAAAGAACAGAAAAACTTCAAATAAAACTTTGATAACAACAACAAATTCAACAACAACGTCAACATTGAACAACGTCAACAAATTCGACCAGAACCTCAATATTGAAAATCACCAACAAATCAAACAACAACCTCAACAATGAAAAGCACCAAAAAATTCAAAAACAACCGCAACATTGAAAAACACCGACAAATTCAACAACAACCTCAACATTGAACAACGCCAACAAATTCGACCAGAACCTCAATATTGAAAATCACCAACAAATTCAACAACAACCTCATCAATGAAAAAAACCAACAAATTCAACTAGAACCTCAACAATGAAAAACACCAAAAAATTCAACAACAACCGCAACATTGAAAAACACCCACAAATTCAACAACAACCTCAACATTGAAAAACACCAACAACTTCAACAATCTCAACAATGAAAAACACCAAAAAATTATCAAACACAACAATGAAAAATACCAACAAATTGAACAACATCCTTAACTCTTAAAAGAAGAGAAAAAATTCAAAAAAAACATTGATAACACCAACAAATTCAACAACAACCTCAACAATGAAAAAAACCAACAAATTCAACAACAACCTCAACATTGAAAAACACCAACAAAAACAACAACAATCTCAACATTGAAAAAAACCAACACATTCAACAACAAGCTCAACATTCAAAAAAGAATAAATGATCAAATAATAACATTGATAACCGCAACAAATTCAAACAACCACCTCAACATTGAAAAACACCAACAAATTCAACTACAACATTGACAATGAAAAACAGGAACAAATTCAACAACAACCTCAACATTGAAAAAAACCAACAAATTCAACAACAAGCTCAACAATGAAAAAGACCAATAAATTCAACAACAACCTCAATATTGAAGGACACCAGCAATTTCAACAACAACCTCAACATTCAAAATCACCAACAAATTCAACATCATCAATATTGAAAATCACCAACAGATTCAACAACAACCTCAACATTGAGAAACGCCAAACAAATTCAACAACAACCTCACTTTAAAAAGTGAAAAAGTTCAAAAAAAACATTGATAACACCAACAAATTCAACAACAACCTCAACATTGAAAAACGCCAACAAATTCAACAACAACCTCAATATTGAAAGACACCAACAAATTCAATAACAACCTCAACATTGAAAAACAACGACAAATTCAACAAAAAGCTCAACTTTCAAAAATACAATAAATGTTCAAAAAATAACATTGATAACAGCAACAAATTCAACAATAACATCAACACTGAAAAATACCAACAAATTCAAATACAAACTCAACAATGAAAAACACCAACAAATTCAACAACAACCTCAACATTCAAAATTACCAACAAATTCAACAACATCCATATTGAAAATCACTAACAAATTCAACAACAACCTCAACACTGTAAAACGCCAACAAATTCAACAACAACCACAATATTGAAAATCACCAACAAATTCAACTACAACCTCAACATTGAAAAACACCAACAAATTCAACAACAACCTCAACTTTAAAAAAAAGATAAAAAGTTCAAAAAAAACATTGATAACACCAACAAATTCAACAACAACCACAACATTGAAAGACACCGACAAATTCAACAACAACTTCAACATTGAAAAACACCGACAAAATCAACAACAATCTCAACATTGAAAAAAACCAACACATTCAACAACAAGCTCAACATTCAAAAAAGAATAAATGTTCAAAAAATAACATCGATAACCGCAACAAATTCAAACAACCACCTCAGCATTGAAAAACACCAACAAATTCAACTACAACATCAACAATGAAAAACATCAACAAATTCAACAACAACCTCAACATTGAAAAACACCAACAAATTCAACAACAGCCTCAACATTCAAAAATACCAATAAATTCAACAACAACCTCAACAATGAAAAAGACCAATAAATTCAACAACAACCTCAACAAAGAAGAACACCAAAACATTCAAAAACAACTGCAACATTGAAAAAGACCAACAAATTCAACAACAACCTCAACATTGAAAAACACCAACAAATTCAACAACAACCTTGACTTTTAAAAATACAAACAAGTTCAACAAAAATCATTGATAACACCAACAATTTCAACAACAACCTCAACAATGAATAACACCAACAAATTGAACAACAACCTCAACATTGAAAAAGACCAACAACTTCAACAACCCCAACATTGAAAAACACAAACGAATTCAACAACAACCTCTACTTATAAAAAAAGAAAAAAGTTCAAAAAAAACATTGATAACACCACCAAATTCAACATCAACGTCAACATTGAAAAACGCCAACAAATTCAACCAGACACACAATATTGAAAATCACCAACAAATTCAACAACAACCTCAACATTGAAAACTACAAAGAATTTCAAAAAATGACATTGATAGAACCTAAAAATTCAACAACAAGCTCAATATTGAAAAACACCAACAAATTCAACAACAACCTCAACTTTTAAAAGAAGAGAAAAAGTTCAAAAAAACATTGATAACACCACCAAATTCAACAACAACCCCAACATTGAAAAACACCAACAAATTCAACAAAAACCTCAACATTGAAAAACACCAACAAATTCAACAAAAACCTCAACTTTTAAAAGAAGAGTAAAAGTTCAAAAAAAACAGTGATAACACCGCCAAATTCAACAACAATGTCAACATTGAAAAACGCCAACAAATTCAACCAGAAACTCAATATTGAATATCACCAACAAATTCAACAACAACCTCAACATTGAAAAAAACCAACAAATTCAACTATAAACTCAACAATGAAAAATACTAAAAAGTTCAAAGAATATCATTGTTATAACCAACAAATTCAACAACAACCTCAACATTGAAAACTACAAAGAATTTCAAAAAATAACATTGATAACACCAAAAAATTCAACGACAAGCTCAATATTGAAAAACACCAACAAATTCAACAACAACCTCAACTTTTAAAAGAAGAGACAAAGTTCAAAAAAACATTGATAACACCACCAAATTCAACAACAACGTCAACATTGAAAAACGCCAACAAATTCAACCAGAAACTCAATGTTGAAAATCACCAACAAATTCAACAACCTCAACATTGAAAAATACCAACAAATTCAACAACAACCTCAACTTTTAAAAGAAGAGAAAAAGTTCAAAAAAAACATTGATAACACCAACAAATTCAACAACAACCTCAACATGTTAAAATGCCAACAAATTCAACAATAATCTCAATATTGAAAGTCACCGACAAATTCAACAACAACCTCAACATTGAAAAACTCCAACAAATTCAACAACAACCTCAACATTGAAAAAAATCAACAAATTCAACAACAACCTCAATATTGAAAGACACCAACAAATTCAACAACAACCTCAACATTGAAAAACACCAACAAATTCAACAAAAACCTCAACTTTTAAAAGAACAGAAAAACTTCAAATAAAACTTTGATAACAACAACAAATTCAACAACAACGTCAACATTGAACAACGTCAACAAATTCGACCAGAACCTCAATATTGAAAATCACCAACAAATCAAACAACAACCTCAACAATGAAAAGCACCAAAAAATTCAAAAACAACCGCAACATTGAAAAACACCGACAAATTCAACAACAACCTCAACATTGAACAACGCCAACAAATTCGACCAGAACCTCAATATTGAAAATCACCAACAAATTCAACAACAACCTCATCAATGAAAAAAACCAACAAATTCAACTAGAACCTCAACAATGAAAAACACCAAAAAATTCAACAACAACCGCAACATTGAAAAACACCCACAAATTCAACAACAACCTCAACATTGAAAAACACCAACAACTTCAACAATCTCAACAATGAAAAACACCAAAAAATTATCAAACACAACAATGAAAAATACCAACAAATTCAACAACATCCTTAACTCTTAAAAGAAGAGAAAAAATTCAAAAAAAACATTGATAACACCAACAAATTCAACAACAACCTCAACAATGAAAAAAACCAACAAATTCAACAACAACCTCAACATTGAAAAACACCAACAAAAACAACAACAATCTCAACATTGAAAAAAACCAACACATTCAACAACAAGCTCAACATTCAAAAAAGAATAAATGATCAAATAATAACATTGATAACCGCAACAAATTCAAACAACCACCTCAACATTGAAAAACACCAACAAATTCAACTACAACATTGACAATGAAAAACAGGAACAAATTCAACAACAACCTCAACATTGAAAAAAACCAACAAATTCAACAACAAGCTCAACAATGAAAAAGACCAATAAATTCAACAACAACCTCAATATTGAAGGACACCAGCAATTTCAACAACAACCTCAACATTCAAAATCACCAACAAATTCAACATCATCAATATTGAAAATCACCAACAGATTCAACAACAACCTCAACATTGAGAAACGCCAAACAAATTCAACAACAACCTCACTTTAAAAAGTGAAAAAGTTCAAAAAAAACATTGATAACACCAACAAATTCAACAACAACCTCAACATTGAAAAACGCCAACAAATTCAACAACAACCTCAATATTGAAAGACACCAACAAATTCAATAACAACCTCAACATTGAAAAACAACGACAAATTCAACAAAAAGCTCAACTTTCAAAAATACAATAAATGTTCAAAAAATAACATTGATAACAGCAACAAATTCAACAATAACATCAACACTGAAAAATACCAACAAATTCAAATACAAACTCAACAATGAAAAACACCAACAAATTCAACAACAACCTCAACATTCAAAATTACCAACAAATTCAACAACATCCATATTGAAAATCACTAACAAATTCAACAACAACCTCAACACTGTAAAACGCCAACAAATTCAACAACAACCACAATATTGAAAATCACCAACAAATTCAACTACAACCTCAACATTGAAAAACACCAACAAATTCAACAACAACCTCAACTTTAAAAAAAAGATAAAAAGTTCAAAAAAAACATTGATAACACCAACAAATTCAACAACAACCACAACATTGAAAGACACCGACAAATTCAACAACAACTTCAACATTGAAAAACACCGACAAAATCAACAACAATCTCAACATTGAAAAAAACCAACACATTCAACAACAAGCTCAACATTCAAAAAAGAATAAATGTTCAAAAAATAACATCGATAACCGCAACAAATTCAAACAACCACCTCAGCATTGAAAAACACCAACAAATTCAACTACAACATCAACAATGAAAAACATCAACAAATTCAACAACAACCTCAACATTGAAAAACACCAACAAATTCAACAACAGCCTCAACATTCAAAAATACCAATAAATTCAACAACAACCTCAACAATGAAAAAGACCAATAAATTCAACAACAACCTCAACAAAGAAGAACACCAAAACATTCAAAAACAACTGCAACATTGAAAAAGACCAACAAATTCAACAACAACCTCAACATTGAAAAACACCAACAAATTCAACAACAACCTTGACTTTTAAAAATACAAACAAGTTCAACAAAAATCATTGATAACACCAACAATTTCAACAACAACCTCAACAATGAATAACACCAACAAATTGAACAACAACCTCAACATTGAAAAAGACCAACAACTTCAACAACCCCAACATTGAAAAACACAAACGAATTCAACAACAACCTCTACTTATAAAAAAAGAAAAAAGTTCAAAAAAAACATTGATAACACCACCAAATTCAACATCAACGTCAACATTGAAAAACGCCAACAAATTCAACCAGACACACAATATTGAAAATCACCAACAAATTCAACAACAACCTCAACATTGAAAACTACAAAGAATTTCAAAAAATGACATTGATAGAACCTAAAAATTCAACAACAAGCTCAATATTGAAAAACACCAACAAATTCAACAACAACCTCAACTTTTAAAAGAAGAGAAAAAGTTCAAAAAAACATTGATAACACCACCAAATTCAACAACAACCCCAACATTGAAAAACACCAACAAATTCAACAAAAACCTCAACATTGAAAAACACCAACAAATTCAACAAAAACCTCAACTTTTAAAAGAAGAGTAAAAGTTCAAAAAAAACAGTGATAACACCGCCAAATTCAACAACAATGTCAACATTGAAAAACGCCAACAAATTCAACCAGAAACTCAATATTGAATATCACCAACAAATTCAACAACAACCTCAACATTGAAAAAAACCAACAAATTCAACTATAAACTCAACAATGAAAAATACTAAAAAGTTCAAAGAATATCATTGTTATAACCAACAAATTCAACAACAACCTCAACATTGAAAACTACAAAGAATTTCAAAAAATAACATTGATAACACCAAAAAATTCAACGACAAGCTCAATATTGAAAAACACCAACAAATTCAACAACAACCTCAACTTTTAAAAGAAGAGACAAAGTTCAAAAAAACATTGATAACACCACCAAATTCAACAACAACGTCAACATTGAAAAACGCCAACAAATTCAACCAGAAACTCAATGTTGAAAATCACCAACAAATTCAACAACCTCAACATTGAAAAATACCAACAAATTCAACAACAACCTCAACTTTTAAAAGAAGAGAAAAAGTTCAAAAAAAACATTGATAACACCAACAAATTCAACAACAACCTCAACATGTTAAAATGCCAACAAATTCAACAATAATCTCAATATTGAAAGTCACCGACAAATTCAACAACAACCTCAACATTGAAAAACTCCAACA
This sequence comes from Cetorhinus maximus, assembly GCF_964194155.1. Taxonomy (NCBI): domain Eukaryota; kingdom Metazoa; phylum Chordata; class Chondrichthyes; order Lamniformes; family Cetorhinidae; genus Cetorhinus; species Cetorhinus maximus. The sequence continues at coordinate 263,002 of NW_027596204.1, forward strand.
AATTCAACAACAACCTCAACATTGAAAAAAATCAACAAATTCAACAACAACCTCAATATTGAAAGACACCAACAAATTCAACAACAACCTCAACATTGAAAAACACCAACAAATTAAAACAACAAGCTCAACATTGAAAAACACCAACATATTCAAGAACAACCACAACATTGAAAAACAACAACATATTCAACAACAACCTCAATATTGAAAGACACCAACAAATTCAACAACAACCTCAACAATGAAAAACATCAACAAATTCAACAACAACCTCAACATTGAAAAACACCAGCAAATTCAAGAACATCCTCAACATTGAAAAACACCAACATATTCAACAACAACCTCAACATTGAAAAGCACCAACAAATTCAACAACAACCTCAACATTGAAAACTACAAAGAATTTCAAAAAATGACATTGATAGAATCTAAAAATTCAACAACAAGCTCAATATTGAAAAACACCAACAAATTCAACAACAACCTCCACTTTTAAAAGAAGAGAAAAAGTTCAAAAAAACATTGATAACACCACCAAATTCAACAACAACCCCAACATTGATAAACACCAACAAATTCAACAAAAACCTCAACATTGAAAAACACCAACAAATTCAACAAAAACCTCAACTTTTAAAAGAAGAGTAAAAGTTCAAAAAAAACATTGATAACACCGCCAAATTCAACAACAATGTCAACATTGAAAAACGCCAACAAATTCAACCAGAAACTCAATATTGAATATCACCAACAAATTCAACAACAACCTCAACATTGAAAAAACCAACAAATTCAACTATAAACTCAACAATGAAAAATACTAAAAAGTTCAAAGAATATCATTGTTAACACCAACAAATTCAACAACAACCTCAACATTGAAAACTACAAAGAATTTCAAAAAATAACACTGATAACACCAACAAATTCAACAACAACCTCAACATTGAAAAACACAAACAAATTCAACAACAACCTCAACTTTTAAAAGGTTAGAAAAAGATCAAAAAAACATTGATAACACCAACAAATTCAACAACAACCTCAACATTTTAAAATGCGAACAAATTCAACAACAATCTCAATATTGAAAGTCACCAACAAATTTAACAACAACCTCAACATTGAAAATCACCAACATATTCAACAACAACCTCAATATTGAAAGACACCAACAAGTTCACAACAACCTCAACATTGCAAAGCAACAACAAATTCAACAACAATCTCATCTATGAAAAACACCAACAAATTCAATAACAACCTCAACTCTCAAAAGAAGAGAAAAACTTCAAATAAAACATTAATAACAACAACAAATTCAACAACAACGTCAACATTGAACAACGCCAACAAATTCGACCAGAACCTCAATATTGAAAATCACCAACAAATTCAACAACAACCTCAACAATGAAAAACACCAAAAAATTCAACAACAACCGCAACATTGAAAAACTCCGACAAATTCAACAACAACCTCAACATTGAACAACGCCAACAAATTTGACCAGAACCTCAATATTGAAAATCAACAACAAATTCAACAACAACCTCATCAATGAAAAAAACCAACAAATTCAACTAGAACCTCAACAATGAAAAACACCAAAATATTCAACAACAACCGCAACAATGAAAAACACCCACAAATTCAACACCATCTCAACATTTAAAAAACACCAACAACTTCAACAATCTCAACAATGAAAGACACCAATAAATTATCAAACACAACGATGAAAAATAACAACAAATTCAACAACAACCTTAACTTTTAAAAGAAGAGAAAAAGTTCAAAAAAAACATTGATAACACCAACGAATTCAACAACAACCTCAACAATGAAAAACACCAACAAATTCAACAACAACCTCAATATTGAAGGACATCAACAATTTCAAAAACAACCTCAACATTCAAAATCACCAACAAATTCAAGAACATCAATATTGAAAATCACCAACAAATTCAACAACAACCTCAACATTGAAAAACGCCAACAAATTCAACAACAACCTCAACATTGAAAAACACAAACAAATTCAACAACAACCTCAACATTGATAACACGAACAAATTCAACAACAACCTCAACATGTTAAAACGCCAACAAATTCAACAACAATCTTAACATTGAAAGTCACCAACAAATTCAACAGCTACCTCAACATTGAAAGACACCGACAAATTCAGCAACAACCTCAACATTGAAAAACACCAACAAATTCAACAACATCCTCAACATTGAAAAACACCAACAAATTCAACAACAACCTCAATATTGAAAGACACCAACAAATTCAACAACAACCTCAACATTGAAAAACACCAACAAATTCAACAACAAGCTCAACATTGAAAAACACCAACATATTCAACAACAACCTCAACATTGAAAAACACCAACATATTCAACAACAACCTCAACATTGAAAGACACCAACAAATTCAACAAAAACCTCATCATTGAAATACACCAACAAATTCAACAACAACCTCAACATTGAAAAACACCAACATATTCAACAACAACCTCAACATTGAAAAGCACCAACAAATTCAACAACAACCTCAACTTTTAAAGAAAGAGAAAAAGTTCAAAAAAAACATTGATAACACCACCAAATTCAACATCAACGCAAACATTGAAAAACGCCAACAAATTCAACCAGAAACACAATATTGAAAATCAGCAACAAATTCAACAACAACCTCAACATAGAAAAAAACCAACAAATTCAAGTACAAACTCAACAATGAAAAATACTAAAAAGTTCAAAGAATATCATTGATAACACCAACAAATTCAACAACAACCTCAACATTGAAAACTACAAAGAATTTCAAAAAATGACATTGATCACACCAAAAAATTCAACGACAAGCTCAATATTGAAAAACACCAACAAATTCAACAACAACCTCAACTTTTAAAAGAAGAGACAAAGTTCAAAAAAACATTGATAACACCACCAAATTCAACAACAACGTCAACATTGAAAAACGCCAACAAATTCAACCAGAAACTCAATGTTGAAAATCACCAACAAATTCAACAACCTCAACATTGAAAAATACCAACAAATTCAACAACAACCTCAACTTTTAAAAGAAGAGAAAAAGTTCAAAAAAAACATTGATAACACCAACAAATTCAACAACAACCTCAACATGTTAAAATGCCAACAAATTCAACAATAATCTCAATATTGAAAGTCACCGACAAATTCAACAACAACCTCAACATTGAAAAACTCCAACAAATTCAACAACAACCTCAACATTGAAAAAAATCAACAAATTCAACAACAACCTCAATATTGAAAGACACCAACAAATTCAACAACAACCACAACATTGAAAAACACCAACAAATTAAAACAACAAGCTCAACATTGAAAAACACCAACATATTCAAGAACAATCACAACATTGAAAAACAACAACATATTCAACAACAACCTCAATATTGAAATACACCAACAAATTCAACAACAACCTCAACAAAGAAAAACATCAACAAATTCAACAACAACCTCAACATTGAAAAACACCAGCAAATTCAAGAACATCCTCAACATTGAAAAACACCAACATATTCAACAACAACCTCAACATTGAAAAACACCAACAAATTCAACAAGAACCTCAACTTTTAAAAGAAGAGAAAAAGTTCAAAAAAAACATTGATAACACCACCAAATTCAACAACAACGTCAACATTGAAAAACACCAACAAATTCAACCAGAAACACATTATTGAAAATCACCAACAAATTCAACAACAACCTCAACATTGAAAAAAACCAACAAATTCAACTACAAACTCAACAATGAAAAATACTAGAAAGTTCAAAGAATATCATTGATAACACCAACAAATTCAACAACAACCTCAACATTGAAAACTACAAAGAATTTCAAAAAATGACATTGATAACACCAAAAAATTCAACAACAAGCTCAATATTGAAAAACACCAACAAATTCAACAACAACCTCAACTTTTAAAAGAAGAGAAAAAGTTCAAAAAAAAATTGATAACAGCAACAAATTCAACAACAACCTCAACAATGAAAAACATCAACAAATTCAACAACAACCTCAATATATAAGGACACCAACAAATTCAACAACAACCTCAAGATTCAAAATCACCAACAAATTCAACAACATCAATATTGAAGGTCACAAACAAATTCAACAACAACCCCAACATTGAAAAACACAAACAAATTCAACAACAACCTCAACTATAAAAAAAAGAGAAAAAGTACAAAAAAAACATTGATAACATCAACAATTTCAACAACAACCTCAACATGTTAAAACGCCAACAAATTCAACAACAATATCAATATTGAAAGTCACCAACAAATTCAACAACAACCTCAACATTGAAAAACGCCAACAAATTCAACAACAACCTCAATATTGAAGGTCACCAACAAATTCAACAACAACCTCAACATTGAAAAACACAAACAAATTCAACAACAACCTCAACTTTAAAAAAAAGAGAAAAAGTTCAAAAAAAACATTGATAACACCAACAAATTCAACAACAACCTCAACATGTTAAAACGCCAACAAATTCAACAACAATCTTAATATTGAAAGTCACCAACAAATTCAACAGCAACCTCAACATTGAAAAACACCAACATATTCAACAACAACTTCAATATTGAAAGACACCAACAAATTCAACAACAACCTCAACAATGAAAAACATCAACCAATTCAACAACGACCTCAATATTGAAGGACACCAACAAATTCAACAACAACCTCAACATTCAAAATCACCAACAAATTCAACAACATCATTATTGAAAATCACCAACAAATTCAACAACAACCTCAACTTTCAAAATCAACAACAAATTCAACAACAACCTCAACATTGAAAAACACCAACAAATTCAACAACAACCTCGGCTTTCAAAAGAAGAGAAAAATTTCAAAAAATACATTGATAACACCAAGAAATTCAACAACAACCTCAATATTGAAAATCACCCAACAAATTCAACAAATTCAATATTGAAAATAACCAACATATTCAACAACAACCTCAACATTGAAAAACACCAACAAATTCAACAAAATCAACGTTGAAAAACACCAACAAATTCAACAACAACCTCAACATTGAAAATCACCAACAAATTCAACAAAATCAACATTGAAAAACACCAACAAATTCAACAACAACCTCAACATTGAAAAACACCAACAAAATCAACAACAATCTCAACATTGAAAAAAACCAACACATTCAACAACACGCTCAACATTCAAAAAAGAATAAATGTTCAAAAAATAACATTGATAACCGCATCAAATTCAAACAACCACCTCAACAATGAAAAACACCAACAAAATCAACAACAATCTCAACATTGAAAAAAACCAACACATTCAACAACAAGCTCAACATTCATAAAAGAATAAATGTTCAAAAAAAAACAGTGATAACCGCAACAAATTCAACAACAAGCTCAACATTTAAAAGCACCAACAAATACAACAACAACCTCAACATTCAACAATACCAATAAATTCAACAACATCCTCAACAATAAAAAACACCAATAAATTCAACAACAACCTCAACAACGAAAAACACCAAAACATTCAACAACAACTGCAACATTGAAAAACACCAACAAATTCAACAACAACCTCAACAATGAAAAACACCAACAACCTCAACAATGAAAAATACCAAAAAATTCAACAATCGCCACGTTGAAAAACAGCATCAAATTCAACAACAACCTCAACATTTAAAAGAAGCGAAAAAGTTCAAAAAAAACATTGATAACACCAACAAATTCAACAAAAACCTCAACAATGAAAAACACCAACAAATTCAACAACAACCTCAACATTGAAAATCACCAGAAAATTCAACAACAACCTCAACATTGGAAAACACCAACAAATTCAACAACAACCTCAATATTGAAAATCACCAACAAATTCAACAACCTCAACATTGAGAAACACCAACAAATTCAACAACAAGCTCAACTTTCAAAAATACAATATAAGTTCAAAAAATAACATTGTTAACAGCAACAAATTCAGCAACGACCTCAACATTGCAAAACACCAACAAATTCATCTAATACCTCAACAATGAAAAACACCAACAAATTCAACAACAACCTCAACATTGAAAAACAACAACAAATTGAACAACCTCAACATTGAAAAACACCAACAATTTCAACAACAACCTAAACTTTAAAAAAAAACAAGTTCAACAAAAAACATTGATCTCAACAACAAATTGAACAAAAACCTGAACAATGAAAAACACCAACAATTTCCACAACAACCTCAACATTGAAAATCAGCAACAATTTCAAAAACAACCTCAACATTCAAAATCACCAACAAATTCAACAACATCAATATTGAAAATCACCAACAAATTCAACAACAACCTCAACATTGAAAAACGCCAACAAATTCAACAACAACCTCAACATTGAAAAACACAAACAAATTCAACAACAACCTCAACATTGATAACACGAACAAATTCAACAACAACCTCAACATGTTAAAACGCCAACAAATTCAACAACAATCTTAACATTGAAAGTCACCAACAAATTCAACAGCTACCTCAACATTGAAAGACACCGACAAATTCAACAACAACCTCAACATTGAAAAACACCAACAAATTCAACAACATCCTCAACATTGAAAAACACCAACAAATTCAACAACAACCTCAATATTGAAAGACACCAACAAATTCAACAACAACCTCAACATTGAAAAACACCAACAAATTCAACAACAAGCTCAACATTGAAAAACACCAACATATTCAACAACAACCTCAACATTGAAAAACACCAACATATTCAACAACAACCTCAATATTGAAAGACACCAACAAATTCAACAAAAACCTCATCATTGAAATACACCAACAAATTCAACAACAACCTCAACATTGAAAAACACCAACATATTCAACAACAACCTCAACATTGAAAAGCACCAACAAATTCAACAACAACCTCAACTTTTAAAGAAAGAGAAAAAGTTCAAAAAAAACATTGATAACACCACCAAATTCAACATCAACGCAAACATTGAAAAACGCCAACAAATTCAACCAGAAACACAATATTGAAAATCAACAACAAATTCAACAACAACCTCAACATAGAAAAAAACCAACAAATTCAACTACAAACTCAACAATGAAAAATACTAAAAAGTTCAAAGAATATCATTGATAACACCAACAAATTCAACAACAACCTCAACATTGAAAACTACAAAGAATTTCAAAAAATGACATTGATAACACCAAAAAATTCAACGACAAGCTCAATATTGAAAAACACCAACAAATTCAACAACAACCTCAACTTTTAAAAGAAGAGACAAAGTTCAAAAAAACATTGATAACACCACCAAATTCAACAACAACGTCAACATTGAAAAACGCCAACAAATTCAACCAGAAACTCAATGTTGAAAATCACCAACAAATTCAACAACCTCAACATTGAAAAATACCAACAAATTCAACAACAACCTCAACTTTTAAAAGAAGAGAAAAAGTTCAAAAAAAACATTGATAACACCAACAAATTCAACAACAACCTCAACATGTTAAAATGCCAACAAATTCAACAATAATCTCAATATTGAAAGTCACCGACAAATTCAACAACAACCTCAACATTGAAAAACTCCAACAAATTCAACAACAACCTCAACATTGAAAAAAATCAACAAATTCAACAACAACCTCAATATTGAAAGACACCAACAAATTCAACAACAACCACAACATTGAAAAACACCAACAAATTAAAACAACAAGCTCAACATTGAAAAACACCAACATATTCAAGAACAATCACAACATTGAAAAACAACAACATATTCAACAACAACCTCAATATTGAAAGACACCAACAAATTCAACAACAACCTCAACAAAGAAAAACATCAACAAATTCAACAACATCCTCAACATTGAAAAACACCAACATATTCAACAACAACCTCAACATTGAAAAGCACCAACAAATTCAACAAGAACCTCAACTTTTAAAAGAAGAGAAAAAGTTCAAAAAAAACATTGATAACACCACCAAATTCAACAACAACGTCAACATTGAAAAACACCAACAAATTCAACCAGAAACACATTATTGAAAATCACCAACAAATTCAACAACAACCTCAACATTGAAAAAAACCAACAAATTCAACTACAAACTCAACAATGAAAAATACTAGAAAGTTCAAAGAATATCATTGATAACACCAACAAATTCAACAACAACCTCAACATTGAAAACTACAAAGAATTTCAAAAAATGACATTGATAACACCAAAAAATTCAACAACAAGCTCAATATTGAAAAACACCAACAAATTCAACAACAACCTCAACTTTTAAAAGAAGAGAAAAAGTTCAAAAAAAAATTGATAACAGCAACAAATTCAACAACAACCTCAACAATGAAAAACATCAACAAATTCAACAACAACCTCAATATATAAGGACACCAACAAATTCAACAACAACCTCAAGATTCAAAATCACCAACAAATTCAACAACATCAATATTGAAGGTCACAAACAAATTCAACAACAACCCCAACATTGAAAAACACAAACAAATTCAACAACAACCTCAACTATAAAAAAAAGAGAAAAAGTACAAAAAAAACATTGATAACATCAACAATTTCAACAACAACCTCAACATGTTAAAACGCCAACAAATTCAACAACAATATCAATATTGAAAGTCACCAACAAATTCAACAACAACCTCAACATTGAAAAACGCCAACAAATTCAACAACAACCTCAATATTGAAGGTCACCAACAAATTCAACAACAACCTCAACATTGAAAAACACAAACAAATTCAACAACAACCTCAACTTTAAAAAAAAGAGAAAAAGTTCAAAAAAAACATTGATAACACCAACAAATTCAACAACAACCTCAACATGTTAAAACGCCAACAAATTCAACAACAATCTTAATATTGAAAGTCACCAACAAATTCAACAGCAACCTCAACATTGAAAAACACCAACATATTCAACAACAACTTCAATATTGAAAGACACCAACAAATTCAACAACAACCTCAACAATGAAAAACATCAACCAATTCAACAACGACCTCAATATTGAAGGACACCAACAAATTCAACAACAACCTCAACATTCAAAATCACCAACAAATTCAACAACATCATTATTGAAAATCACCAACAAATTCAACAACAACCTCAACTTTCAAAATCAACAACAAATTCAACAACAACCTCAACATTGAAAAACACCAACAAATTCAACAACAACCTCGGCTTTCAAAAGAAGAGAAAAATTTCAAAAAATACATTGATAACACCAAGAAATTCAACAACAACCTCAATATTGAAAATCACCCAACAAATTCAACAAATTCAATATTGAAAATAACCAACATATTCAACAACAACCTCAACATTGAAAAACACCAACAAATTCAACAAAATCAACGTTGAAAAACACCAACAAATTCAACAACAACCTCAACATTGAAAATCACCAACAAATTCAACAAAATCAACATTGAAAAACACCAACAAATTCAACAACAACCTCAACATTGAAAAACACCAACAAAATCAACAACAATCTCAACATTGAAAAAAACCAACACATTCAACAACACGCTCAACATTCAAAAAAGAATAAATGTTCAAAAAATAACATTGATAACCGCATCAAATTCAAACAACCACCTCAACAATGAAAAACACCAACAAAATCAACAACAATCTCAACATTGAAAAAAACCAACACATTCAACAACAAGCTCAACATTCATAAAAGAATAAATGTTCAAAAAAAAACAGTGATAACCGCAACAAATTCAACAACAAGCTCAACATTTAAAAGCACCAACAAATACAACAACAACCTCAACATTCAACAATACCAATAAATTCAACAACATCCTCAACAATAAAAAACACCAATAAATTCAACAACAACCTCAACAACGAAAAACACCAAAACATTCAACAACAACTGCAACATTGAAAAACACCAACAAATTCAACAACAACCTCAACAATGAAAAACACCAACAACCTCAACAATGAAAAATACCAAAAAATTCAACAATCGCCACGTTGAAAAACAGCATCAAATTCAACAACAACCTCAACATTTAAAAGAAGCGAAAAAGTTCAAAAAAAACATTGATAACACCAACAAATTCAACAAAAACCTCAACAATGAAAAACACCAACAAATTCAACAACAACCTCAACATTGAAAATCACCAGAAAATTCAACAACAACCTCAACATTGGAAAACACCAACAAATTCAACAACAACCTCAATATTGAAAATCACCAACAAATTCAACAACCTCAACATTGAGAAACACCAACAAATTCAACAACAAGCTCAACTTTCAAAAATACAATATAAGTTCAAAAAATAACATTGTTAACAGCAACAAATTCAGCAACGACCTCAACATTGCAAAACACCAACAAATTCATCTAATACCTCAACAATGAAAAACACCAACAAATTCAACAACAACCTCAACATTGAAAAACAACAACAAATTGAACAACCTCAACATTGAAAAACACCAACAATTTCAACAACAACCTAAACTTTAAAAAAAAACAAGTTCAACAAAAAACATTGATCTCAACAACAAATTGAACAAAAACCTGAACAATGAAAAACACCAACAATTTCCACAACAACCTCAACATTGAAAATCAGCAACAATTTCAAAAACAACCTCAACATTCAAAATCACCAACAAATTCAACAACATCAATATTGAAAATCACCAACAAATTCAACAACAACCTCAACATTGAAAAACGCCAACAAATTCAACAACAACCTCAACATTGAAAAACACAAACAAATTCAACAACAACCTCAACATTGATAACACGAACAAATTCAACAACAACCTCAACATGTTAAAACGCCAACAAATTCAACAACAATCTTAACATTGAAAGTCACCAACAAATTCAACAGCTACCTCAACATTGAAAGACACCGACAAATTCAACAACAACCTCAACATTGAAAAACACCAACAAATTCAACAACATCCTCAACATTGAAAAACACCAACAAATTCAACAACAACCTCAATATTGAAAGACACCAACAAATTCAACAACAACCTCAACATTGAAAAACACCAACAAATTCAACAACAAGCTCAACATTGAAAAACACCAACATATTCAACAACAACCTCAACATTGAAAAACACCAACATATTCAACAACAACCTCAATATTGAAAGACACCAACAAATTCAACAAAAACCTCATCATTGAAATACACCAACAAATTCAACAACAACCTCAACATTGAAAAACACCAACATATTCAACAACAACCTCAACATTGAAAAGCACCAACAAATTCAACAACAACCTCAACTTTTAAAGAAAGAGAAAAAGTTCAAAAAAAACATTGATAACACCACCAAATTCAACATCAACGCAAACATTGAAAAACGCCAACAAATTCAACCAGAAACACAATATTGAAAATCAGCAACAAATTCAACAACAACCTCAACATAGAAAAAAACCAACAAATTCAACTACAAACTCAACAATGAAAAATACTAAAAAGTTCAAAGAATATCATTGATAACACCAACAAATTCAACAACAACCTCAACATTGAAAACTACAAAGAATTTCAAAAAATGACATTGATAACACCAAAAAATTCAACGACAAGCTCAATATTGAAAAACACCAACAAATTCAACAACAACCTCAACTTTTAAAAGAAGAGACAAAGTTCAAAAAAACATTGATAACACCACCAAATTCAACAACAACGTCAACATTGAAAAACGCCAACAAATTCAACCAGAAACTCAATGTTGAAAATCACCAACAAATTCAACAACCTCAACATTGAAAAATACCAACAAATTCAACAACAACCTCAACTTTTAAAAGAAGAGAAAAAGTTCAAAAAAAACATTGATAACACCAACAAATTCAACAACAACCTCAACATGTTAAAATGCCAACAAATTCAACAATAATCTCAATATTGAAAGTCACCGACAAATTCAACAACAACCTCAACATTGAAAAACTCCAACAAATTCAACAACAACCTCAACATTGAAAAAAATCAACAAATTCAACAACAACCTCAATATTGAAAGACACCAACAAATTCAACAACAACCACAACATTGAAAAACACCAACAAATTAAAACAACAAGCTCAACATTGAAAAACACCAACATATTCAAGAACAATCACAACATTGAAAAACAACAACATATTCAACAACAACCTCAATATTGAAAGACACCAACAAATTCAACAACAACCTCAACAAAGAAAAACATCAACAAATTCAACAACAACCTCAACATTGAAAAACACCAGCAAATTCAAGAACATCCTCAACATTGAAAAACACCAACATATTCAACAACAACCTCAACATTGAAAAGCACCAACAAATTCAACAAGAACCTCAACTTTTAAAAGAAGAGAAAAAGTTCAAAAAAAACATTGATAACACCACCAAATTCAACAACAACGTCAACATTGAAAAACACCAACAAATTCAACCAGAAACACATTATTGAAAATCACCAACAAATTCAACAACAACCTCAACATTGAAAAAAACCAACAAATTCAACTACAAACTCAACAATGAAAAATACTAGAAAGTTCAAAGAATATCATTGATAACACCAACAAATTCAACAACAACCTCAACATTGAAAACTACAAAGAATTTCAAAAAATGACATTGATAACACCAAAAAATTCAACAACAAGCTCAATATTGAAAAACACCAACAAATTCAACAACAACCTCAACTTTTAAAAGAAGAGAAAAAGTTCAAATAAAAATTGATAACAGCAACAAATTCAACAACAACCTCAACAATGAAAAACATCAACAAATTCAACAACAACCTCAATATATAAGGACACCAACAAATTCAACAACAACCTCAAGATTCAAAATCACCAACAAATTCAACAACATCAATATTGAAGGTCACAAACAAATTCAACAACAACCCCAACATTGAAAAACACAAACAAATTCAACAACAACCTCAACTATAAAAAAAAGAGAAAAAGTACAAAAAAAACATTGATAACATCAACAATTTCAACAACAACCTCAACATGTTAAAACGCCAACAAATTCAACAACAATATCAATATTGAAAGTCACCAACAAATTCAACAACAACCTCAACATTGAAAAACGCCAACAAATTCAACAACAACCTCAATATTGAAGGTCACCAACAAATTCAACAACAACCTCAACATTGAAAAACACAAACAAATTCAACAACAACCTCAACTTTAAAAAAAAGAGAAAAAGTTCAAAAAAAACATTGATAACACCAACAAATTCAACAACAACCTCAACATGTTAAAACGCCAACAAATTCAACAACAATCTTAATATTGAAAGTCACCAACAAATTCAACAGCAACCTCAACATTGAAAAACACCAACATATTCAACAACAACTTCAATATTGAAAGACACCAACAAATTCAACAACAACCTCAACAATGAAAAACATCAACCAATTCAACAACGACCTCAATATTGAAGGACACCAACAAATTCAACAACAACCTCAACATTCAAAATCACCAACAAATTCAACAACATCATTATTGAAAATCACCAACAAATTCAACAACAACCTCAACTTTCAAAATCAACAACAAATTCAACAACAACCTCAACATTGAAAAACACCAACAAATTCAACAACAACCTCGGCTTTCAAAAGAAGAGAAAAATTTCAAAAAATACATTGATAACACCAAGAAATTCAACAACAACCTCAATATTGAAAATCACCCAACAAATTCAACAAATTCAATATTGAAAATAACCAACATATTCAACAACAACCTCAACATTGAAAAACACCAACAAATTCAACAAAATCAACGTTGAAAAACACCAACAAATTCAACAACAACCTCAACATTGAAAATCACCAACAAATTCAACAAAATCAACATTGAAAAACACCAACAAATTCAACAACAACCTCAACATTGAAAAACACCAACAAAATCAACAACAATCTCAACATTGAAAAAAACCAACACATTCAACAACACGCTCAACATTCAAAAAAGAATAAATGTTCAAAAAATAACATTGATAACCGCATCAAATTCAAACAACCACCTCAACAATGAAAAACACCAACAAAATCAACAACAATCTCAACATTGAAAAAAACCAACACATTCAACAACAAGCTCAACATTCATAAAAGAATAAATGTTCAAAAAAAAACAGTGATAACCGCAACAAATTCAACAACAAGCTCAACATTTAAAAGCACCAACAAATACAACAACAACCTCAACATTCAACAATACCAATAAATTCAACAACATCCTCAACAATAAAAAACACCAATAAATTCAACAACAACCTCAACAACGAAAAACACCAAAACATTCAACAACAACTGCAACATTGAAAAACACCAACAAATTCAACAACAACCTCAACAATGAAAAACACCAACAACCTCAACAATGAAAAATACCAAAAAATTCAACAATCGCCACGTTGAAAAACAGCATCAAATTCAACAACAACCTCAACATTTAAAAGAAGCGAAAAAGTTCAAAAAAAACATTGATAACACCAACAAATTCAACAAAAACCTCAACAATGAAAAACACCAACAAATTCAACAACAACCTCAACATTGAAAATCACCAGAAAATTCAACAACAACCTCAACATTGGAAAACACCAACAAATTCAACAACAACCTCAATATTGAAAATCACCAACAAATTCAACAACCTCAACATTGAGAAACACCAACAAATTCAACAACAAGCTCAACTTTCAAAAATACAATATAAGTTCAAAAAATAACATTGTTAACAGCAACAAATTCAGCAACGACCTCAACATTGCAAAACACCAACAAATTCATCTAATACCTCAACAATGAAAAACACCAACAAATTCAACAACAACCTCAACATTGAAAAACAACAACAAATTGAACAACCTCAACATTGAAAAACACCAACAATTTCAACAACAACCTAAACTTTAAAAAAAAACAAGTTCAACAAAAAACATTGATCTCAACAACAAATTGAACAAAAACCTGAACAATGAAAAACACCAACAATTTCCACAACAACCTCAACATTGAAAATCAGCAACAAATTCAAAAACAACATCAACATTGAAAAACACCAACAAATTCAACAACAACCTTAACTTTTAAAAATAAAAACAAGTTCAACAAAAAACATTGATAATATAAACAATTTCAACAACAACCTCAACAAGAAAAACACCAACAAATGGAACATCAACCTCAACAAAGAAAAACACCAACAACTTCAACAACATCAAAAAAGAAAAGCACCAAAAAATTCCACAAATGCAACATTGAAAACTACCAACAAAGTCAACAACAACCTCAACTTTTATAAGAAGAGAAAAAGTTCAAAAAAAACATTGAAAACACCAACAAATTCAACAACAACCTCAACATTGAAAAAGACCAAAACGTTCAAAAAATATGATTGATAACACCAACAAATTCAACAACTACCACAACATTGAAAACCACAACGAATGTCAAAAAATAACATTGATAACACCAACAAATTCAACAACAAACTCAATATTGAAAATCAACAACAGATTCAACAACAACCTCAACATGTAAAAACACCAACAAATTGAACAAAAAGCTCAACATTGAAAAAAGCCTACAAATTCAAAAGCAAGCTCAACTTTTAAAAGAAGAGAAAAAGTTCAAAAAAAACATTGTAACAACAACAAATTCAACAACAACCTCAACATGTTAAAACGCGAACAAATCCAACAACAACCTCAACATTGAAAAAAACCAACAAATTCAACTATAAACTCAACAATGAAAAATACTAAAAAGTTCAAAGAATATCATTGATAACAGCAACAAATTCAACAACTACCTCAGCATTGAAAACTACAAAGAATTTCAAAAAATAACATTGATAACACCAACAAATTCAACAACAACCTCAACATTTTAAAACGCCAACAAATTCAACAACAATCTCAATATTGAAAGTCACCAACAAATTTAACAACAACCTCAACATTGAAAAACACCAACATATTCAACAACAACCTCAATATTGAAAGACACCAACAAATTCACAACAACCTCAACATTGCAAAACACCAACAAATTCAACAATAACCTCAACTTTTAAAAGAAGAGAAAAACTTCAAATAAAACATTGATAACATCAACAAATTCAACAACAACCTCAACATTGAACAACGCCAACAAATTCGACCAGAACCTCAATATTGAAAATCACCAACAAATTCAACAACAACCTCAACAACGAAAAAAACCAACAAATTCAACTACAACCTCAACAATGAAAAACACCAAAAAATTCAACAACCGCAACATTGAAAAACACCGACAAATTCAACAACTACCTCAACATTGAACAACGCCAACAAATTCGACCAGAACCTCAATATTGTAAATCACCAACAAATTCAACAACAAACTCATCAATGAAAAAAACCAACAAATTCAACTAGAACCTCAACAATGAAAAACAACAAAAAATTCAACAACAACCGCAAGATTTAAAAACACCCACAAATTCAACAACAACATCAACATTGAAAAACACCAACAACTTCAACAACCTCAACAATGAAAAACACCAAAAAATTAAACAAACACAACAATGAAAAATACCAACAAATTCAACAAAAACCTTAACTTTTAAAAGAAGAGAAAAAGTTCAAAAAAAACATTGATAACACCAACAAATTCAACAACAACCTCAACAATGAAAAACACCAACAAATTCTACAACAACCTCAATATTGAAGGAAACCAACAATTACAACAACTACCTCAACATTCAAAATCAACAACAAATTCAACAACATCAAATTTGAAATTTAACAACAAATTCAACAGCAACCTCAACATTGAAAAACGCCAACAAATTCAACAACAACCTCAATATTGAAGGTCACCAACAAATTCAACAACAACCTCAACATTGAAAAACACCAACAAATTCAACAAAAACCTCAACTTTAAAAAAAAGTGAAAAAGTTCAAAAAAAACATTGATAACACCAACAAATTCAACAAGAACCTCAACATGTTAAAACGCCAACAAATTCAACAACAATCTCAATATTGAAAGTCACCAACAAATTCAACAACAACTTCAACATTGAAAAACACCAACATATTCAACAACAACCTCAATATTGAAAAATACCAACAAATTCAACAACAACCTCAACTTTTAAAAGAAGAGAAAAAGTTCAAAGAAAACATTGATAACACCAACAAATTCAACAACAACGTCAACATTGAAAAACGCCAACAAATTCAACCAGAAACTCAATATTGAAAATCACCAACAAATTCAACCACAACCTCATCATTGAAAAAAACCAACAAATTCAACTATAAACTCAACAATGAAAAATACTAAAAAGATCAAAGAATATCATTGATAACACCAACAAATTTAACAACAACCTCAACATTGAAAACTACAAAGAATGTCTAAAAATGACATTGATAACACCGAACAAATTCAACAACAAGCGCAATATTGAAAAACACCAAAAAATTCAACAACAACCTTAACTTTTAAAAGAAGAGAAAAAGTTCAAAAAAAAATTGATAACACCAACAAATTCAACAACAAACTCAACAATGAAAAACATCAACAAATTCAACAAGAACCTCAATATTGAAGGACACCAACAAATTCAACAACAACCTCAACAATCAAAATCACCAACAAATTCAACAACATCAATATTGAAGGTCACCAACAAATTCAACAACAACCCCAACATTGAAAAACACAAACAAATTCAACAACAACCTCAAATTTAAAAAAAAGAGAAAAAGTTCAAAAAAAACATTGATAACACCAACAAATTCAACAACAACCTCAACATGTTAAAACACCAACAAATTCAACAACAATCTCAATATTGAAAGACACCAACAAATTCAACAACAACCTCAACATTGAAAAACACCAACAAATTCAACAACAACCACAACATTGAAAAACACCAACAAATTCAACAACAACCTCAACTTTTAAAAGAAGAGAAAAAGTTCAAAAAAAACATTGATAACACCACCAAATTCAACAACAACGTCAACATTGAAAAACGCCAACAAATTCAACCAGAAACTCAATATTGAAAATCACCAACAAATTTAACAACAACCTCAAGATTGAAAAACTCCAACAAATTCAACTATCAACTCAACAATGAAAAATACTAAAAAGTTCAAAGAATATCATTGATAACACCAACAAATTCAACAACAACCTCACAATTGAAAACTACAAAGAATTTCAAAAAATGTCATAGATAACACCAACAAATTCAACAACAAGCTCAATATTGAAAAACACCAACAAATTCAACAACAACCTCAACATAGAAAAACACCAACAATCTCAACAACAACCTCAATATTGAAGGACACCAACAAATTCAACAACAACCTCAACATTCAAAATCACCAACAAATTCAACAACATCAATATTGAAAATCACCAAGAAATTCAACAACAACCTCAACATTGAAAAACGACAACAAATTCAACAACAATCTCAACATTGAAAAACACAAACAAATTCAACAACAATCTCATCATTTTAAAACGCCAACAAATTCAACAACAATCTCAATATTGAAAGTCACCAACAAATTCAACAGCAACCTCAACATTGAATAACACCAACATATTCAACAACAACCTCAATATTGAAAGACACCAACAAATTCAACAACAAACTCAACATTGCAAAACACCAACAAATTCAACAACAACCTCAACTTTTAAAAGAAGAGAAAACGTTTAAAAAAAAACATTGATAACACCACCAAATTCAACAACAACGTCAACATTGAAAAACGCCAAAAAATTCAACCAGAAACTCAATATTGTAAATCACCAACAAATTCAACAACAACCTCAACATTGAAAAAAACCAACAAATTCAACAAGAACCTCAATATTGAAGGACACCAACAAATTCAACAACAACCTCAACATTCAAAATCACCAACAAATTCAACAACATCAATATGGAAGGTCACCAACAAATTCAACAACAACCCCAACATTGAAAAACACAAACAAATTCAACAACAACCTCGACTTTAAAAAAAAGGGAAAAAGTTCAAAAAAACATTGATTACACTAACAAATTCAACAACAACCTTATCATGTTAAAAGGCCCACAAATTCAACAACAATCTCAATATTGAAAGTCACCAAAAAAATCAACACAAACCTCAACATTGAATAACACCACCAAATTCAACAACAACGTCAACATTGAAAAACGCCAAAAAATTCAACCAGAAACTCAATATTGTAAATCACCAACAAATTCAACAACAACCTCAACATTGAAAAAAACCAACAAATTCAACTATAAACTCAACAATGAAAAATACTAAAAAGTTCAAAGAATATCATTGATAACACCAACAAATTCAACAACAACCTCAACAATGAAAAACATCAACAAATTCAACAAGAACCTCAATATTGAAGGACACCAACAAATTCAACACCAACCCCAACGTTGAAAAACACCAATAAATTCAACAACAACCTTAACTTTTAAAAGAAGAGAAAAAGTTAAAAAAAAACATTGATAACACCATCAAATTCAACAACAACGTCAACATTGAAAAACGCCAAAAAATTCAACCAGAAAATCAATATTGAAAGACACCAACAAATTCAACAACAACCTCAACATTGAAAAACACCAACAAATTCAACAACAACCTTAACTTTTAAAAATACAAACAAGTTCAACAAAAAACATTGAAAACATCAACAAATTCTACAACTAACTCAACAATGAAAAACACCAACAAATTCAACAACAAACTCAATATTGAAAAACACCAACAACTTCAACAACCTCAACAATGAAAAACACCAAAAAATTCAACAACAACCTCAACATTGAAAACTACAAAGAATTTCAAAAAATGACATTGATAAAACCGAACAAATTCAACAACAAGCTCAATATTGAAAAACACCAACAAATTCAACAACCTCAACTTTTAAAAGAAGAGAAAAAGTTCAAAAAAAATTGCTAACACAAACAAATTCAACAACAACCTCAACAATGAAAAACATCAACAAATTCAACAACATTAATATTGAAGGTCACCAACAAATTCAACAACAACCCCAACATTGAAAAACACAAACAAATTCAACAACAACCTCAACTTTAAAAAAAGAGACAAAGTTCAAAAAAAACATTGATAACACCAACAAATTCAACAACAACCTCAAGATTGAAAGACGCCAACAAATTCAATAACAACCTCAATATTGAAAGATACCAACAAATTCAACAACAATCTCAATATTGAAAAACACCAACAGATTCAACAACAACCTCAATATTGAAAGACATCAAAAAATTCAACAACAACCTCAACATTGCAAAACACCAACAAATTCAACAACAACCTCAACTTTTAAAAGAAGAGAAAAAATTCAAATAAAACATTGATAATAACAACAAATTCAACAACAACGTCAACATTGAACAACGCCAACAAGTTCGACCAGAACCTCAATATTGAAAATCACCAACAAATTCAACAACAACTTCAACAATGAAAAAATCCAACAAATTCAACTACAACCTCAACAATGAAAAATACCAAAAAATTCAACAACAACCGCAACATTGAAAAACACCGACAAATTCAACAACAACCTCAACATTGAACAACACCAACAAATTCGACCAGGTCCTCAATATTGAAAGTCAATAACAAATTCAACAACAACCTCATCAATGAAAAAAACCAACAAAGTCAACAACAACCTCAACAATGAAAAACACCAAAAAACTCAACAACAACCTCAACAATGAAAAACACCAAAAAATTAAACAACCACAACAATGAAAAATACCAACAAGTTCAACAATAACCTTAACTTTTAAAAGAGAAAAAAGTTCAAAAAAAACATTGATAACACCAACAATTTCAACAACAACCTCAACATTGAAAAATACAAAAAAAGTTTGAAAAATAACATTGATAACACAAACAAATTCAACAACAACCACAACATTGAAAAATACAAAGAAGTTCAAAAAATAACATTGATAACACCAACAAATTCAACAACAACCACGATATTGAAAATCAACAACAAATTCAACTAAAACCTCAACATTCAAAACAAGCAACAAAGTCAACAACAAGCTCAACATTGAAAAACACCAACAAATTCTACAACAACCTTAACTTTTAAAAAAAACAAGTTCAACAAAAAACATTGATAACACCAACAAATTCAACAACAAACTCGTTATTGAAAATCAACAACAAATTCAACAACAACCTCAACATTGAAGACAAGCAAAAAATTCAATAACAAGCTCAACATTGAAAAACACCAACAAATTCATCAACAACCTCAACTTTTAAAAGAAGAGAAAAAATTCAAAAACGAACATTGATAAAACCAACAAATTCAAAAACAACCTCAATATTGAAAATCACCAACAAATTGAACAACCTCAACATTGAAAAACACCAACAAATTCAAAAACTACCTCAACATTGAAAACTACAAAGAATTTCAAAAAATAACATTTATAACACCAAAAAATTCAACAACAAACTCAATATTGAAAATCAACAACAACCTCAACATGGAAAAACACCAACAAATTCAACAAAAAACTCAACATTGAAAAAAACCTACAAATTCAACAACAAGCTCAATATTGAAAAACACCAACAAATTCAACAACAACCTCAACTTTTAAAAGAAGAGAAAAAGATCAAAAAAAACATTGATAACACCAGCAAATTCAACAACAACCTCAACATTTTAAAACGTCAACAAATTGAACAACAATCTCAAAAATGAAAGTCACCAACAAATTCAACAACAACCTCAACATTGAAAAACACCAACATATTCAACAAGAACCTCAATATTGAAAGACACCAACAAATTCAACAACAACCTCAACATTGCAAAACACCAACAAATTCAACAACAACCTCAACATTGAAAAACACCAACAAATACCACAACAACCTCAACTTTTAAAAGAAGAGAAAGACTTCAAATAAAACATTGATAACACCAACAAATTCAACAACAACGTCAACATTGAACAAAGCCAACAAATTCGACCAGAACCTCAATATTGAAAATCACAAACAAATTCAACAACAACCTCAACAATGAAAAAAACCAACAAATTCAACTACAACCTCAACAATGAAAAACACCAAAAAATTCAACAACAACCGCAACATTGAAAAATACCCACAAATTCAACAACAACCTCAACATTGAACAACGCCAACAAATTCGAACAGAACCTCAATATTGAAAATCATCAACAAATTCAACAACAACCTCAACATTGAAAAATACCAACAAATACAACAACCTCAACAATGAAAAACACCAAAAAATTAAACAACCACAATAATGAAAAATACCAACAAGTTCAACAACAACCTTAACTTTTAAAAGAAGAGAAAAAGTTCAAAAAAAACATTGATAACACCAACAATTTCAACAACAACCTCAACATTGAAAAATACAAATAAAGTTTGAAAAATAACATTGATAACACAAACAAATTCAACAACAACCACAACATTGAAAAATACAAAGAAGTTCAAAAAATAACATTGATAACACCAACAAATTCAACAACAACCACAACATTGAAAAATACAAAGAAGTTCAAAAAATAACATTGATAACACCAACAAATTCAACAACAACCACGATATTGAAAATCAACAACAAATTCAAAAACAACCTCAGCATTGAAAACAAGCAACAAAGTCAACAACAAGCTCAACATTGAAAAACACCAACAAATTCAACAACAGCCTCAACTTTTAAAAGAAGAGAAAAAGTTCAAAGACGAACATTGATAAAACCAACAAATTCAACAACAACCTCGATGTTGAAATTCACCAAAAAATTAAACAACCACAACATTGAAAAACACCAACAAATTCTACAACAACCTTAACTTTTAAAAAAAACAAGTTCAACAAAAAACATTGATAACACTAACAAATTCAACAAAAACCTCAACAGTAAAAAAACACCAACAAATTCAACAACAACCTCAACATTGAAAAACACCAACACCTTCAAAAAACTAAACAATGAAAGACACCGAAAAATTCTACAACCGCATAAATGAAAAATACCAACATATTCAACAACAACCTCAACTTTTACAAGAAGAGAAATAGTTTAAAAAAAACATTGATAACGCCAACAAATTCAACAACAACCTCAACATTGAAAACTACGAAAAAGTTCAAAAAATAACATTGGTAACACCAACAAATTCAACGCAAACTCAATGTTGAAAATCAACATCAAATTCAACAACAAACTCAACTTTTAAAAGAAGAGAAAAAGTTCATAAAAAACATGGATAACTCAAACAAATTCAAAAACCTCAACAATGAAAAACACCAACAATTTCAACAACCTCAACATTGAAAAAAACCAAAAAATTCAACAACAAGCTCAACTTTCAAAAATTCAAAAAATTTCAAAAAATAACATTGATAACATCAACAAAATCAACAACAACTTCCACGTTGAAAAACACCAACAAATTCAACTAGAACCTCAACAATGAAAAACACCAACAAATTCAACAACAACCTTAAAATTGAAAAACACCAACAAATTCAGCAACAACCTCAATATTGAAAGACACCAACAAATTCAAAAACAACCCCAACATTGAAAAACACAAACAAATTCAACAAAAACCTCAACTTTAAAAAAAGAGAAAAAGTTCAAGAAAAAAATTGATAACACCAACAAATTCAACAACAACCTCAACATGTTAAAACGCCAACAAATTCAACAACAACCTCAATATTGAAATTCAAAAACAAATTCAACAACAACCTCAATATTGAAAAACACAAACAAATTCAACAACAACCTCAACTTTTAAAAGAAGAGAAAAAGATCAAAAAAAACATTGATAATACCAACAAATTCAACAACAACCTCAACATTTTAAGACGCCAACAAATTCAACAACAATCTCAATATTGAAAAACACCAACAGATTCAACAACAACCTCAATATTGAAAGACACCAAAAAATTCAACAACAACCTCAACATTGCAAAACACCAACAAATTCAACAACAACCTCAACTTTTAAAAGAAGAGAAAAACTTCAAATAAAACATTGATAACAACAGCAAATTCAACAACAACCTCAACATTGAACAACGCCAACAAATTCGACCAGAACCTCAATATTGAAAGTCACTAACAAATTCAACAACAACCTCATCAATGAAAAAAAACGACAAATTCAACTACAACCTCAACATTGAAAAACACCCACAAATTCAACAACAACCTCAACATGGAAAAACACCAACAACTTCAAACACCTCAACAATGAAAAACACCAAAAAATTAAACAAACACAAAAATGAATAATACCAACAAATTCAACAACAACCTAAACATTGAAAAATACAAAATAATTCAAAAAATAACATTGATAACACCAACAAATTCAACAACAAACTCGTTATTGAACATCAACAACAAATTCAACAACAACCTCAACATTGAAGACAAGCAAAAAATTCAATAACAAGCTCAACATTGAAAAACACCAACAAATTCATCAACAACCTCAACTTTTAAAAGAAGAGAAAAAATTCAAAAACGAACATTGATAAAACCAACAAATTCAAAAACAACCTCAATATTGAAAATCACCAACAAATTGAACAACCTCAACATTGAAAAACACCAACAAATTCAAAAACTACCTCAACATTGAAAACTACAAAGAATTTCAAAAAATAACATTTATAACACCAAAAAATTCAACAATAAACTCAATATTGAAAATCAACAACAACCTCAACATGGAAAAACACCAACAAATTCAACAAAAAACTCAACATTGAAAAAAACCTACAAATTCAACAACAAGCTCAATATTGAAAAACACCAACAAATTCAACAACAACCTCAACTTTTAAAAGAAGAGAAAAAGATCAAAAAAAACATTGATAACAACAGCAAATTCAACAACAACCTCAACATTTTAAAACGTCAACAAATTGAACAACAATCTCAAAAATGAAAGTCACCAACAAATTCAACAACAACCTCAACATTGAAAAACACCAACATATTCAACAAGAACCTCAATATTGAAAGACACCAACAAATTCAACAACAACCTCAACATTGCAAAACACCAACAAATTCAACAACAACCTCAACATTGAAAAACACCAACAAATACCACAACAACCTCAACTTTTAAAAGAAGAGAAAGACTTCAAATAAAACATTGATAACACCAACAAATTCAACAACGACGTCAACATTGAACAAAGCCAACAAATTCGACCAGAACCTCAATATTGAAAATCACAAACAAATTCAACAACAACCTCAACAATGAAAAAAACCAACAAATTCAACTACAACCTCAACAATGAAAAACACCAAAAAATTCAACAACAAGCTCAACTTTCAAAAATTCAATAAATTTTCAAAAAATAACATTGATAACATCAACAAATTTAACAACAACTTCCACGTTGAAAAACACCAACAAATTCAACTAGAACCTCAACAATGAAAAACACCAACAAATTCAACAAAAACCTTAAAATTGAAAAACACCAACAAATTCAGCAACAACCTCAATATTGAAAGACACCAACAAATTCAACAACAACCTCAACATTGAAAAACACCAACAAATTCAACAACAACCTTAACTTTTAAAAATACAAACAAGTTCAACAAAAAACATTGAAAACACCAACAAATTCAACAACTACCTCAACAATGAAAAAGACCAACAAATTCAACAACAAACTCAATATTGAAAAACACCAACAACTTCAACAACCTCAACAATGAAAAACACCAACAAATTCAACAACAAACTCAATATTGAAAAACACCAACAACTTCAACAACCTCAACAATGAAAAACACCAACAAATTGAGCAAAAACCTCAACAATGAAAAACATCAACTTTCAACAACAACCTCAACATTGAAAAGCAGCAACAAATTCAACAACAAGCTTAACAATGAAAAATACCAACAAATTCAACAACAACCTCAACATTGAAAACCATAAGCAAATTCAACAATATCCTCAATATTGAAAGATACCAACAAGTTCAAAAACAACGTCACATTGAAAATCAGCAACAAATTCAACAACAACCTCAAAATTTAAAAAATAGAAAAAGTTCAAAAAATACATTGATAACACCAAATAATTCAACAACAACCTCAACGTTTAAATGTACAAAAATGTTCGAAAAATAACATAGATAACACCAACAAATTCAGCAACAACCTCAATATTGAAAGACACCAACAAATTCAACAACAACCTCAACAATGAAAACACAAACAAATTAAACAACAACCTCAACAATGAACAGCACCAAAAAATTCAACAACAAGCTCAACTTTCAAAAATACAATAAATTTTCAAAAAATAACAATGATAACATCAACAAATTCAACAACAACTTCAACGTTGAAAAACACCAACAAATTCAACAACAATCTCAATATTGAAAGACACCAACAAATTCAACAACAACCTTAACTTCTAAAAATACAAACAAGTTCAACAAAAAATTAATAACACCAACAAATTCAACAACAACCTCAACAATGGAAAACACCAACAACTTCAACATTCTCCAAATTGAAAATCACCAACAAATTCAACAACAACCTCAACAATGAAAAACACCAAAAAATTCAACAACAGCTTAACATTGAAAAACACCAACAAATTCAACAACAACCTTAATTTTAAAAATACAGCAAGTTCAACAAAAAACATTGATATCACCAAAAAAATTCAACAAAAACCTCAACCATGAAAAACACCAACAAATTCAACAACAACCTCAACAATGAAAAACACCAACAAATTCAACAACAACCTCAACATTGAAAAACACCAACAAATTTAACAACATCAATATGCAAAATCATCAACAAATTCAACAACAACCTCACCATTGAATAACGCCGACAAATTGAACAACAACCTCAATATTGAAAACACAAACAAATTCAACAACAACGTCAACATTGAAAAGCACCAACAAATTCAACAACAACCTCAACACTGGAAAATACAGAAATGTCCAAAAAAAAACATTGGTGACACCAACAAATTCAACAACATCCACAATATTGAACGATACCAATAAGTTCAACAACGACCTCAGCATTGAAAATCAGCAACAAATTCAACAACAATCTCAACATTGAAAAACGCCAACAAATTCAACAACAACCTCAATTTTGAAAATCACAAAGAAATTCAACAACAAACTCAAAATTGAAAAACACCAACAAATTCTACAACAACCTTAACTTTTAAAAAAAACAAGTTCAACAAAAAACATTGATAACACCAACAAATTCAACAACAACCTCAACATTGAAAAACACCAACAAATTCAACAACAACCTCAACAATGAAAAACACCAAGAAATTCAAAAAAGCCCTCAAAATTTTAAAGAAGAGAAAAAGTTCGAAAAAAACATTGAAAACACCAAGAAATTCAACAACAACCTCAACATTGAAAAATACAAAAATGTTCGAAAAATTACATTGATAACATAAACAAATTCAACAATGACCTCAACATTGAAAAATACAAAAAAGTTCAAAAAATAACATTGATAACACCATCAAATTCAACAAGAACCTCAACATTGAAAATCACCAACAAATTCAACAACAACCTCTACATTGAAAAGCAGCACCAAATTCAACAACAACCTCAACAATGAAAAACACCAACAAATTCAACAACAACCTCAACATTGAAAAATACCAACAAATTCAACAACAATCTCAACATTGAAAAATACAAAAAAGTTCAAAAAATAACATTGAAAACAGCAACAAATTGTACAACAACCTCAATATTGAAAATCACCAACAAATTCAACAACAACCACAACATTGAAAAACACCAACAAATTCAACAACAACCTCAACTATGAAAGACAACAACAATTTCAACAACGACCTCAACATTGAAAATCAGCGAAAAATTCAACAACAATCTCAACATTGAAAAACACCAACACATTCAACAACAACCTCAATATTGAAAGTCACCAACAAATTCAACAACAAACACAACATTGAAAATGACCAACCAATTCAACAACAAACTCAATATTGAAAGATACCAAGAAATTGAACAACAACCTCAACATTGAAAATCACCAACGAATTCAACAACATCATTATTGAAAATCATCAACAAATTCATCAACATCCTCAACGTTGAAAAACGCCAACAAATTAAACAACACTCTCAATATTGAAAATCACCAACAAATTCAACAACAACCTCAACATTGAAAATCACCAACAAAATCAACAATGACCTCAACATTGAAAATCAGCAAAAAATTCAAACAATCTCAACATTGAACAAGGCCAACAAATCCAACAAAAACCTCAATTTTGAAAATTACCAAGAAATTCAACAACAACCTCAACATTGAAAGAGAGCAACAAATTCAACAACAACCTCAATATTGAAAGACACCAAAAATTAAACAACAACCTCAACATTGAAAATCACCGACAAATTCAACAGCATCAATATTGAAAATCATCAACAAATTGAACTACAATCTCAGCATTGAAAAACGCCGACAAAATCAACAACAACCTCAATATTGAAAATCACCAACAAATTCAACAACATCCTCAGCATTGAAAAACATCAACAAATTCAACAACAACCTCAACATTGATAACACCAAAAAATTCAACAACATCCTCAATATTGAAAATCTGCAACAAATTCACCAACAAACTCAACATTGAAAAACGCCAACAACTTCAACAACAACCTCAATATTGAAAGATACCAAAAATTTCAACAACGACCTCAACATTGAAAATCAGCGAAAAACTCAAACAATCTCAACATTGAACAAGGCCAACAAATTCAACGACAACCTCAATTTTGAAAATCACAAACAAATTCAACAACAACCTCAACATTGAAAAACACCAACAAATTCAACAACAACCTCAGCTTTTAAAAGAAGAGACAAAGTTCAAAAAAAACAATGATAACTCCATCAAATTCAACAACAACCTCAACAATGAAAAACACCAACAAATTCAACAACAACCTCAACATTGAAAAATACCAACAAATTCAACAACAACCTCAACATTGAATAATACTCAAAAGTTCAAAAAGTAACATTGATAATACCAACAAATTCAACAACATCCTCAATATTGAAAGAGAACAACAAGTTGAACAACGACCTAAACATTGAAAAACAGCAATAAATTCAAGAAAAATCTCAACATTGAAAAAAAACCAACAAATTCAACAACAACCTCAATATTGAAAGACACCAACAAATTCAACAACAACCTCATGATTGAAAAACACCAACAAATTAAACAACAACCATAATTTTAAAAATACAAACAAGTTCAACAAAATACATTGATAACACCAACAAATTCAACAAAAACCTCAACAATAAAAAACACCAACAAATTCAACAACAACCTCAACATTGAAAAATACAAAAAAATTCAAAAACAACCTCAAAATTTAAAACACCAACAAATTCAAGAACAACCTCAACAATGAAAACACCAAAACATTCAACAACAACCTGAACATTGAAAAACACCAACAAATTCAACAACAACCTCAATATTGAAAGGCACCAACAATATCAACAACGACCTCAACATTGAAAATCAGCGAGAAATTCAACAACAATCTCAACATTGAAAAAGGCCAACAAATTCAACAACAACCTCAATATTGAAAGGTACCAACAATATCAACAACGACCTCAACATTGAAAATCAACGAAAAATTCAACAACAATCTCAACATTGAAAAACGCCAACAAATTCAACAACAACCTCAACATTGAAAATCACCAACAAATTCAAGAACACGAATATTGAAAAACACCAACAAATTCAACAACAACCTCAACTTTTCAAAGAAGAGAAAAAGTTCAAAAAAGAACATTGATAAAACCAACAAGTCCAACAACAACCTCAACATTGAGAATCACCAACAAAATGAACAAGCTCAACATTGCAAAACACCAACAAATTCTACAACAACCTTAACAATTAAAAATACAAACAAGTTCAACAAAAAACGTTGATAACACCAATAAATTCAACAACCTTAACAATGAAAAACACCAACAAATTCAACAACAACCTCAATATTGAAAATCACCAACAAATTGAACAACCTCTACATTTATAGAAGCAACAAATTCAACAACAACCTCAACAATGAAAAACACCAAAAAATACAACAACGACCTCAAATTTTAAAAGAAGAGAAAAAGTTCAAAAAAAACATTGATAACACCAAGAAATTCAACAACAACCGCAACATTGAAAAATACAAAAAAGTTCGAAAAATTACATTGATAACATCAACAAATTCAACAATAACCTCAACATTGAAAAATACAAAAAAGTTCAAAAAATCACATTGATAACACCAACAAATTCAAACAACAACCTCAAGATTGAAAGTGACCAACAAATTCAACAACAACCTCTACTTTGAAAAGCAGTAACAAATTCAACAACAACCTCAACAATGAAAAACACCAACAAATTCAACAACATCCTCAACATTGAAAAATACCAACAAATTCAGGAACAACCTAAACATTGAAAAATACAAAAAAGTTCAAAAAATAACATTGATAACACCAACAAATTGAACAACAACCTCAATATTGAAAATCACCAACAAATTCAACAACAACCACAACATTGAAAAACACCAACAAATTCAACAACAACCTCAATAATGAAAGACACCAACAATTTCAACAACGACCTCAACATTGAAAATCAGCGAAAAATTCAACAAAAATCTCAACATTGTAAAACACCAACAAATTCAACGAAAACCTCAATATTGAAAGACACCAACAAATTCAACAACAACCACAACATTGAAAATCACCAACCAATTCAACAGCATCGATATTGAAAAACACCGACAAATTCAAAAACAACTTCAATATTGAAAATGACCAACAAATTCAACAACAACCTCAGCATTGAAAAACAGCAACACATTCAACAACAACCTCAACATTGAAAAATACCAAGAAATGCATCAACAACCTCAACATTGAAAAATACAGAAAAGTTCAAAAAATAACATTGATAACACCAACAAATTCAAAAACATCCTCAATATTGAAAGGCATCAAAAAGTTCAACAACGTCTTCAACATTGAAAATCAGCAACCATTTCGACAACAATCTCAACATTGAAAATCACCATCAAATTCAACAACAACCTCAACATTCAAAAACACAAACAAATTCAACAACAACCTCAACTTTTAAAAGAAGAGACAAAGTTCAAAAAAAACATTGATAACTCCATCAAATTCAACAACAATCTCAACAATGAAAAACACCAACAAATTCAACAATAACCTCATCATTGCAAAATACAGAACAGTTCAAAAAATAACATTGATAATACCAACAAATTGAACAACATCCTCAATATTGAAAGAGACCAACAAATTCAACAACAACGTCAATTTTGAAAATCACAAACAAATTCAAGAACAACCTCAAGATTGAAGACCACCAACAAATTCAACAACAACCTTAACTTTTAAAAATACAAACAAGTTCAATAAAAAAACATTGATAACACCAACAAATTCAACATCAACCTCATCAATGAATAGCACCAACAAATTCAACAACAACCTCAACATTTAAAAACAGCAACAACCTCAACATTGAAAGTCACCAACAAATTCAGTAACAACCTCAACAATGAAAAACACCAAAAAATTCAACAACAACCTGAACATTGAAAAACACCAACAAATTCAACAACAACATCAATATTGAAAGACACCAACAAATTCAACAACAACCTCAAGATTGAAAAACACCAACAAATTGAACAACAACCATAACATTAAAAATACAAACAAGTTCAACAAAAAACATTGATAACACCAACAAATTCAACAATAACCTCAACAATAAAAAACACCAACAAATTCACCAACAACCTCAACATTGAAAAATACCAACAAATTCAACAACAACCTCAACATTGAAAAGCAGCAACAAATTCAAGAACAACCTCAACATTGAAAAACACCAGCAAATTCAATAACAACTCAAGATTGAAAAATACCAACAAATGCAACAACAACCTCAACACTGAAAATCAGCGAAAAATTCAACAACAATCTCAACTTTGAAAAACACCAACAAATTCAACAACAACCTCAACATTGAAAATCAGCGAAAAATTCAACAACAATCTCAACACTGAAAAACGCCAACAAATTCAACAACAACCTCAATATTCAAAATCACCAACAAATTTAACAACAACCTCAGTATTGAAAATCACCATCAAATTGAACAACATCCTCAACATTGAAAAACGCCAACAAATTCAACAACAACCACAAAATTGAAAATCATCAAAAAATTCAACAACAACCTCAAAATTGAAAAACGCCAACAAATTCAACAACAACCTCAACGTTGAAAATCACCAACAAATTCAACAACAACCTCAACATTGAAAAACACCAACAAATTCAACAACAACCTCAACATTGAAAAACGCCAACAAATTCAACTACAACCTCAATATTGAAATTCACCAACAAATTCAACAACAACCTCAACATTGAAAAAAGTCAACTAATTCAACAACCACGTTAATATTGAAAATCACCAGCAAATTCAATAATAACCTAAACATTGAAAAAAACCAACAAATTCAACTACAACCTCAACAATGAAAAATACCAAAAATTCAACAACAACCGCAACATTGAAAAACAGAAACAACTTCAACAACCTCAACAATGAAAAACACCAAAAAATTCAACAACAACCTCAAATTTTAAAGGAAGATAAAAAGTTGAAAAAAAACATTGATAACACCAAGAAATTCAACAACAACCTCAACATTGAAAAATAAAAAAAAATTCGAAAAATTACATTGATAACACCAACAAATTCAACAACATCCTCAACATTGAAAATCACCAACAAATTCAACAGAACCTCAACATTGAAAAGCAGCAACAAATTCAACAACAACCTCAACTTTTAAAAGAAGATAAAAAGTTGAAAAAAAACATTGATAACACCAAGAAATTCAACAACAACCTCAACATTGAAAAATAAAAAAAAATTCGAAAAATTACATTGATAACACCAACAAATTCAACAACATCCTCAACAATGAAAAACACCAACAAATTCAACCACAACCTCAACTTTTAAAAGAAGAGAAAAAGTTCAATAAAAACATTGATAACTCCATCAAATTCAACAACATCCTCAACATTGAAAATCACCAACAAATTCAACAGAACCTCAACAATGAAAAATACCAACAAATTCAACAACAACCTCAACATTGAAAAATACCAACAATTTCAACAACAACCTCAACATTGAAAAATACAGAACAGTTAAAAAAATAACATTGATAATACCAACAAATTCAACAACATCCTCAATATTGAAAGAGAACAACAAGTTCAACAATGACCTAAACATTGAAAATCAGCAACAAATTCAAGAAAAATCTCAAAAATGAAAAACACCACCAAATTCAACAACAACCTCAATATTGAAAGACACCAACAAATTCAACAACAACCTCAATATTGAAAGACACCAAAAAATTCAACATCAACCTCAACAATGAATAGCACCAACAAATTCAACAACAACCTCAACAATAAAAAACACCAACAAATTCATCAACAACCTCAACATTGAAAAATACCAACAAATTCAACAACAACCTCAACATTGAAAAGCAGCAACAAATTCAAGAACAACCTGAACAATGATGAACATCAACAAATTCATCAACAACCACAACATTGAAAAATACCAACAAATTCAACAACAACCTCAACATTGAAAATCAGCGAAAAATTCAACAACAATCTCAACATTGAAAAACACCAACAAATTCAACAACAAAATCAATAATGAAAGACACCAACAAATTCAACAACAACCTCAACATTGAAAAATACAAAAAAGTTCAAAAAATAATATAGATAACACCAACAAATTCAACAACAACCTCAATAATGAAAGACACCAACATTTTCAACAACGACCTCAACATTGAAAATCAGCGAAAAATTCAACAACAATCTCAACATTGAAAAACACCAACAAATTCAACAACAACCTCAATATTGAAAGACACCAACAAATTCAACAACAACCTCAATATTAAAAGACAACAACAAATTCAACAACAACCTCAACATTGAAAATCACCAACAAATTCAAGAACATCAATATTGAAAATCATCAACAAATTCAACAACAACCTCAACATTGAAAAACGCCAACAAATTCAACAACAACCTCAATATTGAAAATCACCAACAAATTCAACAACAACGTCAACATTGAAAAACGCCAACAAATTCAACAACAACCTCAATTTTGAAAATCACCAACAAATTCAACAGCAACCTCAACATTGAAAAACGCCAACAAATTCAACAACAACCTCAACTTTTAAAAGAAGAGAAAAAGTTCAAAAAAAGATTGATAGCACCAACAAATTCAACAACAACCTCAATGTTGAAAGTCACCAACAAATTCAACAACAGCTTCAACATTGAAAAACACCAACAAATTCAACAACAAAATCAATAATGAAAGACACCAACAAATTCAACAACAACCTCAACATTGAAAAATACAAAAAAGTTCAAAAAATAATATTGATAACACCAACAAATTCAACAACGACCACAACATTGAAAATCAGCGAAAAATTCAACAACAATCTCAACATTGAAAAACACCAACAAATTCAACAACAACCTCAATATTGAAAGACACCAACAAATTCAACAACAACCTCAACATTGAAAATCACAAACCAATTCAACAACATAAATATTGAATATGATCAACAAATTCATCAACATCCTCATCATTGAAAAACGCTAACAAATTCAACAACAACCTCAATATTGAAAAATTCTGAAAAAATAAAAAAAATAACATTAATAACACCAACAAATTCAGGAACATCCTCAATATTGAAAGACACCAAAAAGTTCAACAACGACCTCAACATTGAAAATCAGCAACAAATTGAACAACAATCTCAACATTGAAAAACGACAACAAATTCAACGACAACCTCAACATTGAAAAATACAGAAAAGTTCAAAAAATAACATTGATAATATCAACAAATTCAACAACATCCTCAATAGTGAAAGACACAAACAAGTTCAACAACGACCTCAACATTGCAAAACGCCAACAAATTCAACGACAACCTTAACATTGAAAAACACCAACAAATTCAACAACAACCTCAATGTTGAAAGTCACCAACAAATTCAACAACAGCCTCAACATTGAAAAACACCAACAAATTCAACAACAAAATCAATAATGTAAGACACCAACAAATTCAACAACAACCTCAACAATGAAAAACACTAACAAATTCAACAACAACCTCAACATTGAAAAATAACAACAAATTCAACAACAACCTCAACATTAAAAAATAAAAAAAGTTCGAAAAATAACATTGATAACACCAACAAATTGAACAACAACCTCAATATTGAAAATGACCAAAAAATTCAACAACAACCTCAACATTGAAAAATACAAAAAATTTCAAAAAATAATATTGATAACACCAACAAATTCAACAACAACCACAATAATGAAAGACACCAACAATTTCAACAACGACCTCAACATTGAAAATCAGCGAAAAATTCAACTACAATCTCAACATTGAAAAACACCAACAAATTCAACAACAACCTCAATATTGAAAGACACCAACAAATTCAACAACAACCTCAACATTGAAAATCACCAACCAATTCAACGACAACCTCAATAGTGAAAGAAACCAACCAATTCAACAACAACCTCAACATTGAAAATCACCAACCAATTCAACAACATAAATATTGAATATGATCAACAAATTCACCAACATCCTCAACATTGAAAAACGCTAACAAATTCAACAACAATCTCAATATTGAAAATCACCAACAAATTCAACAACAATATCAACATTTAAAAATAGCAACAAATTCAACAACAACCTCAATATTGAAAAATTCTGTAAAGTTAAAAAAATAACATTGATAACACCAACAAATTCAGGAACATCCTCAATATTGAAAGACACCAAAAAGTTCAACAACGACCTCAACATTGAAAATCAGCAACAAATTGAACAACAATCTCAACATTGAAAATCACCATCAAATTCAACAACAACCTCAACTTTTACAAGAGAAAATGTTCAAAAAAAAATATGATAACACCAACAAATTCAACATGAACCTCAACAATGAATAACTCCAACAAATTCAACAACAACCTCAACATTGAAAAATACCAACAAATTCAACGACAACCTCAACATTGAAAAATACAGAAAAGTTCAAAAAATAACATTGATAATACCAACAAATTCAACAACATCCTCAATGGTGAAAGACACAAACAAGTTCAACAACGACCTCAGCATTGAAAAACGCCAACAAATTCAACAACAACCTCAATTTAGAAAATGATCAACAAATTCAAGAACAACCTCAACATTGAAAGACACCAACAAATTCAACAACAACCTCAACATTGAAAAACACCAACAAATTCAACAACAACCTTAACTTTTAAAAATATGAACAAGTTCAAATAAAACATTGATAACACCAACAAATTCAACAACCTCAACAATGAAAAGCACCAACAAATTCAACAACAACCTCAACATTGAAAAACACCAACAACTTCAACAACATCAACATTGAAAATCAGCGAAAAATTCAACAAAAATTTCAACATTGAAAAACACCAAAAAATTCACCAACAACATGAACATTGCAAAACACCAACAAATTAAACAACAACCAGAATTATAAAAATACAAACAAATTCAACAAAAAAACATTGATAACACCAACAAATTCAACAACTTCCTCAACATTGAAAAGCAGCAACAATTTCAACAACAACCTCAACATTGAAAAATTCATAAATGTTCAAAAAATAACATTGATAACACCAACAAATTGAACAACAACCTCAATATTGAAAGTCACCAGCAAATTCAACAACAACCTCAACATTGAATAACAGTAACAAATTCAACAACAACCTCAACATTCAAAAGCACCAACAAATTCAACAACAACCTCAATATTCAAAGACACCAACGAATTCAACAACATCCTCAACGTTGAAAATCACCAACAAATTCAAGAACATAAATATTGAAAATCATCAACAAATTCAACAACAACCTCAACATTGAAAAACGTCAACAAATTCAACAACAACCTCAACTTTTAAAAGAAGAGAAAAAGTTAAAAAAAAACATTGAAAAACGCCAACAAATTCAACAACAACCTCAACATTGAAAGTCACCAACAGATTCAACAATAACCTCAACATTGAAAAACACCAACAAATTCAACAACAAAATCAAAATTGAAAGTCACCAACAAATTCAACAACAACCTCAACATTGAAAATCAACAACCAATTCAACAACTTCAATATTGAAAATCACCAAAAAATTCAACAAAATCCGCAACATTGAAAAACGCCAACAAATTCAACAAGAACCTTAATATTGAAAATCACCAACAAATTCAGTACTCACCTTAACATTGAAAAAAACCAACAAATTCCACTACAACCTCAACAATGAAAAATACCAGAAAATTCAACAACAACCGCAACGTTGAAAAGCACCAACAACTTCAACAAACTCAACAATGAGAAACACCAACAAATTCAACAACAACCTCAACATTGAAAAATACAGAAAAGTTCAAAAAATTACATTGATAACACCATCAAATTCAACAACAACCACAAATTTAAAAAGGAAGAGAAATAGTTCAAAAAAAACATTGATAACATCAACAAATTCAACAACAACCTCAACATTGAAAAACGCCAACAAATTCAACAACAACCTCAATATTGAAAGTCACCAACAAATTCAACTACAACATCAACATTGAAAAACACCAACAAATTGAACATCAAAATCAATATTGAACGACACCAACATATTCAACAACAACCTCAACATTGAAAGTCACCAACAAATTCAACAACTTCAATATTGAAAATCACCAACAAATTCAACAACAACCTCAACGTTGAAAAACACCAACAAATTTAACAACAACCTCGACATTGAAAAACACCAACAATTCAACAACAACCTTAACTGTTAAAAATACAAACAAGTTTAACAAAAAACATTAATATCACAAACAAATTCAACAACAACCTCAACATTGAAAAATACAAAAAAGTTCAAAAAATAACATTGATAACACCAACAAATTCAACAACAACCTCAACATTGAAAAACAACAACAAATTCAACAAAAACCTCAACAACGGAAAACATCAACGAATTCAACAACAACCTCAACAATGAAAAACACCAACAAATTCAACAACAACCTCAATATTGAATGAAACCAACAAATTCAACAACAACCTCAATTGTGAAAATCACCAAGAAATTCAACAACAACCTCAACATTGAAAAACACCAACAAATTTAACAACAACCTCAACATTGAAAAATACAGAAAAGTTCAAAAAATTACAATGATAACACCAACAAATTCAACAACAACCTCAAAATTGAAAATCACCAACAAATTCAAAAACAACCTCAACAATGAAAATCACCAACAAATTCAACAACACCCTCAACTTTTAAAAGAAGAGAAAAAGTTTAAAAAAAACAATGATAACATCAACGAATTCAACAACAACCTCAACACTGAAAAATGCCAACAAATTCAACAACAACCTCAATATTGAAAGTCACCAGCAAATTCAACAACAAACTCAATATTGAAAAACACCATCAAATTCAACAACAAAATCAATACTGAAAGACAACAACAAATTCAAGAACAACCTCAACATTGAAAAACACCAACAATTCAACAACAACCTTAACTTTTAAAAAAAACAACAAATTGAACAACAAGCTCAACATTGAAAAATACCAACAAATTCAACAACAACCTCAACTTTGAAAAAAAAAACAACAAATTCAACAAAAACCTCAGCAATGCAAAACACCAACAAATTCAACAACAAACTCAACATTGAAAAACACAAACAAATTCAACAGCAATTTCAACTTTCAAAAATACAGAAAAGTTCAAGAAGTAACATTCAGAACACCAAAAACTTCAACAACAACCTCAATATTGAAAATCATCAACAAATTCAACATTGAGAAACGCCAACAAATTCAACAACAACCTCAACATTGATAAACACCAATAAATTCAACAACCTCCACAATGAAAAACACCAACAAATTTAACAACAATCTGAATATTGAAATTCACCAACAAATTGAACAACCTTAACATTGATAACACCAATAAATTCAACAACAACCACAACATTGAAAAATACAAAAAAGTTCAAAAATTAACATTGATACACCAACAAATTCAACAAC
The DNA here is from genome assembly GCF_964194155.1 of Cetorhinus maximus. Taxonomy (NCBI): domain Eukaryota; kingdom Metazoa; phylum Chordata; class Chondrichthyes; order Lamniformes; family Cetorhinidae; genus Cetorhinus; species Cetorhinus maximus. Next base: position 302,862 of record NW_027596204.1, read on the forward strand.
AAAATCAACACTGCAAATCACCAACAAATTCAACAACAAGCTCAACATTGAAAAACACCAACAAATTCAAAATCAACCTCAACTTTTAAAACAAGAGAAAAAGTTCAAAAAAAACATTGATAACTCCCAGAAATTCAACAAAAACCTCAACAATGAAAAACACCAACAAATTCAACAACAACCTCAACATTGAAAAACCCCAAAAACTTCAACAACCTCAACATTGAAAATCACCAACAAATTCAACAACAAGCTCAACAATGAAAAAGACCAAAAAATTCAACAACAACCTGAACATTGCAAAACACCAACAAAATTCAACAACATCCAGAATTTTAAAAATACAAACAAGTTCAACAAAAAACATTGATAACACCAACAAATTCAACAACTTCCTCAACATTGAAAAGAAGAAACAATTTCAACAACCTCAACATTGAAAAATACCAACAAATTCAACAAAAACCTCAACATTGAAAAATTCATAAAAGTTCAAAAAATAACATTGATAAGACCAACAAATTGAACAACAACCTCAATATTGAAAGTCACCAACAAATTCAACAACAACCTCAACATTGAATAACAGCAATAAATTCAAAAACAACCTCAATATTGAAAGACACCAACAAATTCAACAACAACCTCAACATTGAAAATCAACAACAAATTCAAGAACATAAACATTGAAAAGCATCAACAAATTCAACAACAACCTCAACATTGAAAAACGTCAACAAATTCAACAACAACCTCAACTTTTAAAAGAAGAGAAAAAGTTAAAAAAAACATTGAAAAACACCAACAAATTCAACAATAAAATCAATTTTGAAAGTCAACAACAATTTCAACAACAACCTCAACATTGAAAATCAACAACAAATTCAACAACTTGAATATTGAAAATCACCAACAAATTCAACAAAATCCTCAACATTGAAAAACGCCAAAAAATTCAACAAGAACCTTAGTATTGAAAATCACCAACAAATTCAATAATAACCTAAACATTGAAAAAAACCAACAAATTCAACAACAACCTCAACATTGAAAAACAGCAACAAATTCAACAACAACCTCAACTTTGAAAAAAAAAACAAATTCAAAAACAAGATCAACTTTGAAAAATATCAACAAATTCAACAACAACCTCAACATTGAAAAACAACAACAAATTCAACAAAAACCTCAACAATGAAAAACACCAACAAATTCAACAACAACCTCAATATTGAAAGAAACCAACAAATTCAAAAACAACCTCAATATTGAAAGACACCAACAAGTTCAACAACGACCTCAACATTGAAAGACACCAACAAATTCAACAACAACCTCAATTGTGAAAATCACCAAGAAATTCAACAACAACCTCAACAATGAAAAACACCAACAAATTCAACAACAACCTCAACTTTTAAAAGAAGAGAAAAAGTTCAAAAAAAACATTGATAACATCAACGAATTCAACAAAAATTTCAACATTGAAAAACGCCAAAAAATTCAACAACAACCTCGATATTGAAAGTCACCAACAAATTCAACAACAACCTCAACATTGAAAAACACCAACAAATTGAACAACAAAATCAATATTGAAAGACAACAAGTTCAACAATAACCTCAACATTGAAAATCACCAACAAATTCAACAACTTCAATATTGAAAATCACCAAAAAATCCAACAACAACCTCAACATTGAAAAACACCAACAAATTCAACAACAACCTCGACATTGAAAAGCACCAACAATTCAACAACAACCTTAACTTTTAAAAATTCAAACAAGTTCAACAAAAAACATTCATAACACCAACAAATTCAACAACAACGTCAACATTGAAAAATACAAAAAAGTTCAAAAAATAACATTGATAACACCATCAAATTCAACAACAAACTCGATATTGAAAATCAACAACAATTCAACAACAACTTCAACTTTGAAAAAAAACAATAAATTGAACAACAAGCTCAACATTGAAAAATACCAACAAATTCAACAACAACCTCAACTTTGAAAAAGAAACAACAAATTCAACAAAAACCTCAACAACGAAAAACACCAACAAATACAACAGCAACCTCAACAACGAAAAACACCAACAAATTCAACAACAACCTCAACATTGAAAAATACAAATAAGTCCGAAAATTAACATTGATAACACCCACAAATTGAACAACAACCTCAATTTTGAAAGAAACCAACAAATTCAAAAACAACATCAGTATTGAGAGACACCAACAAGTTCAACAACGACCACAACATTGAAAGACACAAACAAATTCAACAACAACCTCAATTTTGTAAATCACCAAGCAATTCAACAACAAACTCAACATTGAAAAACCCCAACAAATTCAACAACAATCTCAACTTTCAAAAATACAGAAAAGTTCAAGAAATAACATTCAGAACACCATCAAATTCAACAACAACCTCAATATTGAAAATCATCAACAAATTCAACATTGAAAAGCACCAACAAATTCAACAACAACCTCAACATTGAAAAACACCAATAAATTAAACAACCTCCACAATGAAAAACACCAACAAATTCAACAACAACCTCAATATTGAAAAATACAAAAAAGTTCAAAAATTAACATTGATACACCAACAAATTCAACAACAACCTCAACATTGAAAAACCCCAAAAACTTCAACAACCTCAACATTGAAAATCACCAACAAATTCAACAACAAGCTCAACAATGAAAAAGACCAAAAAATTCAACAACAACCTGAACATTGCAAAACACCAACAAAATTCAACAACATCCAGAATTTTAAAAATACAAACAAGTTCAACAAAAAACAATGATAACACCAACAAATTCAACAACTTCCTCAACATTGAAAAGAAGAAACAATTTCAACAACCTCAACATTGAAAAATACCAACAAATTCAACAAAAACCTCAACATTGAAAAATTCATAAAAGTTCAAAAAATAACATTGATAAGACCAACAAATTGAACAACAACCTCAATATTGAAAGTCACCAACAAATTCAACAACAACCTCAACATTGAATAACAGCAATAAATTCAAAAACAACCTCAATATTGAAAGACACCAACAAATTCAACAACAACCTCAACATTGAAAATCAACAACAAATTCAAGAACATAAACATTGAAAAGCATCAACAAATTCAACAACAACCTCAACATTGAAAAACGTCAACAAATTCAACAACAACCTCAACTTTTAAAAGAAGAGAAAAAGTTAAAAAAAACATTGAAAAACACCAACAAATTCAACAACAACCTTAACATTGAAAGTCACCAACAGATTCAACAACAACCTCAACATTGAAAAACACCAACAAATTCAACAATAAAATCAATTTTGAAAGTCAACAACAATTTCAACAACAACCTCAACATTGAAAATCAACAACAAATTCAACAACTTGAATATTGAAAATCACCAACAAATTCAACAAAATCCTCAACATTGAAAAACGCCAAAAAATTCAACAAGAACCTTAGTATTGAAAATCACCAACAAATTCAATAATAACCTAAACATTGAAAAAAACCAACAAATTCAACAACAACCTCAACATTGAAAAACAGCAACAAATTCAACAACAACCTCAACTTTGAAAAAAAAAACAAATTCAAAAACAAGATTAACTTTGAAAAATATCAACAAATTCAACAACAACCTCAACATTGAAATACAACAACAAATTCAACAAAAACCTCAACAATGAAAAACACCAACAAATTCAACAAAAACCTCAACAATGAAAAACACCAACAAATTCAACAACATCCTCAATATTGAAAGAAACCAACAAATTCAAAAACAACCTCAATATTGAAAGACACCAACAAGTTCAACAACGACCTCAACATTGAAAGACACCAACAAATTCAACAACAACCTCAATTGTGAAAATCACCAAGAAATTCAACAACAACCTCAACATTGAAAAACACCAACAAATTTAACAACAACCTCAACATTGAAAAACAGCAACAAATTCAACAACAACCTCAACATTGAAAAACACCAACAAATTCAACAACAACCTCAAAATTGAAAATCACCAACAAATTCAACAACAACCTCAACAATGAAAAACACCAACAAATTCAACAACAACCTCAACTTTTAAAAGAAGAGAAAAAGTTCAAAAAAAACATTGATAACATCAACGAATTCAACAACAACTTCAACATTGAAAAACGCCAAAAAATTCAACAACAACCTCGATATTGAAAGTCACCAACAAATTCAACAACAACCTCAACATTGAAAAACACCAACAAATTCAACAACAAAATCAATATTGAAAGACAACAACAAGTTCAACAATAACGTCAACATTGAAAATCACCAACAAATTCAACAACTTCAATATTGAAAATCACCAACAAATTCAACAACAACCTCAACATTGAAAAACACCAACAAATTCAACAACAAGCTCGACATTGAAAAGCACCAACAATTCAACAACAACCTTAACTTTTAAAAATACAAACAAGTTCAACAAAAAACATTCATAACACCAACAAATTCAACAACAACGTCAACATTGAAAAATACAAAAAAGTTCAAAAAATAACATTGATAACACCATCAAATTCAACAACAAACTCAATATTGAAAATCAACAACAATTCAACAACAACCTCAACTTTGAAAAGAAATAATAAATTGAACAACAAGCTCAACATTGAAAAATACCAACAAATTCAACAACAACCTCAACTTTGAAAAAGAAACAACAAATTCAACAAAAACCTCAACAATGAAAAACACCAACAAATACAACAGCAACCTCAACATTGAAAAATACAAATAATTTCGAAAATTAACATTGATAACACCCACAAATTGAACAACAACCTCAATATTGAAAGAAACCAACAAATTCAAAAACAACATCAATATTGAAAGACACCAACAAGTTCAACAACGACCTCAACATTGAAAGACACAAACAAATTCAACAACAACCTCAATTTTGAAAATCACCAAGCAATTCAACAACAAACTCAACATTGAAAAACCCCAACAAATTCAACAACAATCTCAACTTTCAAAAATACAGACAAGTTCAAGAAATAACATTCAGAACACCAACAAATTCAACAACAACCTCAATATTGAAAATCATCAACAAATTCAACATTGAGAAACACCAACAACTTCAACAACAACCTCAACATTGAAAAACACCAATAAATTAAACAACCTCCACAATGAAAAACACCAACAAATTCAAAAACAACCTCAACATTGAAAAATACAAAAAAGTTCAAAAATTAACATTGATACACCAACAAATTCAACAACAAAATCAACATTGAAAATCACCAACAAATTCAACAACAAGCTCAACATTGAAAAACAACAACAAATTCAAAATCAACCTCAACTTTTAAAACAAGAGAAAAAGTTCAAAAAAATCATTGATAACTCCAAGAAATTCAACAAAAACCTCAACATTGAAAAAGACCAACAAATTCAACATCAACCTCAACTTTGAAAAAAACCAACAAATTCAACAACAAGCTCAACATTGAAAAATACCAACAAATTCAACATCAACCTCAACCTTGAAAAACACCAAAAAATTCAACATAAACCTCAACAATTATAAAACATCAACAAATTCAACAAGAACCTCAATAATGAAAAACACCAACAAATTCAACAACAACCTCAACATTGAAAAATACCAACAAATTCAACAACAAGCTCAACATTGAAAAATACAAAAAAGTTCAAAAAATAACATTGATAACACTCACAAATTGAACAACAACCTCAATATTGAAAGAAACCAACAAATTCAAAAACAGCCTCAATATTGAAAGACACCAAAAAGTTCAAAAACGACCTGAACATTGAAAATCAGCAATAAATTCAACAACGAAAAACACCAACAAATTCAACAACAACCTCAATTTTGAAAATCACCAAGAAATTCAACAACAACCTCAACATTGAAAAACACCAACAAATTCAACAACAACCTCAATATTGAAATACACCAACAAATTCAGCAACAACCTCAACTTTGAAAATCGCCAAGAAATTCAGCAACAACCTCAACATTGAAAAACACCAACATATTCAACAACAACCTCAACTTTTAAAAGAGAAAAAGTTCAAAAAAAAATTGATAACACGAACAAATTCAGCATCAAACTCAGCATTGAAAAACGCCAACAATTTCAACAACAGCCTCAATATTGAAAGTCACAAACAAATTCAACCACAACCTCAACATTGAAAAACACCAACAAATTCAACAAAAACCTCAACATTGAAAATCACCAACAAATTCAACAACTTCAATATTGAAGATCACCAAAAAATTCAACAACAACCTTAAAATTGAAAAACGCCAACAAATTCAACAACAACCTCAATATTGAAAGACACCATCAAATTCAACATCAACCTCAACATTGAAAATCACCAACAAATTCGACAACTTCAATATTGAAAATCACCAAAAAATTCAACAACAACATTCACATTGAAAAGCGCCAACAAATTCAACAACAACTTCAACTTTTAAAAGAAGAGAAAAAGTTCAAAAAAAGCAAAGATAACCCCCACATATGCAACAACAACCTCAATATTGAAAAATACAAAAAATTTCGAAAAATAACATTGATAACACACACAAATTCAACTACAACCTCAACGCTGAAAAATTCCAAAATGGTCAAAAAATAACATTGATAACATCATCAAATTCAACTACATCTCAACATTGAAAAATACAAAAAAGGTCAATAAATAACATTGATAACACCACCAAATTCAACAACAAACTCGATAGTGAAAAATAAACAACAATTTCAAAAACAACCTCAATGTTGAAAAAGACCAACAACTTCAACAACAAGCTCAACATTGAGAAACAGCAACAAATTCAACAACAACCTCAACTTTTAAAAGAAGAGAAAAAGTTCAAAAAAGAACATTGATAAAACCAACAAGTTCAACAACAACCTCAACATTGAAAATCACCAACAAATTCGACAACTTCAATATTGAAAATCACCAAAAAATTCAACAACAACATTCACATTGAAAAGCGCCAACAAATTCAACAACAACTTCAATTTTAAAAGAAGAGAAAAAGTTCAAAAAAAGCAAAGATAACCCCCACATATGCAACAGCAACCTCAACATTGAAAAATACAAAAAATTTCGAAAAATAACATTGATAACACCCACAAATTCAACTACAACCTCAACGCTGAAAAATTCCAAAATGGTCAAAAAATAACATTGATAACATCATCAAATTCAACTACATCTCAACATTGAAAAATACAAAAATGGTCAATAAATAACATTGATAACACCACCAAATTCAACAACAAACTCGATAGTGAAAAATAAACAACAATTTCAAAAACAACCTCAATGTTGAAAAAGACCAACAAATTCAACAACAAGCTCAACATTGAGAAACAGCAACAAATTCAACAACAACCTCAACTTTTAAAAGAAGAGAAAAAGTTCAAAAAAGAACATTGATAAAACCAACAAGTTCAACAACAAACTCAATATTGAAAATCACCAACAAATTGAAAAACCTCAACATTGAAAAACTCCAACAAATTCTACAACAACCGTAACTTTTAAAAATACAAACAAGTTCAACAAAAAAAATGATAACACCAACAAAATCAACAACAACCTCAACAAAGAAAAACACCAACAAATTCAACTACAACCTCAACATTGAAAAATACAAAAAAGTTCAAAAAATAACATTGATAAAACCATCAAATTCAACAACAAACTCGATATTGAAAATCAACAACAATTCAACAACAACCTCAACTTTGAAAAAAAAACAACAAATTGAACAACAAGCTCAACATTGAAAAATACCAACAAATTCAACAACAACCTCAACAATGAAAAACACCAACAAATTCAACAACAACCTCAACATTGAAAAATACAAATAAGTTCAAATAATAACATTGATAACACCCACAAATTGAACAATAACCTGAATATTGAAAGAAACCAACAAATTCAAAAACAATCTCAATATTGAAAGACACCAACAAGTTCAACAACGACCACAACATTGAAAGACACAGACAAATTCAACAACAACCTCAATATTGAAAATCACCAAGTAATTCAACAACAAACTCAACATTGAAAAACACCAACAAATTCAACAACAATCTCAACTTTCAAAAATACAGACAAGTTCAAGAAATAACATTCAGAACACCAACAAATTCAACAACAACCTCAATATTGAAAATCATCAACAAATTCAACATTGCGAAACACCAAAAAATTCAACAACAACCTCAACATTGAAAAACACCAATAAATTCAACAACCTCCACAACGAAAAGCACCAACAAATTCAACAACAACCTCAATATTGAAACTCACCAACAAATTGAACAACCTTAACATTGATAACACCAACAAATTCAACAACAACCTCAACATTGAAAAATACAAAAAAGTTCAAAAATTAAACATTGATACATCAACAAATTCAACAACAAAATCAACATTGAAAATCACCAACAAATTCAACAACAAGCTCAACATTGAAAAGCAACAACAAATTCAAAATCAACCTCAACTTTTAAAACGAGAGAAAAAGTTCAAAAAAAACATTGATAACTCCAAGAAATTCAACAAAAACCTCAACAATGAAAAACACCAACAAATTCATCATCAACCTCAACTTTGAAAAAAACCAATAAATTCAACAACAAGCTCAACATTGAAAAATACCAACAAATTCAACAACAACCTCAACATTGAAAAAGACCAACAAATTCAACAAAAACCTCAACTTTTAAAAGATGAGAAAAAGTAAAAAAAAAACATTGATAACTCCAAGAAATTCAACAAAAACCTCAACAATGAAAAAGACCAACAAATTCAACATCAACCTCAACTTTGAAAAAAACCAACAAATTCAACAACAAGCTCAACATTGAAAAATACCAACAAATTCAACAACAACTTCAACTTTTAAAAGAAGAGAAAAAGTTCAAAAAAAACAAAGATAACCCCCACAAATGCAACAACAACCTCAACATTGAAAAATACAAAAAAGTTCAAAAAATAACATTGATAACACCCACAAATTCAACTACAACCTCAACGCTGAAAAATACAAAAAAGGTCAAAAAATAACATTGATAACATCATCAAATTCAACTACAACTTCAACATTGAAAAATACAAAAAACGTCAATAAATAACATTGATAACGCCATCAAATTCAACAACAAACTCGATAGTGAAAAATAAACAACAATGTCAACAACAGACTCAATGTTGAAAAAAAACAACAAATTCAACAACGAGCTCAACATTGAGAAACAGCAACAAATTCAACAACAACCTCAACTTTTAAAAGAAGAGAAAAAGTTCAAAAAAGAACATTGATAAAACCAACAAGTTCAACAACAACCTCAATATTGAAAATCATCGACAAATTGAAAAACCTCAACATTGAAAAACTCCAACAAATTCTACAACAACCGTAACTTTTAAAAGTTCAACAAAAAACAATGATAACACCAACAAAATCAACAACAACCTCAACAATGAAAAACACCAACAAATTCAACAACAACCTCAACATTGAGAAACACCAAGAACTTCAAAAGCCTCATCAATGAAAAACACCAATAAATTCAACAATAACCTCAATATTGAAACTCACCAACAAATTGAACAACCTCAACATTGATAAAACCAAGAAATTCAACATCAACCTCAACATTGAAAAATACAAAAAAGGTCAAAAAATAACATTGATAACACCAACAAATTCAACAACAACCTCAACATTGAAAAATACAAAAAAGTTGAAAAATTAACATTGCTGACACCAACAGATTCAACAACAAACTCAACATTGATAATCACCAAAAAATTCAACAACAAGCTCATCATTGAAAAACACCAACAAATTCAAAATCAACCTCAACTTTTAAGACAAGACAAAAAGTTCAAAAAAAATATTGATAACTCCAATAAATTCAACAAAAAACTCAACAATGTAAAACACCTACAAATAAAAAACAACCTCAACATTGAAATAAACCAACAAATTCAACACCAATCTCAACTTTCAAAAGTACAAAAAAGTTCAAAAAATAACATTCATAACACCAACAAATTCAACAACAATCTCAATATTGAAAATCATCAACAAATTTAACAAAATCAACATTGAAAAACATCAATAAATTCAACAACAACCTCAACATTGAAAAACACCAACAAATTCAACAACAACCTCAACATTGAAAAAAACCAACAAATTCAACAACAAGCTCAACTTTCAAAAATACAATATATGTTCAAAAAATAACATTGATAACAGCAACAAATTCAACAACAACCTCAACATTGAAAAACACCAACAAATTCAACAACAACCTCAACATTGAAAAAAACCAACAAATTCAACAACAAGCTCAACTTTCAAAAATACAATATATGTTCAAAAAATAACATTGATAACAGCAACAAATTCAACAACAACCTCAACATTGAAAAACACCAACAAATTCAACAACAACCTCAACATTGAAAAAAACCAACAAATTCAACAACAAGCTCAACTTTCAAAAATACAATATAGGTTCAAAAAATAACATTGATAACAGCAACAAATTCAACAACAAACTCAACGTTGAAAAACACCAACAAATTCAACTATAACCTCAACATTGAAAATTACGAACAAATTCAACAACAACCTCAACAATGAAAAACACCAATAAATTCAACAACAACCAAACACCAACAAATTCAACATCAACCTTATCTTTTAAAAATACAAACAAGTTCAACAAAAAACATTGACAACAGCAATAAATTCAACAAAAACCTCAACAATGATAAACACCAACAAATTCAACAACAACCTCAACATTGAAAAACAGCAACAATTTCAACAACAAACTCAACAATGAAAAACACCAACAAATTCAACAACAACTTCAACATTGAAAAATACCAACAAATTCAACAACAACCTCAGCATTGAAAAATACAAAAAAGTTCAAAAAAAGCATTGATAATACCAACAAATTCAACAACAACCTCAATATTGAAAATCATCAACAAATTCAACAACAACCTCAACAATGAAAAGCACCAAAAAATTCAACAACAACCGCAACTTTGAAAAACACTAACAAAATCAACAACAGCCGCAACAATGAAAAATACCAACAAAGTCAACAACAGCGTCAACAATGAAAAAAACCAATAAATTCAACAACAACCTCAACATTAAAAAAAACAAACAATTCAACAACAAGCTCCACTTTCAAAAATGCAATATATGTTCAAAAAATAACATTGATAACAGCAACAAATTCAACAACAACCTCAACTTTGAAAAACACCAACAAATTCAACAACTCAACATTGAAAATTACCAACGAATTGAACAACAACCTCAACAATGAAAAACACCAATAAATTCAACAACAACCACAACATTGAAAAACACCAACAAATACAACAACAACCTTATCTTTTAAAAATACAAACAAGTTCAACAAAAAACATTGACAACAGCAATAAATTCAACAAAAACCTCAACAATGAAAAACACCAACAAATTCAACAACAACCTTAACTTTTAAAAATACAAATAAGTTCAACAAAAAACATTGATAACACCAACAATTTCAACAACAACCTCAACAATGAAAAACACCAACAAATTCAACAAAAACCTCTACAATGAAAAACACCAACAAATTCAACAAAAACCTCTACAATGAAAAACACAAACAAATTCAACAACAACCTCAACATTGAAAAACACCAACAAATTCATCAGCAACATCAACAATGAAAAACACCAACAAATTCAACAACAACCTCAACAATGAAAAACACCAACAAATTCAACAACAACCTTAACTTTTAAAAATACAAATAAGTTCAACAAAAAACATTGATAACACCAACAATTTCAACAACAACCTCAACAATGAAAAACACCAACAAATTCAACAAAAACCTCTACAATGAAAAACACCAACAAATTCAACAAAAACCTCTACAATGAAAAACACAAACAAATTCAACAACAACCTCAACATTGAAAAACACCAACAAATTCATCAGCAACATCAACAATGAAAAACACCAACAAATTCAACAACAACCTCAACATTGAAAAATACAAAAAGTTCAAAAAATAACATTGATAACACCATCAAATTCAACAATAACCTTAACATTGAAAAAACCAACAAATTCAACAACACGCTCAACATTGAAAAACACTAACAAATTCAACAACAACTTCAACTTTTAAAAGAAGAGATAAAGTTCAAAAAAGAACGTTGATAAAACCACCAAGTTCAACAAAAACCTCAATATTGAAAATAACCAACAAATTGAATAACCTCAACATTGAAAAACACCAACAAATTATACAACTAACTTAACTTTTAAAAATACAAACAAGTTCAACAGAAAACATTGATAACACCAATAAATTCAACAACAACCTCAACAATGAAAAACACCAACAAATTCAACAACAGCCTCAACAATGAAAAACACGAACAAATTCCACAACAACCTCAATATTGAAAATCACCAACAAATTGAACAACCTCAACATTGATAAAACCAACAAATTCAACAACCACAACATTGAAAAATACAATAAAGTGCAAAAAATAACATAGATAACACCAATAAATTCAAGAACAACCTCAACATTGAAAATCACCAACAAATTCAACAACAACCTCAACAATGAAAAAGACCAAAAAATTCAACAACAACCGCAACATTGAAAAAGACCAACAAATTCAACAACAACATCAACAATGAAAAACACCAACAAATTCAAAAACCTCTACTTTTAAAAGAAGAGAAAAAGTTCAAAAAAACATTGATAACAGCAACAAATTCAACAACAACCTCAACATTGAAAAATACAAAAAAGTTCAAAAAATAACATTGATAACACCAACAAATTCAACAACAACCTCAACATTGAAAATTAAAAAAAAGGTCAAAAAATAACATTGATAACACCAACAAATTCAACAACAAACATGATATTGAAAATCACCAACAAATTTAATAACCTCAACATTGATAAAACCAACAAATTCAACACCAAACACAACATTGAAAAACACCAACAAATTCAACAACAACCTCAACTTTTAAAAGAAGAGAAAAAGATCAAAAAAGAACATTGATAACACCAACAAATTCAACAACAACCTCAACATTGAAAAACACTAACAAATTCAACAACAACCTCAACTTTTCAAAGAAGGGAAAAAGTTCAAAGAAGAACATTCATAAAACCAACAAGTTCAACAACAACCTCAACAATGAAAAACAGCAAAAAATTCTACAACCTCAACAATGAAAAACACCAACAAATTCCGGAACAACCTCAATATTGAAAATCACCAACAAATTGCAAAACAACCTCATCATTGATAAATACAAAGAAGTTCAAAAAATAACATTGATAACACCAACTAATTCAACATCAAACTCAATATTGAAAATCAACAACAAATTCAACAACAACCTTAACATTGTAAATCACCAACAAATTCAACGAAATCAACATTGAAAAACACCAATAAATTTAACAACAACCTCAACATTAAAAAACGGCATTAAATTCATCAACAACCTTAACATTGAAAAACACCAACAAATTCAACAACCTCAACATTGAAAAAAAACAACACATTCAACAACAAGATCAACTTTCAAAAATTCAAAAAAGTTCAAAAAATAACATTCATAACACCAACAGATTCAAGAACAACCTCAACATTGAAAATCACCAACAAATTCAACAACAACCTCAACAATGAAAAACACCAACAAATTCAAAAACAACCTCAACATTGAAAATCACCAACAAATTCAACAACAACCTCAACATTTTAAAACTCCAACAAATTCAACAACAACCTCAGCATTGAAAATCACCAACAAATTCAACAAAATCAACATTGAAAAACACCAATAAATTAAACAACAACCTCAACATTAAAAAAAGCCATTAAATTCAACAACAACCTCAACATTGAAAAACACCAACAAATTCAACAACCTCAACATTGCAAAAAACCAACAAATTCAGCAACAAGCTCAAATTTGAAAAATACAATAAACGTTCAAAAAATAACATTGATGACACCAAAAAATTCAACAACAACATCAACAATGAAAAACACCATCAAATTCAACAACAACCTCAGGTATGAAATAAAACAACAAATTCAACAACAATCTCAACTTTCAAAAATACAAAAAAGTTCAAAAAATAACATTCATAACACCAAGAAATTCGAGAACAACCTCAACATTGAAAATCACCAAGAAATTCAACAACAACCTCAACAATGAAAAACACCAAAAAATTCAACAACAACCGCAACATTGAAAAACACCAACAAATTCAACAACAACATCAACAATGAAAAACACCAACAAATTCAACAACCTCTACCTTTAAAAGAAGAGAAAAAGTTCAAAAAAAACATTGATAACACCAAAAAATTCAACAACAACCTCAACATAGAAAAATACAAAAAAGTTCGAAAAATAACATTGATAACACCATCAAATTCAACAACAAACTCAATATTGAAAATGAACAACAAATTCAACAACAACCTCAACAATGAAAAACACCAAAAAATTCAACAACCTCAACAATGAAAAACACCAACAAATTCCACAACAACCTCAACATTTAAATGAAGAGAAAAAGATCAAAAAAGAACTTTGATAAAACAAACAAATTCAACAACTACCACAACATTGAAAAACACCAACAAATTCAACAACAACCTCAACATTTAAATGAAGAGAAAAAGATCAAAAAAGAACTTTGATAAAACCAACAAGTTCAACAACAACCTCAACAATGAAAAAGACCAAAAAATTCTACAACCTCAACCATGAAAAACACCAACAAATTCCAGAACAACCTCAATATTGAAAATCACCAACAAATTGAACAACCTCAACATTGATAAAACCAACAAAGTCAACAACAACCACAACATTGAAAAATACAAAAAAGTGCAAAAAATAACATTGATAACACCAACAAATTGCACAACAACCTCAACATTGATAAATACAAAGAAGTTCAAAAAATAACATTGATAACACCAACAAATTCAACATCAGACTCAATATTGAAAATCAACAACAAATTCTACAACAACCTCAACATTGAAAATCACCAACAAATTCAACAAAATCATCATTGAAAAACACCAATAAATTCAACAACAACCTCAACATTAAAAAACACCATTAAATTCAACAACAACCTCAACATTGAAAAACACCAACAAATTCAACAACCTCAACATTGAAAAAAACCAACACATTCAACAACAAGATCAACTTTCAAAAATACAAAAAAGTTCAAAAAATAACATTCAAAACATCAACAGATTCAAGAACACCCTCAACATTGAAAATCACCAACAAATTCAACAACAACCACAACAATGAAAAACACCAACAAATTCAACAACAACCTCAGCATTGAAATAAACCAACAAATTCATCAACAATCTCAACTTTGAAAAATAGAAAAAAGTTCAAAAAATAACATTCATAACACCAATAAATTCAAAAACAACCTCACCAATGAAAAACACCAAAAAATTCAACAACAACCGCAACATTGAAAAACACCAACAAATTCAACAACAACATCAACAATGAAAAACACCAACAACTTCAACAACATCAACAATGAAAAACACCAAAAAATTAAACAACCGCAACAATGAAAAATACCAACAAATTCAACAACCTCTATTTTTAAAAGAAGAGAAAAAGTTCAAAAAAAACATTGATAACACCAACAAATTCAACAACAACCTCAACATTGAAAAATACAAAAAAGTTCGAAAAATAACATTGATAACACCATCAAATTCAACGACAACCTCGATATTGAAAATAAACAACAAATTCAACAACAACCTCAACATTAAAAGAAACCAACGAATTGAACAACAACATCAACATTGAAAAACACCAACAAGTTCAACAAAAACCTCAACTTTTCAAAGAAGAGAAAAAGTTCAAAAAAGAACATTGATAAAACCAACAAGTTCAACAAAAACCTCAACATTGAAAATCACCTATAAATTGATCAAGCTCAACATTGCAAAACACCAACAAATTCTACAACAACCTTAACTATTAAAAATACAAACAACATTCAACAAAAAAAGTTGATAACACCAACAAATTGAACAACAACCCCAACAATAAAAAGCACGAACAAATTCAACAACAACCTCAACATTGAAAAACACCAATAACTTCAACAACCTCAACAATGAAAATCACCAACAAATTGAACAACCACAACATTGATAAAACCAACAAAATCAACAACAACCTCAACAATGAAAAATACAAAAAAGTTCAAAAAATAACATTGATAACAGCAACAAATTGAACAACCTCAATATTGAAAATGACCAACAAATACAACAACAACCTCAACACTGAAAAAAAACCAACAAATTCAACAACAAGCTCAACATTGAAAAACACCAACAAATTCAACATCAACCTCAACTTTTAAAAGAAGGCAAAAAAGTTAGAAAAATAACATTGATAACACCAACAAATTCAACAACAACCTCAACATTGAAAAATAAAAAAAAGTTCAAAAAATATCATTGATAACACCATCAAATTCAACAACAAACTCGATATTGAAAATCAACAACAAATTCAACAACAACCTCAACATTGAAAAACACCAACAAATTCAACAACAACCTCAACGTTTCAAAGAAGAGAAAAAGTTCAAAAATGAACATTGATAAAACCAACAAGTTCAACAACAACCTCAACATTTAGAATCACTAACAAATTGAACAAGCTCAACATTGCAAAACACCAACAAATTCTACAACAACCTTAACTATTAAAAATACAAACAAGTTCAAGAAAAAACATTGATAACACCAACAAATTCAACAACAACCTCAATATTGAAAATCACCAACAAATTGAACAACCTCTACATTTATAGAAGCAACAAATTCAGCAAAAAACCTCAACAATGAAAAACACCAACAAATTCAACAACAACCTCAACAATGAAAATCACCAACAAATTGAACAACAACCTCAACATTGAAAAAAAACCAACAAATTCAACATCAAGCTCAACTTTGAAAAGAACTAACAAATTCAGCATCAACCTTTACTTTTAAAGGAGGAGAAAAAGTTTAAAATAACATTGATAACACCAACAAATTCAACAACAACATCAACATTGAAATGCACCAACAAATTCAACAAAAAGCGCAACAATGAAAAACAGCAACAAATTCAACAACAACCTCAACATTGAAAAACACCAACAAATTCAACAACAACTTCAACTTTTCAAAGAAGAGAAAAAGTTCAAAAAAGAACATTGATAAAACCAACAAGTTCAACAACAACCTCAACATTGAGAATCACCAACAAATTGAACAAGCTCAACATTGCAAAACACCAACAAATTCTACAAAAACCTTAACTATTAAAAATACAAACAAGTTCCACAAAAAACAATGATAACACAAACAAATTCAACAACAACCTCAATATTGAAAATCACCAACAAATTGAACAACCTCAACATTGATAAAACCAACAAATTCAACAACAACCTCAACAATGAAAAACACCAACAAATTCAACAACAACCTCAACATTGAAAATCACCAACAAATTCAACAACAACATCAACATTGAAAGTCACCAATAAATTCAACAACAACCTCAACATTGAAAAACACCAACAAATTCAACAACCTCAACATTGAAATAAACCAACAAATTCAACAACAATCTCAACATTCAAAAATACAAAAAAGTTTAAAGAATAACATTCATAACACCAACAAATTCAACAACAACCTCAACATTGAAAATCACCAACAAATTCAACAACAACCTCGACAATGAAAAACACCAACAAATTCCACAACAACCACAATATTGAAAATCACCAACAAATTTAATAACCTCAACTTTGATAAAACCAACAAATTCAACAACAACCACAACATTGAAAAATACCAACAAATTCAACAACAACCTCAACAATGAAAAAGACCAAAAAATTCTACAAACTCAACAATGAAAAACACCAACAAATTCCGGAATAACCTCAATATTGAATATCACCAACAAATTGAACAACCTCAACATTGATAAAACCAACAAAATCAACAACAAACACAACATTGAAAAATACAAAAAAGTGCAAAAAATAACATTGATAACACCAACGAATTGCACAACAACCTCAACATTGATAAATACAAAGAAGTACAAAAAATAACATTGATAACACCATCAACAACAACCTCAACGTAGAAAATCACCTACAAATTCAACAACAACGTCAACATTGAAAAACACCAACAAATTCAACAACCTCAACATTGAAAAAGACCAACAAATTCAACAACCTCAGCAATGAAAAACACCAAAAAATTCAACAACAACCTCAACTTTGAAAAACACCAAAAAAATCAACAACAACCTTAACTTTTAAACATTGATAACACTAACAAATTCAACAAAAACCTCAACAATGAAAAACACCAACAAATTCAACAACAACCTCAACATTGAAAAACAGCAACAAATTCAACACCAACCTCAACATTGAAAAACACCAACAAATTCAACAACAAACGTCAACATTTAAAAGTACAAAAATGCTCAAAAAAGAACATTGATAACACCAACAAATTCAACATGAAGATCAACATTGAAAAACACCAACAAATTCAACAACAACCTAAACTTTTAAAAGAAGATAAAAAGATCAAAAAAATACTGATAACACCAACAAATTCAACAACAACCTCAACATTAAAAATCACCAACAAATTCAACAACATCAACATTGAAAAACACCAACAAATTCAACAACAACCTCAACTTTGAAAAACACCAAAAAATTCAACAACAACCTTAACTTTTAAAAAACAAAAAAGTTCAACAAAAACATTCATAACACCAACAAATTCAACAAAAACCTCAACAATGAAAAACACCAACAAATTCAACAACAACCTCAACATTGAAAAACAGCAACAAATTCAACATCAACCTCAACAATGAAAAACACCAACAAATTCAACATCAACCTCAACATTGTAAAACACCAACAAATTCAACAACAAACCTCAACATTTAAAAGTACAAAAATGTTCAAAAAAGAACATTGATAACACCAACAAATTCAACAAAAACCTCAACATTGAAAAATACAAAAAAGTTCAAAAAATAACATTGATAACACGAACAACTTCAACAACAATCTTATTACTGAATATCAGCAACAAATTTAACAACAACCTCAACATTGAAAAACAGCAACAAATTCAATAACAACCTTGACTTTTAAAAATACAAACAAGTTCAACAAAAAACATTGATAACACCAACAAATCAACAACATTCTCAACAATGAAAAACAACAACAAATTCAACAGCAACCTCAACTTTTAAAACAAGAGAATAAGTTTAAAAAAGAACATTGATAAGAACAACAAATTCAACAACAACCTCAATATTTATAATCACCATCTAATTGAACAACCTGAACATTGAAAAATACCAACAAATTCAACAACAACCTCAACATTGAAAATCATCTACAAACTCAACAACAATAACAACATTGATAAACACCAACAAATTCAACAACAACCTCAACATTGAAAAATACAAAAAAGTTCAAAAAATAACATTGATTATACCAACAAATTCAACTAAAACCACAATATTGAAATTCACAAACAAATTCAACAACAACCTCAACTTTTAAAAGAAGATAAAAATTTCAAAAAAAGCATAGATAACACCAACAAATTCAACAACAAATTCAAGATTGAAAATAAACAACAAATTCAACAACAACCTCAACATTGAAAATCACCAACAAATTCAACAACAACCTCAATATTGAAAGACACCAACAAGTTCAACAACGACCTCAACATTTAAAATCAGCAACAAATTCAACAACAACCTCAACTTTTAAAAATACGAAAAAGTTCAACAAAAACATTGATAACACCAACAAATTCAACAAAAACCTCAACAATGAAAAACACCAACAAATTCAACAACAAACTCATCATTGAAAAACACCAACATATTCAACAACAACCTCAATATTGAAAATCATCTACAAATCCAACAACACCTCAACATTGAAAAACACCAAAAAATTCAACAACAACCTCAACATTGAAAAACACCAACATATTCAACAACAACCTCAACTTTTAAAAATACAAAAAAGTTCAACAAAAACATTGATAACACCAACAAATTCAACAAAAACCTCAACAACGAAAAACACCAACAAATTCAACAACAACCTCAACATTGAAAAACACCAACAAATTCAACAACCTCAACAATGAAAAATACAAAAAAGTTGAAAAAATAACATTGATAATACCAACAAATTCAACTAAAACATCAATATTAAAAATCACCACAAATTCAACAACGACCTCAACGTTGAAAGTCAGCAACAAATTCAACAAAAATCTCATCATTGAAAAACGCCAACAAATTTAACAACAACCTCAATATTGAAAATCACCAACAAATTCAACATCAACCTCAACATTTAAAAACATCAACAAATTCAACATCAACCTCAACATTGAAAAAAACTTACAATTTCAACAAGAAGCTCAACATTGAAAAACACCAACAAATTCAACAACAACCTCAACTTTTAAAAGAAGAGAAACATTTCAAAAAAAACATTGATAACACCAACAAATTCAACAACAACCTCAACATTGAAAAACGCCAACAAATTCAACAACATCCTCAATATTGAAAGTCACCAACAAATTCAACAACAACCTCAACGTTGAAAAACAACAAAAATTCAACAACAACCTCAACATTGAAAAACACCAACAAGTTCTACAACAACCTCACCTTTTAAAACAAGAGAAACAGTTTCAAAAAGAACATTGATAAAACCAACAAATTCAACAACAACGTCAATATTGTTAATCACCAACAAATTGAACCACCTCAACATTGAAAAACACCAACAAATTCAACAACAACCTCAACATTGACAAACACCAACAAATTCAACAACAATCTCAACATTGAAAAATACCAACAAATTGAAAAACAACCTCAACTTTTAAAAGAAGATAAAAATTTCAAAAAAAGCATTGATAACACCAACAAATTCAACAACAACCTCAACGTTGAAAAACACCAACAAATGCAACAACAACCTCAATATTGAAAATCACCACAAAATTCAACAACAACCTCAAGAATGAATAACACCAAACAAATTCAACAATCTCAACATTTAAAACTACAAAAAAGTTCAAAAAAGATCATTGATTAAACCAACAAATTCAAAAACAAAATCAACTTTTAAAAGAATATAAAAAGTTCAAAATAAACATTGATAACACCGACAAATTCAACAACAACCACAACATTGAAAAATAGAAAATAGTTCAAAAAATAACATTGATAACAGCAACAAATTCAACAACAACCTAAACATTGAAAACTACAAAACAGTTCAAAAAATAACATTGATAACACCAACAAATTCAACAACAAACTCAATATTCAAAATCAACAACAAATTCAACAACAACCTCAATATTGAAAATCACCTACAAATTCAACAACAACCTCAACATTGAAAAACACCAAAAAATTCAACAACAACCGCAACATTGAAAAACACCAACATATTCAACAACCTCAACTTTTAAAAATACGAAAAAGTTGAACAAAAACATTGATAACACCAACAAATTCAACAAAAACCTCAACATTGATAACACCAACAAATTCAACAACAACCTCAACATTGATAACACAAACAAATTCAACAACAACCTCAATACTGAAAAACACCAACAAATTCAACAACAACATCAATATTGAAAATCACCAAAAAATTCAACAACAACCTCAATATTGAAAGACACCAACAAGTTCAAAAACGACCTCAGCATTGAAAATCAGCAACAAATTCAACAACAATCTCAACATTGAATAACGCGAACAAATTAAACAACAACATCAATATTAAAAATCACCAACAAATTCATCATCAACGTCAACATTTAAAAACACCAACAAAATCAACAACAACCTCTACATTGAAAAAAACTTACAATTTCAACAAGAAGCTCAACATTGAAAAACACCAACAAATTCAACAACAACCTCAACTTTTAAAAGAAGAGAAAAATTTCAAAAAAAACATTGATAACACCAACAAATTCAACAACAACCTCAACATTGAAAAACACCAACAAGTTCTACAACAACCTCAACTTTTAAAACTACCAAAAAGTACAAAAAAGATCATTGATAAAACCAACCATATTCAACAACAACCTGTATATTGAAAGTCACAAACAAATTCAACAACAACCTCAACTTTGAAAAATACCAACAAATTCAACAACAACCTCAACTTTTAAAAGAAGAGAAAAAGTTCAAAAAAAACATTGATAACAACAACAAATTCAAGAACAACCTCAACATTGAAAGTCATCAACAAATTCAACAACAACCTCAACATTGAAAATCACCAACAAATTCAACGACACCCTCAACATTCAATAACACCAACAAATTCAACAACAACGACAACATTGAAATAAACCAAAAAATTCAACAACAAGCACAACATTCAAAAATAAAAAAAAATCAAAAATTAACATTGATAACTGCAACAAATTCAACAACAACCTCAATATTGAAAATCACCAACAAATTCAACAACCTCAACATTGAAAAACACAAACAAATTCAACAACAACCTCAACATTGACAAACACCAACAAATTCAACAACAATCTCAACATTGAAAAATACCAACAAATTGAAAAACAACCTCAACTTTTAAAAGAAGATAAAAATTTCAAAAAAAGCCTTGATAACACCAACAAATTCAACAACAAATTCAATATTGAAAATAAACAACAAATTCAACAACACCCTCAACATTTAAAATCACCTACAAATTCAACAACAACGTCAACATTGAAAAACACGTACAAATTAAGCAAACTCAACATTGAAAATCACCAAAAATAGAACAACAACCTCAACAATGAAAAACAACAAAAAATTCAACAAAAACCTCAACATTGAAAAACACCAACAAATTCAACAACAACCTTATCTTTTGAAAATACAAAAAGTTCAACAAAAACATTGATAACACCAACTATTCAACAAAAACCTCAACAATGAAGAACACCCACAAATTCAACAACAACCTTAACATTGAAAAATACCAACAAATTGAAAAACAACCTCAACATTGAAAAATACAAAAAAGTTCAAAAAATAACATTGATAACACCAACAAATTCAACAACAACCTCAATATTGAAAACCACCAACAAATTCAACAGCAACCTCAACATTGATCAACACCAACATATTCAACAACAACCTTAACTTTTAACAATACAAAAAAGTTCAACAAAAAACATTGATAACACCAACAAATTCAACAACAACCTCAACATTTAAAATCAGCAACAAATTCAACAACAACCTCAACATTTAAAATCAGCAACAGATTCAACAACAACCTCAACTTTTAAAAATACAAAAAAGCTCAACAAAAACATTGATAACACCAGCAAATTCAAAAAAAAACATCATCAATGAAAAACACCAACAAATTCAATAACAACCTCAACATTGAAAAACACCTACAAATTCAACAACAACCTTATCTTTTGAAAATACAAAAAGTTCAACAAAAACATTGATAACACCAACTATTCAACAAAAACCTCAACAATGAAGAACACCCACAAATTCAACAACAACCTTAACATTGAAAAATACCAACAAATTGAAAAACAACCTCAACATTGAAAAATACAAAAAAGTTCAAAAAATAACATTGATAACACCAACAAATTCAACAACAACCTCAATATTGAAAACCACCAACAAATTCAACAGCAACCTCAACATTGATCAACACCAACATATTCAACAACAACCTTAACCTTTAACAATACAAAAAAGTTCAACAAAAAACATTGATAACACCAACAAATTCAACAACAACCTCAACATTTAAAATCAGCAACAAATTCAACAACAACCTCAACATTTAAAATCAGCAACAGATTCAACAACAACCTCAACTTTTAAAAATACAAAAAAGCTCAACAAAAACATTGATAACACCAGCAAATTCAAAAAAAAACTTCATCAATGAAAAACACCAACAAATTCAATAACAACCTCAACATTGAAAAACACCAACAAATTCAACAACATCAAATTTTAAAAATACAAAAAAGTTCAACAAAAACATTGATAACACCAACAAATCGACAACATTCTCAACAATGAAAAATGCTAACAAATTCAACAGCAACCTCAACTTTTAAAACAGGAGAATAAGTATAAAAAAGAACATTGATAAAACCAACAAATTCAACAACAACGTCAATATTGATACTCACCAAGAAATTGAACAACCTCAACAAAAAAACACCAACAAATTCAACAACAACCTCAACATTGAAAATCATCTACAAATTCAACAACAATCGCAACATTGATCGACACCAACAAATTCAACAACAACCTCAACATTGAAAAATACAAAAAAGTTCAAAAAATTACATTGATAATACCAACAAATTCAAACTAAAACCACACTATTGAAAATCACCAACAAATTCAGCAACAACCTCAACTTCTAAAAGAAGATAAAAATTTCAAAAAAAGCATTGATAACACCAACAAATTCAACATCAAATTCAATATTGAAAATAAACAACAAATTCAACAACAACCTCAACATTGAAAATCACGTACAATTTCAACAACAACGTCAACTTTGAAAAACACCAACAAATTGAACAACAACCTCAACAATGAAAAACAACAAAAAATTCAACAACAGCATCAACATTGAAAAACACCAACAAATTCAACAAAAACCTTAACTTTTAAAAATACAAAAAAGTTCAACAAAAACCTCAATATTGAAAGATACCAACAAGTTCAACAACGACCTCAACATTGAAAAACACCAACAAATTCAACAAAAACCTTAACTTTTAAAAATACAAAAAAGTTCAACAAAAACATTCATAACAACAACAAATTCAACAACAACATCAACATTGAAAATCACCAACAAATTCAACAACATCAATATTGAAAATCACCAACAAATTCAACAACAACCTCAATATTGAAAAATACAAAAAAGCTCAAATAACAACATTGATGACACCAACAAATTCAACAACAACCTCAACATTGAAAAACAGCGAGAAATTCAACAACAACCTCAACAATGAAAAATACCAACAAATTCAACAACCTCAACATTGAAAAACACCAACATATTCAACAGCAACCCCAATATTGAAAGAAACCAACATATTCAACAACAACCTCAACATTTAAAATGACCAACAAATTCAACAACATCAATATTGAATATCACCAACAAATTGAACAACAACCTCAACATTGAAAAATACAAAAAAGTTCAAAAAATTACATTGATAATACCAACAAATTCAAACTTAAACCACACTATTGAAAATCACCAACAAATTCAACAACAACCTCAACTTCTAAAAGAAGATAAAAATTTCAAAAAAAGCATTGATAACACCAACAAATTCAACATGAAATTCAATATTAAAAATAAACAACAAATTCAACAACAACCTCAACATTGAAAATCACCTACAAATTCAACAACAACGTCAACTTTGAAAAACACAAAAAAGTTCAACAAAAACATTCATAACAACAACAAATTCAACAACAACCTCAACATTAAAAATTACCAACAAATTCAACAACAACCTCAATATTGAAAGATACCAACAAGTTCAACAACGACCTCAACATTTAAAATCAGCAACAAATTCAACAACAACCTCAACTTTTTAAAATACAAAAAAGTTCAACAAAAACATTGATAACACCAAC
Organism: Cetorhinus maximus; assembly: GCF_964194155.1. NCBI lineage: Eukaryota > Metazoa > Chordata > Chondrichthyes > Lamniformes > Cetorhinidae > Cetorhinus > Cetorhinus maximus. Next base: position 328,958 of record NW_027596204.1, read on the forward strand.
AAATTCAACAAAAAAATCAACAATGAAAAACACCAACATATTCAACAACAAACTCAATATTGAAAATCACCTACAAATCCAACAACACCTCAAAATTGAAAAACACCAAAAAATTCAACAACAACTTCAACATTGAAAAACACCAACATATTCAATAACAACCTCAACTTTTAAAAATTCAAAACAGTTCAACAATAACAATGAGAACTCCAACAAATTCAACAAAAACCTCAACAACGAAAAACACCAACAAATTCAGCAAGAACCTCAACATTGAAAATCACCAACAAATTCAACAACCTCAACATTGAAAAACACAAAAAAGTTCAAAAAATAACATTGATAATACCAACAAATTCAACTAAAACCTCAATATTGAAAATCACCAAAAATTCAACAACGACCTCAACATTGAATGTCAGCAACAAATTCAACAAAAATCTCAACATTGAAAAACGCCAACAAATTTAACAACAACCTCAATATTGAAAATCACCAACAAATTCAACATCAACCTCAACATTTAAAAACATCAACAAATTCAACATCAACCTCAACATTGAAAAAAACTTACAATTTCAACAACAAGCTCAACATTGAAAAACACCACCAAATTCAACAACAACCTCAACTTTTAAAAGAAGAGAAAAATTTCAAAAAAAACATTGATAACACCAACAAATTCAACAACAACCTCAACATTGAAAAACGCCAACAAATTCAACAACATCCTCAATATTGAAAGTCACCAACAAATTCAACAACAACTTCAACGTTGAAAAACACCAATAAATGCAACAACCTCAATATTGAAAATCACCACAAAATTCAACACCAACCTCAAGAATGAATAACACCAACAAATTCAACAATCTCAACATTTAAAACTACAAAAAAGTTCAAAAAAGATCATTGATAAAACCAACAAATTCAAAAACAACCTCAACTTTTAAAAGAATATAAAAAGTTCAAAATAAACATTGATAACACCGATAAATTCAACAACAACCACAACATTGAAAAATAGAAAATAGTTCAAAAAATAACATTAATAACAGCAACAAATTCAACAACAACCTAAACACTGAAAATTACAAAACAGTTCAAAAAATAACATTGATAACACCAACAAATTCAACAACAACCTCAATATTCAAAATCAACAACAAATTCAACAACAACCTCAACATTGAAAATCACCTACAAATTCAACAATAACGTCAACATTGAAAAACACCAACATATTCAACAACAACCTCAATATTGAAAATCACCTACAAATTCAACAACAACCTCAACATTGAAATACACCAAAAAATTCAACAACAACCTCAACATTGAAAAACACCAACATATTCAACAACAACCTCAACGTTTAAAAATACAAAAAAGTTCAACAAAAACATTGATAACACCAACAAATTCAACAAAAACTTCAACAATGAAAAACACCAACAAATTCAACAACAACTTCAACACTGATAACACCAACAAATTAAACAACAACCTCAATACTGAAAAACAACAACAAATTCAACAACAACCTCAATATTGAAAGACACCAACTAGTTCAACAACAACCTCAACATTGAAAAACACCAACAACTTCAAAAACCTCAACAATGAAAAACAACAATTAATTCAACAAAAACAGCAACATTGAAAAATACCAACAAATTCGACAACAACCTCAACTTTTAAAAGAAGATAGAAATTTCAAAAAAAGCATTGATAACACCAACTAATTCAACAACAAATTCAATATTGAAAATAAACAACAAATTCAACAACAACCTCAACATTGAAAATCACCTACAAATTCAACAACAACGTCAACATTGAAAAAAACCAACAAATGCAACAACAAGCACAACTTTGAAAAATAAAAAAAACTCAAAAATTAACATTGATAACAGCAACAAATTCAACAACAACCTCAATATTGAAAATCACAAACAAATTGAACAACAACCTCAATATTGAAAAATACAAACAAATTGAACAACAACCTCAACATTGAAAATCACCAACAAATTCAACAACAACCTCAACATTGAAAAATACCAACAAATTGAAAAACAACCTCAATTTTTAAAAGAAGATAAAAATTTCAAAAAAAGCATTGATAACACCAACAAATTCAACAACAAATTCAATATTGAAAATAAACAACAAATTCAACAACAACCTCAACATTGAAAATCACCTACAAATTCAACAACAATGTCAACATTGAAAAACACCTACAAATTCAACAACCTCAACATTGAAAATCACCAGAAATTGAACAACAACCTCAACAATGAAAAACAACAAAAATCCAACAAAAACCTCAATATTGAAAATCACCAACAAATTCAACAACAACCTTAACTTTTAAAAATACAAAAAAGGTCAACAAAAACATTGATAACACCAACTATTCAACAAAAACCTCAACAATGAAAAACACCAACAAATTCAACAACAACCTCAACATTGAAAAACACCAACAAATTCAACAACAACCTCAACAATGAAAAACACCAACAAATTCAACAACAACCTCAACATTGAAAAATACCAACAAATTGAAAAACATCCGCAACATTGAAAAATACAAAAAAGTTCAAAAAATAACATTGATAACACCAACAAGTTCAACAACAACCTTAATATTGATAATCACCAACAAATTGAACCACCTCAACATTGAAAAACACCAACAACTTCAAAAACCTCAACAATGAAAAACAACAAATAATTCAACCACAACCGCAACATTGAAAAATACCAACAAAATCAACAACAACCTCAACTTTTAAAAGAAGATAAAAATTTCAAAAAAAGCATTGATAACACCAACAAATTCAACAACAAATTCAATGTTGAAAATCACCAACAAATTCAACAGCAACCTCAACATTGATCAACACCAACAAATTCAACAACAACCTTAACTTTTAAAATCAGCAACAAATTCAACAACAATCTTAACTTTGAAAAATGCCAACAGATTCAACAACAACCTCAACTTTTAAAAATACAAAAAGTTCAACAAAATCATTGATAACACCAACAAATTCAACAAAAACCTCATCAATGAAAAACACCAACAAATTCAACAACAACCTCAACATTGAAAACCACCAACAAATTCAACAACCTCAACATTGAGAAATACAAAAAAGTTCAAAAAATAACATTGAAAATACCAACAAATTCAACTAAAACCTCAATATTGAAAATCACCAACAAATTCAACAACGACAGCAACATTGAAAATCAGCACCTAATTCAACAACAATCTCAACATTGAAAAACGCCAGCAAATTCAACAACAAGCTTAATATTGAAAATCACCAACAAATTCAACAACAACCTCAATATAGAAAATCACCAACAAATTCAACATCAACCTCAACATTAAAAAACAGCAACAAATTCAACAACAACCTCAACATTGTAAAACACCAACAAATTCAACAACAACCTCAACTTTTAAAAGAAGTGAAAATGTTCAAAAAAAAACATTGATAACACGAACAAATTCAACAACAACCTCAACATTGAAAAACGCCATCAAATTCAACAACATCTTCAATAGTGAAAGTCACCAACAAATTCAACAACAACCTCAACGTTGAAAAACACCAACAAAGGCAACAACAACCTCAATATTGAAAATCACCACAAAATTCCACAACAATCTCCAGAATGAATAACAACAACAAATTCAACAACCTCAACATTGAAAACACCAACAATTTCAACAACAACGTCAACATTTAAAACTACAAAAAAGTTCAAAAAAGATCATTGATAAAACCAACAAATTCAACAACAACCTCAACTTTTAAAAGAATAAAAAAAGTTCAAAATAAACATTGATAACACCAACAAATTCAACAACAACCATATCATTGAAAAATAGAAAATAGTTCAAAAAATAACATTGATAACAGCAACAAATTCAATAACAACCTAAACATTGAAAACTATAAAAAGTTCAAAAAATAACATTCATAACACCACCAAATTCAACAACAAACTCAATATTGAAAATCAACAACATATTCAACAACAACCCCAACATTGAAAATCACCTACAAATTCAACAACAACGTCAAAATTGAAAAACACCAACATATTCAACAACCTCAACATTGAAAAACGCCAACATATTCAACAACAACCTCAACTTTTAAAAATACAAAAAAGTTCAACAGAAACATTGATAGCACCAACAACTTCAACAAAAACCTCAACAATAAAAAACACCAACAAATTCAACAACAACCTCATCTTTGATAACACCAACAAATTCAACAACAACCTCAATACTGTAAAACACCAACAAATTCAACAACAACCTCAATATTGAAAATCACCTACAAATTCAACAACAACCTCAATATTGAAAGACACCAACAAGTTCAAAATCGACATAGAAAATCAGCAACAAATTCAACAACAATCTCAACATTGAAAAACGTGAACAAATTCAACAACAACCTCAATATTGAAAATGACCAACAAATTCAACATCAATCTCAACATTTAAAAACACCAACAAATTCAACAACAACCTCAACATTGAAAAAAAACTTACAATTTCAACAACAAGCTCAACATTGAAAAACTCCAACAAATTCAAAAACAACCTCAACTTTTAAAAGATGAGAAAAAGTTCAAAAAAAACATTGATAACACCAACAAATTCAACAGCAAACTCAACATTGAAAAACGCCAACAAATTCAACAACAACCTCAACATTTAAAACTACCAAAAAGTTCAAAAAAGATCATTGATAAAACCAACAAATTCAACAACAACCTGTATATTGAAAGTCACAAACAATTTCAACATCAACCTCAGCATTGAAAAACACCAACAAATTCAACAACAACCTCAACTTTTAAAAGAGGAGTAAAAGTTCAAAAAAAACATTGATAACACCAAGAAATTCAAGAACAACCTCAACATTGAAAGAGACCAATAACTTCAACAACAACCTCAACATTGAAAATCACCGACAAATTCAACAACTTCAATATTGAAAATCACCAACAAATTCAACAACAACGTCAACATTGAAAAAAACCAACAAATTCAACAACAATCTCAACTTTCAAAAATAAAAAAAAGATCAAAAATTAACATTGATAACAGCAACAAATTCAACAACAACCTCAATATTGAAAATCACCAACAAATTCAACAACAACCTCAACATTGATAAAACAGCAACAAATTCAACAACAACCTCAACATTGAAAAATACCAAAAAATTCAACAACAACCTCAACATTGAAAAATACAAAAAAGTTCAAAAAATAACATTGATAACACCACAACTTCAACAACAATCTCATTATTGAATATCACCAACAAATTTAACAACAACCTCAACATTGAAAAACAACAACAAATTCAACAACAACCTCAACTTTTAAAACAAGAGAAAAAGTTTAAAAAAGAAGATTGATAAAAACAACAGATTCAACAACAACCTCAATATTGATAATCAGCAACAAATTCAACAACAACCTGAACATTGAAAATCACCTACAATTTCAACAACAACCTCAGCAATGAAAAACAACAAAAAACTCAAAAACAACCACAACATTGAAAAACAACAACAAGTTCAACAACGACCTCAACATTTAAAATCAGCAACACATTCAACAACAATCTCAACATTGAAAAATGCCAACAAATTCAACAACAACCTCAACTTTTAAAAATACAATAAAGTTCAACAAAAACATTGATAATACCAACAAATTCAACACAAACGCCAACAATGAAAAACACCAACAAATTCAACAACAACCTCAACATTGAAAAACACCAAAAAATTCAACAACAACTTCAAGAATGAAAAACAACAAATAATTCAACAACAACCGCAACATTGACAAATACCAACAAATTCATCAACAACCTCAACATTGAAAAATAGAAAAAAGTTCAAAAAATAACATTGATAACACCAACAAATTCAACAACAACCTCAATATTGAAAGACACCAACAAATTCAACAGCAACCTCAACCTTGAAAATCACCAACAAATTCAACAACTTGAATATTGTAAATCACCATCAAATTCAACAACAACCTCAACATTGTAAAACACCAACAAATTCAACAACAACGTCAACATTGAAAAAAACCAACAAATTCATCAACAAGCTCAACATTCAAAAATAAAAAAAAGTTCAAAAATTAACATGGATAACAGCAACAAATTCAACAACAACCTCAATATTGAAAATCATCAATAAATTCAACAACAACCTCAACATTGAAAAACAGCAACAAATTCAACAACAACCTCAACATTTAAAAGTACAAAAAAGTTCAAAAAAGAACATTGATAAAACCAACAAATTCAACAACAACCTCAATATTGAAAATCACCAACAAATTGAACAACCTCAACATTGAATAACACCATCAAATTCAACCACAACCTTAACTTTTTAAAATACAAACAAGTTCAACAAAAAACATTGATAACACCAACAAATCGACAACATCCTCAACAATAAAAAACACCAACAAATTCAACAACAACCTCAACTTTAAAAACAAGAGAAAAAGTTTAAAAAAGAACAATGATAAAACCAACAAATTCAACAACAACCTCAACATTGACAAACACCAACAAATTTGACAACAACCTCAACATTGACAAACACCTACAAATTCAACAACTTCAACATTGAAAATCACCAACAATTTCAACAACCTCAACAATGAAAAACAACAAAAAATTCAACAACAACTTCAACATTGAAAAATACCAACAAATTAAAAAACAACATCAACATTGAAAAATAAAAAAAAGTTCAAAAAATAACATTGATAACACCAACAAATTCAACAACAACCTCAATACTGAAAATCACCAACATATTCAAAAACAACCTCAATATTGAAAAACACCAACAAATTCAACAACAACCTCAATATTGAAAGGCACCAATAAGTTCAAAAACGACCTCAACCTTTAAAATCAGCAACAAATTCAACAACAATCTCTACATTGAAAAATGCCAACAAATTCAACAACAACCTCAACTTTTAAAAATACAAGAAAGTTCAACAAAAACATTGATAACACCAACAAATTCAACAAAAACCTCAACAACCAAAAACACTAAACAAATTCAGCAACAACCTCAACATTGATAAACAGCAACAAATTCAACAACAACCTCAACATTGAAAAATACCAACAAATTCAACAACAACCTCAACATTGAAAAATACCAACAATTTCAACAACATCCTCAACATTGAAAACTACAAAAAAGTTCAAAAAAGATCATTGATAAAACCAACATATTCAACAACCACCTATATATTGAAAGTCACAAACAAATTCAACAACAACCTCAACATTGAAAAACACCAATAAATTCAACAACAACCTCAACATTGAAAAAAAACAACAAATTCAACAACAAGCTCAACTTGCAAAAATAAAAAAAAGTACAAAAATTAACATTGATAACAGCAACAAATTCAACCACAACGTCTATATTGAAAATCGCCAACAAATTCAACAACAACCTCAACATTGAAAAACAGCAACAAATTCAACAACAACCTCAAAAATCAAAAAAACCAACAAATTCAACAACAAACTCAACATTGAAAAATTCCAACAAATTCAACATCAACCTCAACATTTAAAAGTTCAAAAATGTTTAAAAAAGAACATTGAGAAAACGAACAAATTCAACAACAAACTCAGTATTGATAATCACCAACAAATTGAACATCCTCAACATTGAAAACACCAACAAATTCAACAACATCCTTAACTTTTAAAAATACAAGCAAGTTCAACAAGAAACATTGATAACACGAACAAATTCAACAACAACCTCAACATTGAAAAACATCAACAAATTGAACAACAACCTCAGCATTCAATCACACCAACAACTTCAACAACCTCAATAATGAAAAACAACAAATAAGTCAACAACAACCGCAACATTGACAAATACCAACAAATTCATCAACAACCTCAACATTGAAACATGGAAAAAAGTTCAAAAAATAACATTGATAACACCAACAAATTCAACACAAACGCCAACAATGAAAAACACCAACAAATTCAACAACAACCTCAACATTGAAAAACACCAAAAAATTCAACAACAACTTCAAGAATGAAAAACAACAAATAATTCAACAACAACCGCAACATTGACAAATAGCAACAAATTCATCAACAACCTCAACATTGAAAAATAGAAAAAAGTTCAAAAAATAACATTGATAACACCAACAAATTCAACAACAACCTCAATATTGAAAGACACCAACAAATTCAACAGCAACCTCAACCTTGAAAATCACCAACATATTCAAAAACTAGAATGTTGAAAATCACCATCAAATTCAACAACAACCTCAACATTCACAAACACCAATAAATTCAACAACAACGTCAACATTGAAAAAAACCAACAAATTCATCAACAAGCTCAACATTCAAAAATAAAAAAAAGTTCAAAAATTAACATTGATAACAGCAACAAATTCAACAACAACCTCAATATTGAAAATCATCAATAAATTCAACAACAACCTCAACATTGAAAAACAGCAACAAATTCAACAACAACCTCAACATTTAAAAGTACAAAAAAGTTCAAAAAAGAACATTGATAAAACCAACAAATTCAACAACAACCTCAATATTGAAAATCACCAACAAATTGAACCACATCAACATTGAAAAACACCATCAAATTCAACCACAACCTTAACTTTTTAAAATACAAACAAGTTCAACAAAAAACATTGATAACACCAACAAATCGACAACATCCTCAACAATAAAAAACACCAACAAATTCAACAACAACCTCAACTTTAAAAACAAGAGAAAAAGTGTAAAAAAGAACAATGATAAAACCAACAAATTCAACAACAACCTCAACATTGACAAACATCAACAAATTTGACAACAACCTCAACATTGACAAACACCTACAAATTCAACAACTTCAACATTGAAAATCACCAACAATTTCAACAACAACCTCAACATTGAAAAACACCACCAATTTCAACAACAACCTCAATATTGAAAAACCCCAACACATTCATCAACAACCTCAATATTGAAAATCAGCAACAAATTCAACAACAAACTCAACATGTAAATGTACAAAAAAGTTCAAAAAAGAACATTGATAACTCCAACAAATTCAACAACAACCTCAATATTTAAAATCGGCCACAAATTGAACAACCTCAACATTGAAATACACCAACAAATTCAAGAACAACCTTAACTTTTAAGAATACAAACAAGTTCAACAAAAAACATTGATAACACCAACAAATCAAGAACATCATCAACAATGAAAAACACCAACAATTTCAACAACAACCTCAACTTTTTAAACAAGAGAAAAACTTTAAAAAAGAACATTGATAAAACCAAAAAATTCAACAACAACCTCAATATTGATAATCACCAACAAATTGAACAACCTCAACATTGAAAAACACCAACAAATTCAACAACAGCCCCAACATTGAAAAACACGAACAAATTCAACAACAACCTCAACATTGAAAACTACAAAAAAAGTTCAAGAAATAACAATGATAACACCAACAAATTCAACAAAAACCTCAACAATGAAAAACACCATCACATTCAACAACAACCTCAAAATTGAAAAACACCAACAAATTCAACAACAACCTCAATATTGAAAATCACCAACAAATTCAACAACAACCTCAACATTGAAAAACAGCAACAAATTCAAGAACAATCTCAACATTGAAAAATACAAAAAAGTTCAAAAAATAACATTGATAACACCAACAAATTCAACAACAAACTCAATGTTGAAAATCATCAACAAATTGTAAAACAACGTCAACATTAAAAATCACCGACAAATTCAACAAATTCAACATTGAAAATCACCAACAAATTCAACAACAAACTCAACAATGAAAAACAGCAACAAGTTCAACAACAACTTCAACATTGATAAACAGCGACAAATTCAACAACAACCTCAATATTGAAAAACCCCAACAAATTCATCAACAACCTCAACATTGAAAATCAGCAACAAATTCAACAACAAACTCAACATGTAAATGTACAAAAAAGTTCAAAAATGAACATTAATAACTCCAACAAATTCAACAACAACCTCAATATTGAAAATCACCAACAAATTGAACAACCTCAACATTGAAAAACACCATCAAATTCAACCACAACCTTAACTTTTTAAAATACAAACAAGTTCAACAAAAAACATTGATAACACCAACAAATCGACAACATCCTCAACAATAAAAAACACCAACAAATTCAACAACAACCTCAACTTTAAAAACAAGAGAGAAAGTTTAAAAAAGAACAATGATAAAACCAACAAATTCAACAACAACCTCAACATTGACAAACACCAACAAATTTGACAACAACCTCAACATTGACAAACACCTACAAATTCAACAACTTCAACATTGAAAATCACCAACAATTTCACCAACAACCTCAACAATGAAAAACAACAAAAAATTCAACAACAACTTCAACATTGAAAAATACCAACAAATTCAAAAACAACATCAACATTGAAAAATAAAAAAAAGTTCAAAAAATAACATTGATAACACCAACAAATTCAACAACAACCTCAATACTGAAAATCACCAACATATTCAAAAACAACCTCAATATTGAAAAACACCAACAAATTCAACAACAACCTCAATATTGAAAAGCACCAATAAGTTCAAAAACGACCTCAACCTTTAAAATCAGCAACAAATTCAACAACAATCTCTACATTGAAAAATGCCAACAAATTCAACAACAACCTCAACTTTTAAAAATACAAAAAAGTTCAATAAAAACATTGATAACACCAAGAAATTCAACAAAAACCTCAACAATGAAAAACACCAACAAATTCAACAACAACATCAAATTTTAAAAATACAAAAAAGTTCAACAAAAACATTGATAACACCAACAAATTCAACAAAAACCTCAACAACCAAAAACACTAAACAAATTCAGCAACAACCTCAACATTGATAAACAGCAACAAATTCAACAACAACCTCAAAATTGAAAAATACCAACAAATTCAACAACAACCTCAATATTGAAAGACACAAACAAATTCAACAACAACCTCAACATTGAAAATCACCAACAAATTCAACAACTTCAATATTGAAAATCACCATCAAATTCAACAACAACGTCAATATTGCAAAAAACCAACAAATTCATCAACAAGTTCAACTTTCAAAAATAAAAAAAAGTTCAAAAATCAACATTGATAACAGCAACAAATTCAACAACAACCTCAATATTGAAAATCACCAATAAATTCAACAACAACATCAACATTGAAAAACAGCAATAAATTCAACAACAACCTCAACATTGAAAAATACCAACAAATTCAACAACAACCTCAGCATTGAAAAATACAAAAAAGTTCAAAAAATAACATTGATAACACCAACAACTTCAACAACAATCTCATTATTGAATATCACCAACAAATTTAACAACAACCTCAGCATTGAAAAACAGCAACAAATTCATCAACCACCTCAATATTGAAAAAAACCTACAAATTCAACAACAACCTCAACATTTAAAAGTACAAAAAAGTTCAAAAAAGAATATTGATAAAACCAACAAATTCAACAACAACCTCAATATTGAAAATCACCAACAAATTGAACGACCTCAACATTGAAAAACACCATCAAATTCAACAACAACCTTAACTTTTTAAAATACAAACAAGTTCAACAAAAAACATTGATAACACCAACAAATCGACAACATCCTCTACAATGAAAAACACCGACAAATTCAACAACAACCTCAAATTTAAAAACAAGAGAAAAAGTTTAAAAAAGAACATTGGTAAAACCAACAAATTCGACAACAACCTCAACATTGAAAAACACCTACAAATTCAACAACCTCAACATTGAAAATCACCAACAAATTCAACAACAAGCTCAACAATGAAAAACAACAAAAAATTCAACAACAACTTCAACATTGAAAAATATCAACAAATTCAAAAACAACATCAACATTGAAAAATAAAAAAAAGTTCAAAAAATAACATTGATAACACCAACAAATTCAACAACAACCTCAATACTGAAAATCAACAACATATTCAACAACAAACTCAACATTGAAAAACACCAACAAATTCAACAACAACCTCAATATTGAAAGACACCAACAAGTTCAACAACGACCTCAAAATTTAAAATCAGCAACAAATTCAACAACAATCTCAACATTGAAAAATGCCATCAAATTCAACAACAACCTCAACATTTAAACTACAAAAAAGTTCAAAAAAGATCATTGATAAAACCAACAAATTCAACAACCACCTATATATTGAAAGTCACAAACAAATTCAACAACAATCTCAACATTGAAAAACACCAATAAATTCAACAACAACCTCAACATTGAAAAAAAACAACAAATTCAACAACAAGCTCAACTTTCAAAAATAAAAAAAAGTTCAAAAATTAACATTGATAACAGCAACAAATTCAACAACAACCTCAATATTGAAAATCGCCAGGAAATTCAACAACAACCTCAAAAATCAAAAAAACCAACAAATTCAACAACAACCTCAACATTTAAAAGTACAAAAAAGTTCAAAAAAGAACATTGATAAAACCAACAAATTCAACAACAAACTCAATTGTGATGATCACAAACAAATCGAACAACCACAACAGTGAAAAACACCAACAAATTCAACAAAATCCTTAACTTTTAAAAATACAAACAAGTTCAAGAAGAAACATTGATAACACGAACAGGTTCAACAACAACCTCAACATTGAAAAACACCACCAATTTCAAAAACAACCTCAATATTGAAAAACCCCAACAAATTCATCAACAACCTCAATATTGAAAATCAGCAATAAATTCAACAACAAACTCAACATGTAAATGTACAAAAAAGTTCAAAAAAGAACATTGATAACTCCAACAAATTCAACAACAACCTCAATATTTAAAATCGGCCACAAATTGAACAACCTCAACATTGAAATACACCAACAAATTGAAGAACAACCTTAACTTTTAAGAATACAAACAAGTTCAACAAAAAACATTGATAACACCAACAAATCAAGAACATCATCAACAATGAAAAACACCAACAATTTCAACAACAACCTCAACTTTTTAAACAAGAGAAAAACTTTAAAAAAGAACATTGATAAAAACAAAAAATTCAACAACAACCTCAATATTGATAATCACCAACAAATTGAACAACCTCAACATTGAAAAACACCAACAAATTCAACAACAGCCTCAACATTGAAAAACACGAACAAATTCAACAACAACCTCAACATTGAAAACTACAAAAAAGTTCAAGAAATAACATTGATAACACCAACAAATTCAACAAAAACCTCAACAATGAAAAACACCATCACATTCAACAACAACCTCAAAATTGAAAAACACCAACAAATTCAACAACAACCTCAATATTGAAAATCACCAACAAATTCAACAACAACCTCAACATTGAAAAACAGCAACAAATTCAAGAACAATCTCAACATTGAAAAATACAAAAAAGTTCAAAAAATAACATTGATAACACCAACAAATTCAACAACAAACTCAATGTTGAAAATCATCAACAAATTGAAAAACAACGTCAACATTAAAAATCACCGACAAATTCAACAAATTCAACATTGAAAATCACCAACAAATTCAATAACAAACTCAACAATGAAAAACAGCAACAAGTTCAACAACAACTTCAACATTGATAAACAGCGACAAATTCAACAACAACCTCAATATTGAAAAACACCAACAAATTCATCAACAACCTCAAAATTAAAAATCAGCAATAAATTCAACAACAAACTCAACATGTAAATGTACAAAAAAGTTCAAAAATGAACATTGATAACTCCAACAAATTCAACAACACCCTCAATATTTAAAATCGGCCACAAATTGAACAACCTCAACATTGAAATACACCAACAAATTGAAGAACAACCTTAACTTTTAAGAATACAAACAAGTTCAACAAAAAACATTGATAACACCAACAAATCAAGAACATCATCAACAATGAAAAACACCAACAATTTCAACAACAACCTCAACTTTTTAAACAAGAGAAAAACTTTAAAAAAGAACATTGATAAAACCAAAAAATTCAACAACAACCTCAATATTGATAATCACCAACAAATTGAACAACCTCAACATTGAAAAACACCAACAAATTCAACAACAGCCTCAACATTGAAAAACACAAACAAATTCAACAACAACCTCAACATTGAAAACTACAAAAAAGTTCAAGAAATAACATTGATAACACCAACAAATTCAACGAAAACTTCAACAATGAAAAACACCATCACATTCACCAACAACATCAAAATTGAAAAACACCAACAAATTCAACAACAACCTCAATATTGAAAAACAGCAACAAATTCAAGAACAATCTCAAAATTGAAAAATACAAAAAAGTTCAAAAAATAACATTGATAACACCAACAAATTCAACAACAAACTCAATGTTGAAAATCATCAACAAATTGAACAACAACGTCAACATTGAAAATCACCGACAAATTCAACAAATTCAACATTTAAAATCACCAACAAGTTCTACAACAAACTCAACAATGAAAAACAGCAACAAGTTCAACAACAACCTCAACATTGATAAACAGCGACAAATTCAACAACAACCTCAACATTGAAAATCACCAACAAATTCAACAACAACCTCATCATTGAAAAATACGAACAAATTCAACTCCTCCACATTGAAAGACACCAACAAGTTCAAAACAGCGACATCAACATTGAAAATCAGCAACAAATTCAACAACAATCTCAACATTGAAAATCACCAACAAATTCAACAACAATCTCAACATTGAAAGACACCAACAAGTTTAACAACGACCTCAACATTGAAAATCTTGAACAAATTCAACAACAATCGCAACATTGATAAACACCAACAAATTCAACAACAACCTCAACATTGAAAAATACAAAAATGTTCAAAAAGTAACATTGATAATACCAACAAATTCAACTAAAACCACAATATTGAAAATCACCAACAAATTCAACAACAACCTCAACATTGAAAATCACCAACAAATTCAACAACAACCTCATCATTGAAAAATACGAACAAATTCAACAACCTCCACATTGAAAGACACCAACAAGTTCAAAACAGCGACATCAACATTGAAAATCAGCAACAAATTCAACAACAATCTCAACATTGAAAATCACCAACAAATTCAACAACAATCTCAACATTGAAAGACACCAACAAGTTTAACAACGACCTCAACATTGAAAATCTTGAACAAATTCAACAACAATCGCAACATTGATAAACACCAACAAATTCAACAACAACCTCAACATTGAAAAATACAAAAATGTTCAAAAAATAACATTGATAATACCAACAAATTCAACTAAAACCACAATATTGAAAATCACCAACAAATTCAACAACAACCTCAACATTGAAAAACACCGCCAATTTCAACAACAACCTCATCATTGAAAAACACCAACAAATTAAGCAACAACCTCAATATTGAAAAACACCAACAAATTCATCAACAACCTCAATATTGAAAATCAGCAACAAATTCAACAACAAACTCAACATGTAAATGTACAAAAAAGTTCAAAAAAGAACATTGACAACTCCAACAAATTCAACAACAACCTCAATATTTAAAATCGGCCACAAATTGAACAACCTCAACATTGAAATACACCAACAAATTCAAGAACAACCTTAACTTTTAAGAATACAAACAAGTTCAACAAAAAACATTGATACCACCAACAAATCAAGAACATCATCAACAATGAAAAACACCAACAATTTCAACAACAACCTCAACTTTTTAAACAAGAGAAAAACTTTAAAAAAGAACATTGATAAAACCAAAAAATTCAACAACAACCTCAATATTGATAATCACCAACAAATTGAACAACCTCAACATTGAAAAACACCAACAAATTCAACAACAGCCTCAACATTGAAAAACACGAACAAATTCAACAACAACCTCAACATTGAAAACTACAAAAAAGTTCAAGAAATAACATTGATAACACCAACAAATTCAACGAAAACCTCAACAATGAAAAACTCCATCACATTCACCAACAACCTCAAAATTGAAAAACACCAACAAATTCAACAACAACCTCAATATTGAAAAACAGCAACAAATTCAACAACAACCTCAACATTGAAAAACAGCAACAAATTCAAGAACAATCTCAACATTGAAAAATACAAAAAAGTTCAAAAAATAACATTGATAACACCAACAAATTCAACAACAAACTCAATGTTGAAAATCATCAACAAATTGAACAACAACGTCAACATTGAAAATCACCGACAAATTCAACAAATTCAACATTGAAAATCACCAACAAATTCTACAACAAACTCAACAATGAAAAACAGCAACAAGTTCAACAACAACCTCAACATTGATAAACAGCGACAAATTCAACAACAACCTCAACATTGAAAATCACCAACAAATTCAACAACAACCTCATCATTGAAAAATACGAACAAATTCAACAACCTCCACATTGAAAGACACCAACAAGATCAAAACAGCGACATCAACATTGAAAATCAGCAACAAATTCAACAACAATCTCAACATTGAAAATCACCAACAAATTCAACAACAATCTCAACATTGAAAGACACCAACAAGTTTAACAATGACCTAAACATTGAAAATCTTGAACAAATTCAACAACAATTGCAACATTGATAAACACGAACAAATTCAACAACAACCTCAACATTGAAAAATACAAAAATGTTCAAAAAAATAACATTGATAATACCAACAAATTCAACTAAAACCACAATATTGAAAATCACCAACAAATTCAAAAACAACCTCAATATTGAAAGACACCAACAAGTTCAACAACGACCTCAACATTGAAAATCAGCAACAAATTCAACAACAATCTCAGCATTGATAAACGCCAACAAATTCAACATCAACCTAAACATTTAAAAACACCAACAAATTCAACAACAACCTCAACTTTTAAAAGAAAAAAAAAGTTCAAAAAAAGCATTGATAACACCAACAAATTCAACAACAACCGCAACATTCAAAAACGACAACAAATTCAACAACAACCTCAACATTGAGAAACACCAACAAATTCAACCACAACCTCAGCATTTAAAACTACAAAAAATTCCAAAAATATCATTGATAAAACCAACAAATTCAACAACAACCTGTATATTGACAGTCACAAACAAATTCAACAACAACTTCAACATTGAAAAACGCCAACAAATTCAACAGCAAGCTCAATATTGAAAGACAACAACAAGTTTAACAACAACCTCAACATTGAAAATCATCAACAAATTCAACAACAATCACAACATTGACAAACACCAACAAATTCATCAACATTCTCAACATTGAAAAAAACTTACAATTTCAACAATAAGCTCAACATTGAAAAACAGCAACAAATTCAACAACAACATCAACTTTTAAAAGAAGAGAAAAAGTTCAATAAAAACATTGATAACACAAAGAAATTCAACATCAACCTCAACATTGAAAAACGCTAACAAATACAACAACATCCTCAACATTAAAAATACAAAAACGTTCAAAAAACAACATTGATAACACCAACTAATTCAACAACAACATCAACATTGAAAAACACCAACAAATTCAACAACCTCAACATTGAAAAATACGAACAAATTCAACAACAGCCTCAACATTGAAAAATACAAAAAAGTTCAAAAAATAACATTGATAATACCAACAAATTCAACAACAACCTCAATATTGAAAATCACCAACAAATTCAACAACAACCTCAACATTGAAAAACACCAACAAATTCAACAACAACCTCAATATTGAAAGACACCAACAAGTTCAACAACGACCTCAACATTGAAAACCTGCAACAACTTCAACAACAATCTCAACACTAATAAACGCCAACAAATTCAACAACAACCTCAATATTGAAAATCACTAACAAATTCAACATCAACCTCAACATTTAAAAACACCAACAAATTCAACATCAACCTCAACATTGAAAAACAACAACAAATTCAACAACAACCTCAACTTTTAAAAGAAGAGAGAATGATCAAAAAAAACATTGATAACACCAACAAATTTAACAACAACCCCAACATTGAAAAACGCCAACAAATTCAACAACAACCTCAATATTGAAAATCACCAAAAAATTCAACAACAACGTAAAGAATGAATAACACCAACAAATTCAACAACCTCAACATTCAAAACAACAAAAAAGTTCAAAAAAGATCATTGATAAAACCAACAAATGCAACAACAACCTGTATATTGACAGTCACAAACAAATTCAACAACAACTTCAACATTGAAAAACACCAACAAATTCAACAACAACCTCAACTATTAAAAGAAGGGAATAAGTTCAAAAAAAACATTGATAACACCAACAAATTCAACAACAACCTCAACATTGAAAAACACCAACATATTCAACAACAACCTCAACATTGAAAAGCACCAACAAATTCAACAGCAACCTCAATTTTGAAAGTCAGCAACAAATTCAACAACAACCTCAACATTGAAAAACACCAACAAATTCAACAACAACCTCAACATTGAAAAACACCAACAAATTCAACAACAACCTAAACATTGAAAATCACCAACAAATTAAACAACTTCAATATTGAAAATCATGAACAAATTCAACATCAACCTCAACATTGATAAATACCAGCAAATTCAACAACAAGCTCAACTTTCAAAAATAAAAAAAAGTTCAAAAATGAACATTGATAACAGCAACAAATTCAACCACAAACTCAACATTGAAAAACAGCAACAAATTCAACAACAACCACAACAATCCAAAACACCAACAAATTCAACAACAACCTCAACATTGAAAAATACCAACAAATTCAACAACAACATGAACATTGAAAAATACAAAAAGTTCAAAAAATAACGTTCATAACACCAACAAATTCAACAACAATCTCATTATTGAACATCACCAACAATTTCAACAACAACCTCAACATTGAAAAACACCAACAAATTCATCAACAACCTCAAAATTGAAAAATAGAAAAAAGTTCAAAAAATAACATTGATAACACCATCAAATTCAACAACAACCTCAATATTGAAAATCACCAACTAATTCAACAACAACCTCAACATTGAAAACGACAATAAAGTTCAATAAATACCATTGATAACACCAACAAATTCTTCAACAATCTCAACAATGAAAAACACCAACAACTTCAACAACCTCAGCAATGAAAAAAGCCCAAAAATTCAACAACCGCAACATTGAAAAATACCAACAAATTCAACAACAACCTCAAAATTGAAAAATAGAAAAAAGTTCAAAAAATAACATTGATAACACCAACAAATTCCACAACAACCTAAACATTGAAAACGACAATAAAGTTCAAAAAATACCATTGATAGCACCAACAACAAACTCAATATTGAAAATCAACAACAAATTCAACAACAACCTCAACATTTAAAACTACAAAAAAGTTCAAAAAAGATCATGGATAAAACCAACATATTCAACAACAACCTGTATATTGAAATTTGCAAACAAATTCAACAACAACGTCAACATTGAAAAACACCAACAAATTGAACAACAACCTCAACTTTTAAAAGAAGAGAAAAAGTTCAAAAAAAACATTGATAACAACAACAAATTCAACAACAACCTCAAGAATGAAAGTCACCAACAAATTCAACAACAACCTCAACATTGAAAAACACCAACAAATTCAACAACAACCTCAATATTGAAAGACACCAACAAATTTAACAACAACTTTAACATTGAAATCACCAACAAATTCAACAACTTCAATATTGAAAAACACCAACAAATTCAACAACAATCTCAATATTGTAAGTCACCAACAACTTCAACAACAATCTCAACACTGATAAACGCCAACAAATTCAACAACAACCTCAATATTGAAAATCACTAACAAATTCAACATCAACCTCAACATTTCAAAAAAAAACCAACAAATTCAAGATCAACCTCAACATTGAAAAACAACAACAAATTCAACAACAACCTCAACTTTTAAAAGAAGAGAGAATGATCAAAAAAAACATTGATAACACCAACAAATTTAACAACAACCCCAACATTGAAAAACGCCAACAAATTCAACAACAACCTCAATATTGAAAATCACCAAAAAATTCAACAACAACGTAAAGAATGAATAACACCAACAAATTCAACAACCTCAACATTCAAAACAACAAAAAAGTTCAAAAAAGATCATTGATAAAACCAACAAATTCAACAACAACCTGTATATTGACAGTCACAAACAAATTCAACAACAACTTCAACATTGAAAAACACCAACAAATTCAACAACAACCTCAACATTGAAAAACACCAACAAATTCAACAACAACCTAAACATTGAAAATCACCAACAAATTAAACAACTTCAATATTGAAAATCACGAACAAATTCAACATCAACCTCAACATTGATAAAAACCAGCAAATTCAACAACAAGCTCAACTTTCAAAAATAAAAAAAAGTTCAAAAATGAACATTGATAACAGCAACAAATTCAACCACAAACTCAACATTGAAAAACAGCAACAAATTCAACAACAACCACAACAATCCAAAACACCAACAAATTCAACAACAACCTCAACATTGAAAAATACCAACAAATTCAACAACAACATGAACATTGAAAAATACAAAAAAGTTCAAAAAATAACGTTCATAACACCAACAAATTCAACAACAATCTCATTATTGAATATCACCAACAATTTCAACAACAACCTCAACATTGAAAAACACCAACAAATTCATCAACAACCTCAAAATTGAAAAATAGAAAAAAGTTCAAAAAATAACATTGATAACACCATCAAATTCAACAACAACCTCAATATTGAAAATCACCACCTAATTCAACAACAACCTCAACATTGAAAACGACAATAAAGTTCAATAAATACCATTGATAACACCAACAAATTCTTCAACAATCTCAACAATGAAAAACACCAACAACTTCAACAACCTCAGCAATGAAAAAAGCCCAAAAATTCAACAACCGCAACATTGAAAAATACCAACAAATTCAACAACAACCTCAAAATTGAAAAATAGAAAAAAGTTCAAAAAATAACATTGATAACACCAACAAATTCCACAACAACCTAAACATTGAAAACGACAATAAAGTTCAAAAAATACCATTGATAACACCAACAACAAACTCAATATTGAAAATCAACAACAAATTCAACAACAACCTCAACATTTAAAACTACAAAAAAGTTCAAAAAAGATCATGGATAAAACCAACATATTCAACAACAACCTGTATATTGAAATTTGCAAACAAATTCAACAACAACGTCAACATTGAAAAACACCAACAAATTGAACAACAACCTCAACTTTTAAAAGAAGAGAAAAAGTTCAAAAAAAACATTGATAACAACAACAAATTCAACAACAACCTCAAGAATGAAAGTCACCAACAAATTCAACAACAACCTCAACATTGAAAAACACCAACAAATTCAACAACTTCAATATTGAAAAACACCAACAAATTCAACAACAATCTCAATATTGTAAGTCACCAACAACTTCAACAACAATCTCAACACTGATAAACGCCAACAAATTCAACAACAACCTCAATATTGAAAATCACTAACAAATTCAACATCAACCTCAACATTTCAAAAAAAACCCAACAAATTCAACAACAACCTCAACATTGAAAAACACCGCCAATTTCAACAACAACCTCATCATTGAAAAACACCAACAAATTAATCAACAACCTCAATATTGAAAAACACCAACAAATTCATCAACAACCTCAATATTGAAAATCAGCAACAAATTCAACAACAAACTCAACATGTAAATGTACAAAAAAGTTCAAAAATGAACATTGATAACTCCAACAAATTCAACAATACCCTCAATATTTAAAATCGGCCACAAATTGAACAACCTCAACATTGAAATACACCAACAAATTCAAGAACAACCTTAACTTTTAAGAATACAAACAAGTTCAACAAAAAAACATTGATACCACCAACAAATCAAGAACATCATCAACAATGAAAAACACCAACAATTTCAACAACAACCTCAACTTTTTAAACAAGAGAAAAACTTTAAAAAAGAACATTGATAAAACCAAAAAATTCAACAACAACCTCAATATTGATAATCACCAACAAATTGAACAACTTCAACATTGAAAAACACCTACAAATTCAACAACGGCCTCAACATTGAAAAACACGAACAAATTCAACAACAACCTCAACATTGAAAACTAAAAAAAAGTTCAAGAAATAACATTGATAACACCAACAAATTCAACAAAAACTTCAACAATGAAAAACACCATCACATTCAACAACAACCTCAAAATTGAAAAACACCAACAAATTCAACAACAACCTCAACATTGAAAATCACCAACAAATTCAACAACAACCTCAATATTGAAAATCACCAACAAATTCAACAACAACCTCAACATTGAAAAACAGCAACAAATTCAAGAACAATCTCAACATTGAAAAATACAAAAAAGTTCAAAAAATAACATTGATAACACCAACAAATTCAACAACAAACTCAATGTTGAAAATCATCAACAAATTGAACAACAACGTCAACATTGAAAATCACCGACAAATTCAACAAATTCAACATTGAAAATCACCAACAAATTCTACAACAAACTCAACAATGAAAAACAGCAACAAGTTCAACAACAACCTCAACATTGAGAAACAGCGACAAATTCAACAACAACCTCAACATTGAAAATCACCAACAAATTCAACAACAACCTCATCATTGAAAAATACGAACAAATTCAACAACCTCCACATTGAAAGACACCAACAAGATCAAAACAGCGACATCAACATTGAAAATCAGCAACAAATTCAACAACAATCTCAACATTGAAAATCACCAACAAATTCAACAACAATCTCAACATTGAAAGACACCAACAAGTTTAACAATGACCTAAACATTGAAAATCTTGAACAAATTCAACATCAATTGCAACATTGATAAACACCAACAAATTCAACAACAACCTCAACATTGAAAAATACAAAAATGTTCAAAAAAATAACATTGATAATACCAACAAATTCAACTAAAACCACAATATTGAAAATCACCAACAAATTCAAAAACAACCTTAATATTGAAAGACACCAACAAGTTCAACAACGACCTCAACATTGAAAATCAGCAACAAATTCAACAACAATCTCAGCATTGATAAACGCCAACAAATTCAACATCAACCTAAACATTTAAAAACACCAACAAATACAACAACAACCTCAACTTTTAAAAGAAAAAAAAAGTTCAAAAAAAGCATTGATAACACCAACAAATTCAACAACAACCGCAACATTCAAAAACGACAACAAATTCAACAACAACCTCAACATTGACAAACACCAACAAATTCATCAACATTCTCAACATTGAAAAAAACTTACAATTTCAACAATAAGCTCAACATTGAAAAACAGCAACAAATTCAACAACAACATCAACTTTTAAAAGAAGAGAAAAAGTTCAATAAAAACATTGATAACACAAAGAAATTCAACATCAACCTCAACATTGAAAAACGCTAACAAATACAACAACATCCTCAACATTAAAAATACAAAAACGTTCAAAAAACAACATTGATAACACCAACTAATTCAACAACAACATCAACATTGAAAAACACCAACAAATTCAACAACCTCAACATTGAAAAATACGAACAAATTCAACAACAGCCTCAACATTGAAAAATACAAAAAAGTTCAAAAAATAACATTGATAATACCAACAAATTCAACAACAACCTCAATATTGAAAATCACCAACAAATTCAACAACAACCTCAACATTGAAAAACACCAACAAATTCAACAACAACCTCAATATTGAAAGACACCAACAAGTTCAACAACGACCTCAACATTGAAAACCTGCAACAACTTCAACAACAATCTCAACACTAATAAACGCCAACAAATTCAACAACAACCTCAATATTGAAAATCACTAACAAATTCAACATCAACCTCAACATTTAAAAACACCAACAAATTCAACATCAACCTCAACATTGAAAAACAACAACAAATTCAACAACAACCTCAACTTTTAAAAGAAGAGAGAATGATCAAAAAAAACATTGATAACACCAACAAATTTAACAACAACCCCAACATTGAAAAACGCCAACAAATTCAACAACAACCTCAATATTGAAAATCACCAAAAAATTCAACAACAACGTAAAGAATGAATAACACCAACAACTTCAACAACCTCAACATTTAAAACAACAAAAAAGTTCAAAAAAGATCATTGATAAAACCAACAAATTCAACAACAACCTGTATATTGACAGTCACAAACAAATTCAACAACAACTTCAACATTGAAAAACACCAACAAATTCAACAACAACCTCAACTTTTAAAAGAAGGGAATAAGTTCAAAAAAAACATTGATAACACCAACAAATTCAACAACAACCTCAGCATTGAAAAACACCAACATATTCAACAACAACCTCAACATTGAAAAGCACCAACAAATTCAACAGCAACCTCAATTTTGAAAGTCAGCAACAAATTCAACAACAACCTCAACATTGAAAACACCAACAAATTCAACAACAACCTCAACATTGAAAAACACCAACAAATTCAACAACAACCTAAACATTGAAAATCACCAACAAATTAAACAACTTCAATATTGAAAATCACGAACAAATTCAACATCAACCTCAACATTGATAAAAACCAGCAAATTCAACAACAAGCTCAACTTTCAAAAATAAAAAAAAGTTCAAAAATGAACATTGATAACAGCAACAAATTCAACCACAAACTCAACATTGAAAAACAGCAACAAATTCAACAACAACCACAACAATCCAAAACACCAACAAATTCAACAACAACCTCAACATTGAAAAATACCAACAAATTCAACAACAACATGAACATTGAAAAATACAAAAAAGTTCAAAAAATAACGTTCATAACACCAACAAATTCAACAACAATCTCATTATTGAATATCACCAACAATTTCAACAACAACCTCAACATTGAAAAACACCAACA
This sequence comes from Cetorhinus maximus, assembly GCF_964194155.1. Lineage (NCBI taxonomy): Eukaryota > Metazoa > Chordata > Chondrichthyes > Lamniformes > Cetorhinidae > Cetorhinus > Cetorhinus maximus. Next base: position 354,375 of record NW_027596204.1, read on the forward strand.
AATTCATCAACAACCTCAAAATTGAAAAATAGAAAAAAGTTCAAAAAATAACATTGATAACACCATCAAATTCAACAACAACCTCAATATTGAAAATCACCAACTAATTCAACAACAACCTCAACATTGAAAACGACAATAAAGTTCAATAAATACCATTGATAACACCAACAAATTCTTCAACAATCTCAACAATGAAAAACACCAACAACTTCAACAACCTCAGCAATGAAAAAAGCCCAAAAATTCAACAACCGCAACATTGAAAAATACCAACAAATTCAACAACAACCTCAAAATTGAAAATCACCAACAAATTCAACAACAATCTCAACATTGAAAGACACCAACAAGTTTAACAATGACCTAAACATTGAAAATCTTGAACAAATTCAACATCAATTGCAACATTGATAAACACCAACAAATTCAACAACAACCTCAACATTGAAAAATACAAAAATGTTCAAAAAAATAACATTGATAATACCAACAAATTCAACTAAAACCACAATATTGAAAATCACCAACAAATTCAAAAACAACCTTAATATTGAAAGACACCAACAAGTTCAACAACGACCTCAACATTGAAAATCAGCAACAAATTCAACAACAATCTCAGCATTGATAAACGCCAACAAATTCAACATCAACCTAAACATTTAAAAACACCAACAAATACAACAACAACCTCAACTTTTAAAAGAAAAAAAAAGTTCAAAAAAAGCATTGATAACACCAACAAATTCAACAACAACCGCAACATTCAAAAACGACAACAAATTCAACAACAACCTCAACATTGAGAAACACCAACAAATTCAACCACAACCTCAGCATTTAAAACTACAAAAAATTCCAAAAATATCATTGATAAAACCAACAAATTCAACAACAACCTGTATATTGACAGTCACTAAAAAATTCAACAACAACTTCAACATTGAAAAACGCCAACAAATTCAACAGCAAGCTCAATATTGAAAGACAACAACAAGTTTAACAACAACCTCAACATTGAAAATCATCAACAAATTCAACAACAATCACAACATTGACAAACACCAACAAATTCATCAACATTCTCAACATTGAAAAAAACTTACAATTTCAACAATAAGCTCAACATTGAAAAACAGCAACAAATTCAACAACAACATCAACTTTTAAAAGAAGAGAAAAAGTTCAATAAAAACATTGATAACACAAAGAAATTCAACATCAACCTCAACATTGAAAAACGCTAACAAATACAACAACATCCTCAACATTAAAAATACAAAAACGTTCAAAAAACAACATTGATAACACCAACTAATTCAACAACAACATCAACATTGAAAAACACCAACAAATTCAACAACCTCAACATTGAAAAATACGAACAAATTCAACAACAGCCTCAACATTGAAAAATACAAAAAAGTTCAAAAAATAACATTGATAATACCAACAAATTCAACAACAACCTCAATATTGAAAATCACCAACAAATTCAACAACAACCTCAACATTGAAAAACACCAACAAATTCAACAACAACCTCAATATTGAAAGACACCAACAAGTTCAACAACGACCTCAACATTGAAAACCTGCAACAACTTCAACAACAATCTCAACACTAATAAACGCCAACAAATTCAACAACAACCTCAATATTGAAAATCACTAACAAATTCAACATCAACCTCAACATTTCAAAAAAAAACCAACAAATTCAAGATCAACCTCAACATTGAAAAACAACAACAAATTCAACAACAGCCTCAACTTTTAAAAGAAGAGAGAATGATCAAAAAAAACATTGATAACACCAACAAATTTAACAACAACCCCAACATTGAAAAACGCCAACAAATTCAACAACAACCTCAATATTGAAAATCACCAAAAAATTCAACAACAACGTAAAGAATGAATAACACCAACAAATTCAACAACCTCAACATTCAAAACAACAAAAAAGTTCAAAAAAGATCATTGATAAAACCAACAAATTCAACAACAACCTGTATATTGACAGTCACAAACAAATTCAACAACAACTTCAACATTGAAAAACACCAACAAATTCAACAACAACCTCAACTATTAAAAGAAGGGAATAAGTTCAAAAAAAACATTGATAACACCAACAAATTCAACAACAACCTCAACATTGAAAAACACCAACATATTCAACAACAACCTCAACATTGAAAAGCACCAACAAATTCAACAGCAACCTCAATTTTGAAAGTCAGCAACAAATTCAACAACAACCTCAACATTGAAAAACACCAACAAATTCAACAACAACCTCAACATTGAAAAACACCAACAAATTCAACAACAACCTAAACATTGAAAATCACCAACAAATTAAACAACTTCAATATTGAAAATCACGAACAAATTCAACATCAACCTCAACATTGATAAAAACCAGCAAATTCAACAACAAGCTCAACTTTCAAAAATAAAAAAAAGTTCAAAAATGAACATTGATAACAGCAACAAATTCAACCACAAACTCAACATTGAAAAACAGCAACAAATTCAACAACAACCACAACAATCCAAAACACCAACAAATTCAACAACAACCTCAACATTGAAAAATACCAACAAATTCAACAACAACATGAACATTGAAAAATACAAAAAGTTCAAAAAATAACGTTCATAACACCAACAAATTCAACAACAATCTCATTATTGAACATCACCAACAATTTCAACAACAACCTCAACATTGAAAAACACCAACAAATTCATCAACAACCTCAAAATTGAAAAATAGAAAAAAGTTCAAAAAATAACATTGATAACACCATCAAATTCAACAACAACCTCAATATTGAAAATCACCAACTAATTCAACAACAACCTCAACATTGAAAACGACAATAAAGTTCAATAAATACCATTGATAACACCAACAAATTCTTCAACAATCTCAACAATGAAAAACACCAACAACTTCAACAACCTCAGCAATGAAAAAAGCCCAAAAATTCAACAACCGCAACATTGAAAAATACCAACAAATTCAACAACAACCTCAAAATTGAAAAATAGAAAAAAGTTCAAAAAATAACATTGATAACACCAACAAATTCCACAACAACCTAAACATTGAAAACGACAATAAAGTTCAAAAAATACCATTGATAACACCAACAACAAACTCAATATTGAAAATCAACAACAAATTCAACAACAACCTCAACATTTAAAACTACAAAAAAGTTCAAAAAAGATCATGGATAAAACCAACATATTCAACAACAACCTGTATATTGAAATTTGCAAACAAATTCAACAACAACGTCAACATTGAAAAACACCAACAAATTGAACAACAACCTCAACTTTTAAAAGAAGAGAAAAAGTTCAAAAAAAACATTGATAACAACAACAAATTCAACAACAACCTCAAGAATGAAAGTCACCAACAAATTCAACAACAACCTCAACATTGAAAAACACCAACAAATTCAACAACAACCTCAATATTGAAAGACACCAACAAATTCAACAACAACTTTAACATTGAAATCACCAACAAATTCAACAACTTCAATATTGAAAAACACCAACAAATTCAACAACAATCTCAATATTGTAAGTCACCAACAACTTCAACAACAATCTCAACACTGAAAAACGCCAACAAATTCAACAACAACCTCAATATTGAAAATCACCAAAAAATTCAACAACAACGTAAAGAATGAATAACACCAACAAATTCAACAACCTCAACATTCAAAACAACAAAAAAGTTCAAAAAAGATCATTGATAAAACCAACAAATTCAACAACAACCTGTATATTGACAGTCACAAACAAATTCAACAACAACTTCAACATTGAAAAACACCAACAAATTCAACAACAACCTCAACTATTAAAAGAAGGGAATAAGTTCAAAAAAAACATTGATAACACCAACAAATTCAACAACAACCTCAACATTGAAAAACACCAACAAATTCAACAACAACATCAAATTTGAAAAATACAAAAAAGTTCAACATAAACATTGATAACACCATCAAATTCAGCAAAAATCTCAACAACGAAAAGCACTAAAAAATTCAACAACAACCTCAAAATTGAAAATCACCAACCAATTCAACAACAAACTCAACACTGAAAAACACCAACAAATTCCACAACCTCAACATTGAAAAACACCAACAAATTCAACAGCCTCAACATTGAAAAATTAAAAAAAATTTCAAAAAATAACATTGATAATACCAACAAATTCAACTAAAACCACAATATTGAAAATCACCAACAAATTCAACAACAACCTCAACATTGAAAATCAGCACCTAATTCAACAACAATCTCAACATTGAAAAAGGCCAACAAATTCAACAACAACCTCAATATTGAAAATCACCGACAAATTCAACAACAACCTCAACGTTGAAAAACACCAACAAATTCAACAAAAACCTCAACAATGAAAAACAACATCAAATTCAAAAACAACCTCAACATTGAAAACAGCAACAAATTCAAAAACAACCTCAACAATGAAAAACACCAACAAATTCAACAACAACATCAACATTGAAAAATACCAACAATTTCAACAACAACCTCAACATTGAAAAATACAAAAAAGTTCAAAAAATAACATTGATAACACCAACAAATTCAACAACAACCTCAATATTGAAAATCACCAACAAATTCAACAACAACCTCAACATTGAAAAACACCAACAAATTCAACAACAACCTTAATATTTAATGACTCCAACAAGTTCAACAAATACCTCAACATTGAAAATCAGCAACAAATTCAACAACAATCTCAACATTGAAAAACGCCAACAAATTCAAGAACAAAAACAATATTAAAAATCAACAACAAATTCAACATCAACCTCAACATTGAAAAACACCAACAAATTCAACAACAACCACAACTTGTAAAAGTACTAAAAAGTTCAAAAAAGAACATTGATAACACCAAAAAATTCAAAAACAACCACAACATTGATAAATACAAATAATTTCAAAAAATTACATTGATAAGACCAACAAATTCAACAACAACCTAAACATTGAAAAAAAACAAAAAAATTAAACAACAAGCTCAACATTGAAAAACACCAACAAATTCAACAACAACCTCAACATTGAAAAACACCAACAAATTCAACAACAACCTCAACTTTTAAAACAAGAGAAATAGTTTAACAAAGAACATTGATAAAACCAACAAATTCAACAACAACCTCAATATTGATAATCACCATCTAACTGAACAACCTGAACATTGAAAAACACCAACAAATTCAACAACAAGCTCAACATTGAAAAACACCAGCAAATTCAACAACAACCTCAACATTGAAAAACACCAACAACTGCAACAACATCAACAATGAAAAACAACAAATAATTCATCAACAACCGCAACATTGAAAAATACCAACAAATTCAACAACAACCTCAACTTTTAAAAGAAGATATAAAGTTCAATAAAAACTTTGATAACACCGACAAATTCAACAACAACCTCAACATTGAAAAATAGAAAAAAGTTCAAAAAATAACATTGATAACACCATCAAATTCAACAACAACCTAAACATTGAAAACTACAAAAAAGTTCAAAGAATAACATTGATAACACCAACAAATTCAACAAGAAACTCAATATTGAAAATCAACAACAAAATCAACAAAAACCTCAACATTGAAAATCACCTACAAATTCAACAACAACGTCAACATTGAAAAACACCTACAAGTTCAACAACCTCAACATTGACAAAGACCAACAAATTCAACAACCTCAACAATGAAAAACACCAAAAAATTCAACAACAACCTCAACTTTGAAAAACACCAAAAAATTCAACAGCAACCTTAACTTTTAAAAAACAAAAAAGTTCAACAAAAACATTGATAACACCAACAAATTCAACAATAACACCAACAAATTCAACAATAACCTCAACAATGAAAAACGCCAACAAATTCAACAACAACCTCAACATTGAAAAACAGCAACAAATTTAACATCAACCTCAACACTATAAAACACCAACAAATTCAACAACAAACCTCAACATTTAAAAGTACAAAAATATTCAAAAAAGAACATTGATAACACCAACAAATTCAACACGAAGATCAACATTGAACAACACCAACAAATTCAACAACAACATAAACTTTTAAAAGAAGATAAAAAGTTCAAAAAAACATTGATAACACCAACAAATTCAACAACAACCTCAATATTGAAAATCACCAACAAATTCAACAACAACCTCAACATTGAAAAATACAAAAAAGTTCAAAAAATAACATTGATAACACGAACAACTTCAACAACAATCTCATTATTGAATATCACCAACAAATTTAACAACAACCTCAACATTGAAAAACACCAACAAATTCAACAACAACCTTGTCTTTTAAAAATACAAACAAGTTCAACAAAAAACATTGATAACACCAACAAATCGACAACATTCTCAACAATGAAAAACACCAACAAATTCAACAGCATCCACAACTTTTAAAACAAGAGAATAAGTTTAAAGAAGAACATTGAAAAAACCAACAAATTCAACAACAACCTCAATATTGATACTCACCAAGAAATTGAACAACCTCAACATTGAAAAACACCAACAAATTCAACAACAACCTCAACATTGAAAATCATCTACAAATTCAACAACAATCGCAACATTGATAAACACCAACAAATTCAACAACAACCTGAACATTGAAAAATACAAAAAAGTTCAAAAAATAACATTGATTATACCAACAAATTCAACCAAAACCACAATATTGAAAATCACAAACAAATTCAACAACAACCTCAACTTTTAAAAGAAGATAAAAATTTCAAAAAAAGCATTGATAACACCAACAAATTCAACAACAAATTCAAGAATGAAAATAAACAACAAATTCAACAACAACCTCAACATTGTAAAACACCAACAAATTCATCAACCTCAACATTGAAAAATACCATAAAGTTCAAAAAATAACATTGATAATACCAACAAATTCAACTAAAACATTAATATTGAAAATCACGACAAATTCAACAACGACCTGAACATTGAAAGTCAGCAACAAATTCAACAAAAATCTCAACATTGAAAAACACCAACAAATTTAACAACAACCTCAATATTGAAAATCACCAACAAATTCAACATCAACCTCAACATTTAAAAACATCAACAAATTCAACATCAACCTCATCATTGAAAAAAACTTACAATTTCAACAAGAAGCTCAACATTTACAAATACCAAAAAGTTCAAAAAAGATCATTGATAAAACCAACAAATTCAACAACAACCTGTATATTCAAAGTCACAAACAAATTCAACAACAACCTCAGCATTGAAAAACACCAACAAATTCAACAACAACCTCAATACTGAAAATCACCAACAAATTCAAAAACAACATCAACATTGAAAAACACCAACAAATTCAACAACAACCTCAATATTGAAAGGCACCAACAAGTTCAAAAACGACCTCAACCTTTAAAATCAGCAACAAATTCAACAACAATCTCTACATTGAAAAATGCCAACAAATTCAACAACAACCTCAACTTTTAAAAATACAAAAAAGTTCAACAAAAACATTGATAACACCAAGAAATTCAACAAAAACCTCAACAATGAAAAACACCAACAAATTCAACAACAACCTGAACATTGAGAAACACCAACAAATTCAACAACAACATCAAATTTTAAAAATACAAAAAAGTTCAACAAAAACATTTATAACACCAACAAATTCAACAAAAACCTCAACAACCAAAAACACTAAACAAATTCAACAACAACCTCAACATTGAAAAACAGCAACAAATTCAACAACAACCTCAACATTGAAAAATACCAACAAATTCAACAACAACCTCAACATTGAAAAATACCAACAATTTCAACAACATCCTCAACATTTAAAACTACAAAAAAGCTCAAAAAAGATAATTGATAAAACCAACAAATTCAACAACCACCTATATATTGAAAGTCACAAACAAATTCAACAACAACCTCAACATTGAAAAACACCAATAAATTCAACAACAACCTCAACACTGAAAAAAAACAACAAATTCAACAACAAGCTCAACTTTCAAAAATAAAAAAAAGTTCAAAATTTAACATTGATAACAGCAACAAATTCAAAAACAACCTCAATATTGAAAAACACCAACAAATTCAACAACAACCTCAACATTGAAAAACAGCAACAAATTCAACAACAACATCAAAAATCAAAAAAACCAACAAATTCAACAACAACCTCAACATTGAAAAATGCCAACAAATTCAACATCAACCTCAACATTTAAAAGTACAAAAAAGTTCAAAAAATAACATTGATAAAACCAACAAATTCAACAACAAACTCAATATTGATAATCACCAACAAATTGAACATCCTCAACAGTGAAAAATACGAACAAATTCAACAACATCCTTAACTTTTAAAAATACAAGCAAGTTCAACAAGAAACATTGATAACACGAAAAAATTCAACAACAACCTCAACATTGAAAAACATCAACAAATTGAACAACAACCTCAACATTCAATCACACCAACAACTTCAACAACCTCAATTATGAAAAACAACAAATAATTCAACAACAACCGCAACATTGACAACTAACAACAAATTCAACAACAACCTCAACTTCTAAAAGAAGATAAAAAGTTCAAAAAAACATTGATAACACCAACAAATTCATCAACAACCTCAACATTGAAACATGGCAAAAAGTTCAAAAAATAACATTGATAACACCAACAAATACAATAACAACCTCAACATTGAAAAACATCAACAAATTCAACAACCTCAACATTGAAAAGCACCAACAAATTTAACAACAACATTAACTTTTAAAAATAAAAAAAAGTTCAACAAAAACATTCATAACACCAACAAATTCAACAAAAACCTCAACAATGAAAAACACCAACAAATGCAACAACAACCTCAACATTGAAAAACACCAACAAATTCAACAACAACCTCAACAGTTAAAAATACAAAAATGTTCAACAAAAACATTGATAACGCCAACAAATTCAACAAAAACCTCTATAATGAAAAGCACCAACAAATTCAACAACAACCTCAACATTGAAAAACAGCAACAAACTCAACAACAACCTCAACAATGAAAAACAGCAACAAATTCAACACCAACCTCAACATTGAAAAATACCAACAAATTCAACAACAACCTCAAAATTGAAAAACACCAACAATTTCAGCAACATCCTCAACATTAAAAACTTCAAAAAAGTTCAAAAACGATCATTGATAAAACCAACTACTTCAACAACAATCTATATATTGAAAGTCACAAACAAATTCAACAACAACCTCAACATTGAAAAACACCAACAAATTCAACAACAACCTCAACTTTTAAAAGAATAGAAAAAGTTCAAAAAAAACATTGATAACACCAACAAATTCAACAACAAACTCAACATTGCAATACACCAATAAATTCAACAACAACCTCAACATTGAAAAAAAACCCACAAATTCAACAACAAGCTCAACTTTCAAAAATAAAAAAAAGTTCAAAAATTAACATTGATAACAGCAACAAATTCAACAACAACCTCAACATTGAAAATCACCAACAAATTCAACAACAACCTCAACATTGAAAAACAGCCACAAATTCATAAACAACCTCAACATTGAAAAACAGCAACAAATTCAACAACAACCTCAAAAATCAAAAACAGGGACAAATTCAACAACAACCTCAACATTGAAAAATACCAACAAATTCAACATCAACCTCAACATTTAAAAATACAAAAAAGTTCAAAAATAACATTGATAACACCAACAACTTCAACAACAATCTCATTTTGGAATATCACCAACAAATTTAACAACAACCTCATCATTGAAAAACACCAACAAATTCATCAACAACCTCAATATTGAAAAACACCAACAAATTCATCAACAACTTCAATATTGAAAATCAGCAACAAATTCAAAAACAAACTCAACATGTAAATATACAAAAAGTTCAAAAAAGAACATTGATAACACCTACAAATTCAACAACAACTTCAATATTTAAAAGCAGCCACAAATTGAACAACCTCAACATTGAAATACACCAACAAATTCAACAACAACCTTAACTTTTAAGAATACAAACAAGTTCAACGAAAAACATTGATAACACCAACAAATCAACAACATCCTCAACAATGAAAAACACCAACAATTTCAACAACAACCTCAACTTTTTAAACAAGAGAAAATCTTTAAAAAAGAACATTGATAAAACCAAAAAATTCAACAACAACCTCAATACTGATAATCACCAACAAATTGAATAACCTCAACATTGAAAAACACGAACAAATTCAACAACAACCTCAACATTGATAACACCAACAAATTCAACAAAAACATCAACAATGAAAAACACCATCAAATTCAACAACAACTTCAAAATTGAAAAACACCAAAAAATTCAACAACAACCTCAATATTGAAAATCACCAACAGATTCAACAACAACCTCAACATTGAAAAACAGCAACAAATTCAAGAACAATCTCAACATTGAAAAATACAAAAAAGTTCAAAAAATAACATTGATAACACCAACAAATTCAACAACAAACTCAATGTTGAAAATCATCAACAAATTAAACAACAACGTCAACAATGAAAATCACAAACAAATTCAACAAATTCAACATTGAAAATCACCAACAAATTCAACAACAACCTCAATAATGAAAAACAGCAACAATTTCAACAACAACCTCAACATTGATAAACAGCGAGAAATTCAACAACAGCCTCAACATTGAAAATCACCAACAAATTCAACAACAACCTCAACATTGAAAAATACGAGCAAATTCAACAACCTCAACATTGAAAGACACCAACAAGTTCAAAACAATGACATCAACATTGAAAATCAGCAACAAATTCAACAACAATCACAACATTGAAAAACGCAAACAAATTCAACACCAACCTCAATATTGAAAATCACCAACAAATTAAACAACAATCTCAACATTGAAAGACACCAACAAGTTTAACAACGACCTCAACATTGAAAATCATCAACAAATTCAACAACAATCGCAACATTGATGAACACCAACAAATTCAACAACATCCTCAACATTGAAAAATACAAAAAAGTTCAAAAAATAACATTGATAATACCAAAAAATTCAACGAAAACCACAATATTGAAAATCACCAACAAATTCAACAACAACCACAACATTGAAAGACACCAACAAGTTCAACAATGACCTCAACATTGAAAATCAGCATCAAATTCAACAAAAATCTCAACATTGATAAACACCAACAAATTCAATAAAAACCTCAACATTGAAAATCACTAACAAATTCAACATCAACCTCAACATTTAAAAACACCAACAAATTCAACAACAACCTCAACATTGAAAAAAACTTACAATTTCAACAATAAGCTCAACAATGAAACACACAAACAAATTCAACAACAACCTCAACGTTTTAAAAAAAAGTACAAAAAAACACTGATAACATCAACAAATTCAACAAAAACCTCAACAACGAAAAACACCAAAAAATTCAACAACAACCTCAACATTGAAAATCACCTACCAATTCAACAACAACGTCAACATTTAAAAACACCTACAAATTCAACAACAACTTTATCTTTTAAAAAAACAAAAAAGTTCAACAAAAACATTGATAACAACAACAAATTCAACAAAAACCTCAACAATGAAAAACACCAACAAATTCAACAACAATCTCAACAATGAAAAACAGCAACAAATTCAACAATAACCTCAACAATGAAAAACACCAACAAATTCAACAACAACCTCAACATTGAACAATACCAACAAATTGAAAAACAACCTCAACATTGAAAAATACAAAAAAGTTCAAAAAATAACATTGATAACACCAACAAATTCAACAACAACCTCAATACTGAAAATCACCAACAAATTCAACAACAACCTCAACATTGAAAAACACCAACAAATTCAACAACAACCTCAATATTGAAAGACACAAACAAGTTCAGCAACGACCTCAACATTTAAAATCAGCAACAAATTCAACAACAATCTCAACATTAAAAAATGCCAACAAATTCAACAACAACCTCAAATTTTAAAAATACAAAAAAGTTCAACAAAAACATTGATAACACCAACAAATTCAACAAAAACCTCAACAACGAAAAACACCAACAAATTCAACAACAACCTCAACATTGAAAAACAGCATCAAATTCAACCACAACCTCAACATTTAAAAATACCAACAAATTCCAAATAAACCTCAACATTGAAAAATACCAACAATTTCAACAACCTCAACATTTAAAACTACAAAAAAGTTCAAAAAATATCATTGATAAAACCAACAAATTCAACAACAATCTGTATATGGAAAGTCACAAACAAATTCAACAACAACCTCAACATTGAAGAAAAACAACAAATTCAACAACAAGCTCAACTTTCAAAAATAAAAAAAAGTTCAAAAATTAACAATGATAACAGCAACAAATTTAACAACAGCCTCAATATTGAAAATCACCAACAAATTCAACAACAACCTCAACATTGAAAAACAGCAACAAATTCAACAACAACCTCAAAAATCAAAAAAACCAACAAATTCAACAACAACCTCAACATTGATAAACACAAAAAAGTTCAATAAATAACATTGATAACACCAACAACTTCAACAACAATCTCATTATTGAATACCACCAACAAATTAAACAACAACCTCAACATTGAAAAACACCAACAAATTCAACAACAACCTCAACATTGAAAAACGCCAACAAATTCATCAACAAGCTCAACATTGAAAAACACCAACAAATTCATCAACAACCTCAATTTTGAAAATCAGCAACAAATTCAACAACAACTTCAAGAATGAAAAACAACAAATAATTCAACAACAACCGCAACATTGACAAATACCAACAAATTCATCAACAAACTCAACATTGAAAAATACAAAAAAGTTCAAAAAATAACATTGATAACACCAACAAATTCAACAACAAACTCAACATTGAAAAACGCGAACAAATTCAACCACAACCTCAATATTGAAAGACACCAACAAATTCAACAACAACCTCAACATTGAAAATCACCAACAAATTCAACAACTTCAATATTGAAAATCACCATCAAATTCAACAACAACCTCAACATTCACAAACACCAACAAGTTCAACAACAACGTCAATATTGAAAAAAACCAACAAATTCATCAACAAGCTCTACTTTCGAAAATAAAAAAAAGTTCAAAAAATATCATTGATAAAAGCAACAAATTCAACAACAACCTGTATATTGAAATTCACAAACAAATTCAACAACAACCTCAACATTGAAAAACAGCAACAAATTCAACAACAACCTCAAAAATAAAAAAAAAACAACAAATTCAACAACAACCTCAACATTGAAAAAGACAAACAAATTCAACAACAACCTCAACATTGATAAACACAAAAAAGTTCAATAAATAACATTGATAACACCAACAACTTCAACAACAATCTCATTATTGAATATCACCAACAAATTAAACAACAACCTCAACATTGAAAAACACCAACAAATTCCACAACAACCTCAATATTGAAAATCAGCAACAAATTAAACAACAACCTCAACATTGAAAAACACCAACAAATTCATCAACAACCTCAATATTGAAAATCAGCAACAAATTCAACAACAACCTCAACATTGAAAAACACCAACAACTTCAACAACCTCAACAATGAAAAACAACAAATAATTCAACAACAACCGCAAGATTGACAAATACCAACAAATTCATCAACAACCTCAACATTGAAAAATAGAAATAAGTTCAAAAAATAACATTGATAACACCAACAAATTCAACAACAACCTGTATATTGAAATTCACAAACAAATTCAACAACAACCTCAACATTGAAAAACAGCAACAAATTCAACAACAACCTCAAAAATAAAAAAAAAAACCAACAAATTCAACAACAACCTCAACATTGAAAAAGACAAACAAATTCAACAACAACCTCAACATTGATAAACACAAAAAAGTTCAATAAATAACATTGATAACACCAACAACTTCAACAACAATCTCATTATTGAATATCACCAACAAATTAAACAACAACCTCAACATTGAAAAACACCAACAAATTCCACAACAACCTCAATATTGAAAATCAGCAACAAATTAAACAACAACCTCAACATTGAAAAACACCAACAAATTCATCAACAACCTCAATATTGAAAATCAGCAACAAATTCAACAACAACCTCAACATTGAAAAACACCAACAACTTCAACAACCTCAACAATGAAAAACAACAAATAATTCAACAACAACCGCAAGATTGACAAATACCAACAAATTCATCAACAACCTCAACATTGAAAAATAGAAATAAGTTCAAAAAATAACATTGATAACACCAACAAATCAACAACATCCTCAACAATGAAAAACACCAACAATTTCAACAACAACCTCAACTTTTTAAACAAGAGAAAATCTTTAAAAAAGAACATTGATAAAACCAAAAAATTCAACAACAACCTCAATACTGATAATCACCAACAAATTGAATAACCTCAACATTGAAAAACACGAACAAATTCAACAACAACCTCAACATTGATAACACCAACAAATTCAACAAAAACATCAACAATGAAAAACACCATCAAATTCAACAACAATTTCAAAATTGAAAAACACCAAAAAATTCAACAACAACCTCAATATTGAAAATCACCAACAGATTCAACAACAACCTCAACATTGAAAAACAGCAACAAATTCAAGAACAATCTCAACATTGAAAAATACAAAAAAGTTCAAAAAATAACATTGATAACACCAACAAATTCAACAACAAACTCAATGTTGAAAATCATCAACAAATTAAACAACAACGTCAACAATGAAAATCACAAACAAATTCAACAAATTCAACATTGAAAATCACCAACAAATTCAACAACAACCTCAATAATGAAAAACAGCAACAATTTCAACAACAACCTCAACATTGATAAACAGCGAGAAATTCAACAACAGCCTCAACATTGAAAATCACCAACAAATTCAACAACAACCTCAACATTGAAAAATACGAGCAAATTCAACAACCTCAACATTGAAAGACACCAACAAGTTCAAAACAATGACATCAACATTGAAAATCAGCAACAAATTCAACAACAATCACAACATTGAAAAACGCAAACAAATTCAACACCAACCTCAATATTGAAAATCACCAACAAATTAAACAACAATCTCAACATTGAAAGACACCAACAAGTTTAACAACGACCTCAACATTGAAAATCATCAACAAATTCAACAACAATCGCAACATTGATGAACACCAACAAATTCAACAACATCCTCAACATTGAAAAATACAAAAAAGTTCAAAAAATAACATTGATAATACCAAAAAATTCAACGAAAACCACAATATTGAAAATCACCAACAAATTCAACAACAACCACAACATTGAAAGACACCAACAAGTTCAACAATGACCTCAACATTGAAAATCAGCATCAAATTCAACAAAAATCTCAACATTGATAAACACCAACAAATTCAATAAAAACCTCAACATTGAAAATCACTAACAAATTCAACATCAACCTCAACATTTAAAAACACCAACAAATTCAACAACAACCTCAACATTGAAAAAAACTTACAATTTCAACAATAAGCTCAACAATGAAACACACAAACAAATTCAACAACAACCTCAACGTTTTAAAAAAAAGTACAAAAAAACACTGATAACATCAACAAATTCAACAAAAACCTCAACAACGAAAAACACCAAAAAATTCAACAACAACCTCAACATTGAAAATCACCTACCAATTCAACAACAACGTCAACATTTAAAAACACCTACAAATTCAACAACAACTTTATCTTTTAAAAAAACAAAAAAGTTCAACAAAAACATTGATAACAACAACAAATTCAACAAAAACCTCAACAATGAAAAACACCAACAAATTCAACAACAATCTCAACAATGAAAAACAGCAACAAATTCAACAATAACCTCAACAATGAAAAACACCAACAAATTCAACAACAACCTCAACATTGAACAATACCAACAAATTGAAAAACAACCTCAACATTGAAAAATACAAAAAAGTTCAAAAAATAACATTGATAACACCAACAAATTCAACAACAACCTCAATACTGAAAATCACCAACAAATTCAACAACAACCTCAACATTGAAAAACACCAACAAATTCAACAACAACCTCAATATTGAAAGACACAAACAAGTTCAGCAACGACCTCAACATTTAAAATCAGCAACAAATTCAACAACAATCTCAACATTAAAAAATGCCAACAAATTCAACAACAACCTCAAATTTTAAAAATACAAAAAAGTTCAACAAAAACATTGATAACACCAACAAATTCAACAAAAACCTCAACAACGAAAAACACCAACAAATTCAACAACAACCTCAACATTGAAAAACAGCATCAAATTCAACCACAACCTCAACATTTAAAAATACCAACAAATTCCAAATAAACCTCAACATTGAAAAATACCAACAATTTCAACAACCTCAACATTTAAAACTACAAAAAAGTTCAAAAAATATCATTGATAAAACCAACAAATTCAACAACAATCTGTATATGGAAAGTCACAAACAAATTCAACAACAACCTCAACATTGAAGAAAAACAACAAATTCAACAACAAGCTCAACTTTCAAAAATAAAAAAAAGTTCAAAAATTAACAATGATAACAGCAACAAATTTAACAACAGCCTCAATATTGAAAATCACCAACAAATTCAACAACAACCTCAACATTGAAAAACAGCAACAAATTCAACAACAACCTCAAAAATCAAAAAAACCAACAAATTCAACAACAACCTCAACATTGATAAACACAAAAAAGTTCAATAAATAACATTGATAACACCAACAACTTCAACAACAATCTCATTATTGAATACCACCAACAAATTAAACAACAACCTCAACATTGAAAAACACCAACAAATTCAACAACAACCTCAACATTGAAAAACGCCAACAAATTCATCAACAAGCTCAACATTGAAAAACACCAACAAATTCATCAACAACCTCAATTTTGAAAATCAGCAACAAATTCAACAACAACTTCAAGAATGAAAAACAACAAATAATTCAACAACAACCGCAACATTGACAAATACCAACAAATTCATCAACAAACTCAACATTGAAAAATACAAAAAAGTTCAAAAAATAACATTGATAACACCAACAAATTCAACAACAAACTCAACATTGAAAAACGCGAACAAATTCAACCACAACCTCAATATTGAAAGACACCAACAAATTCAACAACAACCTCAACATTGAAAATCACCAACAAATTCAACAACTTCAATATTGAAAATCACCATCAAATTCAACAACAACCTCAACATTCACAAACACCAACAAGTTCAACAACAACGTCAATATTGAAAAAAACCAACAAATTCATCAACAAGCTCTACTTTCGAAAATAAAAAAAAGTTCAAAAAATATCATTGATAAAAGCAACAAATTCAACAACAACCTGTATATTGAAATTCACAAACAAATTCAACAACAACCTCAACATTGAAAAACAGCAACAAATTCAACAACAACCTCAAAAATAAAAAAAAAACAACAAATTCAACAACAACCTCAACATTGAAAAAGACAAACAAATTCAACAACAACCTCAACATTGATAAACACAAAAAAGTTCAATAAATAACATTGATAACACCAACAACTTCAACAACAATCTCATTATTGAATATCACCAACAAATTAAACAACAACCTCAACATTGAAAAACACCAACAAATTCCACAACAACCTCAATATTGAAAATCAGCAACAAATTAAACAACAACCTCAACATTGAAAAACACCAACAAATTCATCAACAACCTCAATATTGAAAATCAGCAACAAATTCAACAACAACCTCAACATTGAAAAACACCAACAACTTCAACAACCTCAACAATGAAAAACAACAAATAATTCAACAACAACCGCAAGATTGACAAATACCAACAAATTCATCAACAACCTCAACATTGAAAAATAGAAATAAGTTCAAAAAATAACATTGATAACACCAACAAATTCAACAACAACCTGTATATTGAAATTCACAAACAAATTCAACAACAACCTCAACATTGAAAAACAGCAACAAATTCAACAACAACCTCAAAAATAAAAAAAAAAACCAACAAATTCAACAACAACCTCAACATTGAAAAAGACAAACAAATTCAACAACAACCTCAACATTGATAAACACAAAAAAGTTCAATAAATAACATTGATAACACCAACAACTTCAACAACAATCTCATTATTGAATATCACCAACAAATTAAACAACAACCTCAACATTGAAAAACACCAACAAATTCCACAACAACCTCAATATTGAAAATCAGCAACAAATTAAACAACAACCTCAACATTGAAAAACACCAACAAATTCATCAACAACCTCAATATTGAAAATCAGCAACAAATTCAACAACAACCTCAACATTGAAAAACACCAACAACTTCAACAACCTCAACAATGAAAAACAACAAATAATTCAACAACAACCGCAAGATTGACAAATACCAACAAATTCATCAACAACCTCAACATTGAAAAATAGAAATAAGTTCAAAAAATAACATTGATAACACCAACAAATTCAACAACAAACTCAACATTGAAAAACGCGAACAAATTCAACAACAACCTCAATATTGAAAGACACCAACAAATTCAACAACAACCTCAACATTGAAAATCACCAACAAATTCAACAACTTCAATATTGAAAATCACCATCAAATTCAACAACAACCTCAACATTCACAAACACCAACAAATTCAACAACAATGTCAATACTGAAAAAAACCAACAAATTCATCAACAAGCTCAACTTTCAAAAATAAAAAAAAGTTCAAAAATTAACATTGATAACAGCAACAAATTCAACAACAACCTCAATATTGAAAATCACCAATAAATTCAACAACAACATCAACTTTGAAAAACAGCAATAAATTCAACAACAACCTCAACATTGAAAAATACCAACAAATTCAACAACAACCTCAGCATTGAAAAATACAAAAAAGTTCAAAAAATAACATTGATAACACCAACAACTTCAACAACAATCTAATTATTGAATATCACCAACAAATTTAACAACAACCTCAGCATTGAAAAACAGCAACAAATTCATCAACCACCTCAATATTGAAAAACACCTACAAATTCAACAGCAACCTCAACATTTAAAAGTACAAAAAAGTTCAAAAAAGAATATTGATAAAACCAACAAATTCAACAACAACCTCAAATTTGAAAATCACCAACAAATTGAACAACCTCAACATTGAAAAACACCATCAAACTCAACCACAACCTTAACTTTTTAAAATGCAAACAAGTTCAACAAAAAACATTGATAACACCAACAAATTGACAACATCCTCTACAATGAAAAACACCAACAAATTCAACAACAACCTCAAATTTAAAAACAGGAGAAAAAGTTTAATAAAGAACATTGGTAAAACCAACAAATTCAACAACAAACTTAACATTGAAAAACACCTACAAATTCAACAACCACAACATTGAAAATCAACAACAAATTCAACAACAACCTCAACAATGAAAAACAACAAAAAATTCAACAACGACTTCAACATTGAAAAATATCAACAAATTCAAAAACATCAACATTGAAAAATAAAAAAAAGTTCAAAAAATAACATTGATAACACCAACAAATTCAACAACAACCTCAATAATGAAAATCACTAACAAATTCAACAACAACCTCAACATTGAAAAACACCAACAAATTCAACAACAACCTCAATACTGAAAGACACCAACAAGTTCAACAACGACCTCAACATTTAAAATCAGCAACAAATTCAACAACAATCTCAACATTGAAAAATGCCAACAAATTCAACAACAACCTCAACATTTAAACTACAAAAAAGTTCAAAAAAGATCATTGATAAAACCAACAAATTCAACAACCACCTATATATTGAAAGTCACAAACAAGTTCAACAACAACCTCAACATTGAAAAACACCAATAAATTCAACAACAACCTCAACATTGAAAAAAAACAACAAATTAAACAACAAGCTCAACTTTCAAAAATAAAAAAAAGTTCAAAAAAGAACATTGATAAAACCAACAAATTCAACAACAAACACAATACTGATGATCACAAACAAATTGAACAACCACAACAGTGAAAAACACCAACAAATTCAACAAAATCCATAACTTTTAAAAATACAAACAAGTTCAACAAGAAACATTGATAACACGAACAAATTCAACAACAACCTCAACATTCAAAAACACCAACAATTTCAACAACAACCTCATCATTGAAAAACACCAACAAATTAATCAACAACCTCAATATTGAAAATCAGCAACAAATTCAACAACAACCTCAATATTGAAAGTCACCAACAAATTCAACAACAACCTCAACATTTAAAAAAACCAACAAATTCAACAAAAACCTCAATATTGATAATCACCAACAAATTGAACAAATTCAACATTGAAAACTACAAAAAAGTTCAAGAAATAACATTGATAACACCAACAAATTCAACAAAAACCTCAACAATGAAAAACACCATCAAATTCAACAACAACCTCAAAATTGAAAAACACCAACAAATTCAACAACAACCTCAACATTGAAAAACAGCAACAAATTCAAGAACAACCTCAATATTGAAAAACAGCAACAAATTCAAGAACAATCTCAACATTGAAAAATACAAAAAAGTTCAAAAAATAACATTGATAACACCAACAAATTCAACAACAAACTCAATGTTGAAAATCATCAACAAATTGAACAACAACGTCAACATTGAAAATCACCGACAAATTCAACAATGAAAATCACCAACAAATTCAACAACAAACTCAACAATGAAAAACAGCAACAAGTTCAACAACAACCTCAACATTGATAAACAGCGACAAATTCAACAACAACCTCAACATTGAAAATCACCAACAAATTCAACAACAACCTCATCATTGAAAAATACGAACAAATTCAACAACCTCCACATTGAAAGACACCAACAAGTTCAAAACAGTGACATCAACATTGAAAATCAGCAACAAATTCAACAACAATCTCAACATTGACAATCAGCAACAAATTCAACAACAATCTCAACATTGAAAGACACCAACAAGTTTAACAACGACCTCAACATTGATAAACAGCGACAAATTCAACAACAACCTCAACATTGAAAATCACCAACAAATTCAACAACAACCTCATCATTGAAAAATACGAACAAATTCAACAACCTCCACATTGAAAGACACCAACAAGTTCAAAACAGCGACATCAACATTGAAAATCAGCAATAAATTCAACAACAATCTCAACATTGAAAATCAGCAACAAATTCAATAACAATCTCAACATTGAAAGACACCAACAAGTTTAACAACGACCTCAACATTGAAAAACATCAACAAATTCAACAACAATCGCAACATTGATAAACACCAACAAATTCAACAACAACCTCAACATTGAAAAATACAAAAATGTTCAAAAAATAACATTGATAATACCAACAAATTCAACTAAAACCACAATATTGAAAATCACCAACAAATTCAACAACATCCTCAATATTGAAAGACACCAACAAGTTCAACAACAACCTCAACATTGAAAATCAGCAACAAAGTCATCAACAATCTCAACATTGATAAACGCCAACAAATTCAACATCAACCTCAACATTTAAAAACACCAACAAATTCAACAACAACCTCAACATTGAAAAAAACTTACAATTTCAACAATAAGCTCAACACCAACAAATTCAAGGTCAACCTCAACTTTTAAAAGAAAAAAAAAGTTCAAAAAAAACATTGATAACACCAACAAATTCAACAACAAGCGCAACATTCAAAAACGCCAACAAATTCAACAACAACCTCAACATCGAAAAACGCCAACAAATTCAACAACAACCTCAATATTGAAAATCACCAAAAAATTCAACAACAACCTAAAGAATGAATAACACCAACAAATTCAACAACCTCAACATTGAAAAACACCAACAATTTGAACCACAACCTCAGCATTTAAAACTACAAAAAATTCCAAAAATATCATTGATAAATCCAACAAATTCAACAACAACCTGTATATTGACAGTCACAAACAAATTCAACAACAACTTCAACATTGAAAAACGCCAACAAATTCAACAGCAAGCTCAATATTGAAAGACAACAACAAGTTTAACAACAACCTCAACATTGAAAATCATCAACAAATTCAACAACAATCACAACATTGACAAACACCAACAAATTCATCAACATTCTCAACATTGAAAAAAACTTACAATTTCAACAATAAGCTCAACATTGAAAAACAGCAACAAATTCAACAACAACATCAACTTTTAAAAGAAGAGAAAAAGTTCAATAAAAACATTGATAACACAAAGAAATTCAACAACAACCACAACATTGAAAAACGCTAACAAATACAACAACATCCTCAACAATAAAAATACAAAAACGTTCAAAAAACAACATTGATAACACCAACTAATTCAACAACAACATCAACATTGAAAAACACCAACAAATTCAACAACCTCAACATTGAAAAATACGAATAAATTCAACAACAGCCTCAACATTGAAAAATACAAAAAAGTTCAAAAAATAACATTGATAATACCAACAAATTCAACAACAACCTCAATATTGAAAATCACCAACAAATTCAACAACAACATCAACATTGAAAAACACCAAAAAATTCAACAACAACCTCAATATTGAAAATCACCAAAAAATTCAACAACAACGTAAAGAATGAATAACACCAACAAATTCAACAACCTCAACATTCAAAACTACAAAAAAGTTCAAAAAAGATCATTGATAAAACCAACAAATTCAACAACAACCTGTATATTGACAGTCACAAACAAATTCAACAACAACTTCAACATTGAAAAACACCAACAAATTCAACAACAACCTCAACTTTTAAAAGAAGGGAATAAGTTCAAAAAAAACATTGATAACACCAACAAATTCAACAACAACCTCAACATTGAAAAACACCAACATATTCAACAACAACCTCAACATTGAAAAGCACCAACAAATTCAACAGCAACCTCAATTTTGAAAGTCAGCAACAAATTCAACAACAACCTCAACATTGAAATACACCAACAAATTCAACAACAACCTCAACATTGAAAAACACCAACAAATTCAACAACAACCTCAACATTGAAAATCACCAACAAATTCAACAACTTCAATATTGAAAATCACGAACAAATTCAACATCAACCTCAACATTGAATAACACCAACAAATTCAACAACAACCTCAACATTGATAAAAACCAGCAAATTCAACAACAAGCTCAACTTTCAAAAATAAAAAAAAGTTCAACAATGAACATTGATAACAGCAACAAATTCAACCACAAACTCAACATTGAAAAACAGCAACAAATTCAACAACAACCACAACAATCCAAAACACCAACAAATTCAACAACAACCTCAACATTGAAAAATACCAACAAATTCAACAACAACATGAACATTGAAAAATACAAAAAAGTTCCAAAAATAACATTGATAACACCATCAAATTCAACAACAACCTCAATATTGAAAATCACCAACAAATTCAACAACAACCTCAACATTGAAAACGACAATAAAGTTCAATAAATACCATTGATAACACCAACAAATTCTACAACAATCTCAACAATGAAAAACACCAACAACTTCAACAACCTCAACAATGAAAAACGCCCAAAAATTCAACAACCGCAACATTGAAAATTACCAACAAATTCAACAACAACCTCAAAATTGAAAAATAGAAAAAAGTTCAAAAAATAACATTGATAACACCAACAAATTCAACAACAACTTAAACATTGAAAATGACAATAAAGTTCAAAAAATACCATTGATAACACCAACAAATTCAACAACAAACTCAATATTGAAACTCAACAACAAATTCAACAACAACCTCAACATTTAAAACTACAAAAAAGTTCAAAAAAGATCATGGATAAAACCAACATATTCAACAACAACCTGTATATTGAAATTTGCAAACAAATTCAACAACAACGTCAACATTGAAAAACACCAACAAATTGAACAACAACCTCAACTTTTAAAAGAAGAGAAAAAGTTCAAAAAAAAAATTGATAACAACAACAAATTCAACAACAACCTCAAGAATGAAAGTCACCAACAAATTCAACAACAACCTCAACATTGAAAAACACCAACAAATTCAACAACAACCTCAATATTGAAAGACACCAACAAATTCAACAACAACCTCAACATTTAAAAACACCAACAACTTCAACAACAACCTCAACATTGAAAAAAACTTACAATTTCAACAATAAGCTCAACATTGAAAAACACCAACAAATTCAAGGTCAACCTCAACTTTTAAAAGAAAAAAAAAGTTCAAAAAAAACATTGATAACACCAACAAATTCAACAACAACCGCAACATTCAAAAACGCCAACAAATTCAACAACAACCTCAACATCGAAAAACGCCAACAAATTCAACAACAACCTCAATATTGAAAATCACCAAAAAATTCAACAACAACCTAAAGAATGAATAACACCAACAAATTCAACAACCTCAACATTGAAAAACACCAACAATTTGAACCACAACCTCAGCATTTAAAACTACAAAAAATTCCAAAAATATCATTGATAAATCCAACAAATTCAACAACAACCTGTATATTGACAGTCACAAACAAATTCAACAACAACTTCAACATTGAAAAACGCCAACAAATTCAACAGCAAGCTCAATATTGAAAGACAACAACAAGTTTAACAACAACCTCAACATTGAAAATCATCAACAAATTCAACAACAATCACAACATTGACAAACACCAACAAATTCATCAACATTCTCAACATTGAAAAAAACTTACAATTTCAACAATAAGCTCAACATTGAAAAACAGCAACAAATTCAACAACAACATCAACTTTTAAAAGAAGAGAAAAAGTTCAATAAAAACATTGATAACAAAAAAATTTCAACAACAACCTCAACATTGAAAAACGCTAACAAATACAACAACATCCTCAACATTAAAAACACAAAAACGTTCAAAAAACAACATTGATAACACCAACTAATTCAACAACCTCAACATTGAAAAATACGAATAAATTCAACAACAGCCTCAACATTGAAAAATACAAAAAAGTTCAAAAAATAACATTGATAATACCAACAAATTCAACAACAACCTCAATATTGAAAATCACCAACAAATTCAACAACAACCTCAACATTGAAAAACACCAACAAATTCAACAACAACATCAATATTGAAAGACACCAACAAGTTCAACAACGACCTCAACATTGAAAACCTGCAACAACTTCAACAAAAATCTCAACACTGATAAACGCCAACAAATTCAACAACAACCTCAATATTGAAAATCACTAACAAATTCAACATCAACCTCAACATTTAAAAACACCAACAAATTCAACATCAACCTCAACATTGAAAAACAACAACAAATTCAACAACAACCTCAACTTTTAAAAGAAGAGAGAATGATCAAAAAAAACATTGATAACACCAACAAATTCAACAACAAACCCAACATTGAAAAACACCAACAAATTCAACAACAACCTCAATATTGAAAATCACCACAAAATTCAACAACAACGTAAAGAATGAATAACACCAACAAATTCAACAACCTCAACATTCAAAACTACAAAAAAGTTCAAAAAAGATCATTGATAAAACCAACAAATTCAACAACAACCTGTATATTGACAGTCACAAACAAATTCAACAACAACTTCAACATTGAAAAACACCAACAAATTCAACAACAACCTCAACTTTTAAAAGAAGGGAATAAGTTCAAAAAAAACATTGATAACACCAACAAATTCAACAACAACCTCAACATTGAAAAACACCAACATATTCAACAACAACCTCAACATTGAAAAGCACCAACAAATTCAACAGCAACCTCAATTTTGAAAGTCAGCAACAAATTCAACAACAACCTCAACATTGAAAAACACCAACAAATTCAACAACAACCTCAACATTGAAAATCACCAACAAATTCAACAACTTCAATATTGAAAATCACCAACAAATTCAACATCAACCTCAACATTGAATAACACCAACAAATTCAACAACAACCTCAACATTGATAAAAACCAGCAAATTCAACAACAAGCTCAACTTTCAAAAATAAAAAAAAGTTCAACAATGAACATTGATAACAGCAACAAATTCAACCACAAACTCAACATTGAAAAACAGCAACAAATTCAACAACAACCAGAACAATCCAAATCACCAACAAATTCAACAACAACCTCAACATTGAAAACGACAATAAAGTTCAATAAATACCATTGATAACACCAACAAATTCTACAACAATCTCAACAATGAAAAACACCAACAACTTCAACAACCTCAACAATGAAAAACGCCCAAAAATTCAACAACCGCAACATTGAAAATTACCAACAAATTCAACAACAACCTCAAAATTGAAAAATAGAAAAAAGTTCAAAAAATAACATTGATAACACCAACAAATTCAACAACAACTTAAACATTGAAAATGACAATAAAGTTCAAAAAATACCATTGATAACACCAACAAATTCAACAACAAACTCAATATTGAAAATCAACAACAAATTCAACAACAACCTCAACATTTAAAACTACAAAAAAGTTCAAAAAAGATCATGGATAAAACCAACATATTCAACAACAACCTGTATATTGAAATTTGCAAACAAATTCAACAACAACGTCAACATTGAAAAACACCAACAAATTGAACAACAACCTCAACTTTTAAAAGAAGAGAAAAAGTTCAAAAAAAAAATTGATAACAACAACAAATTCAACAACAACCTCAAGAATGAAAGTCACCAACAAATTCAACAACAACCTCAACATTGAAAAACACCAACAAATTCAACAACAACCTCAATATTGAAAGACACCAACAAATTCAACAACAACCTCAACATTTAAAAACACCAACAACTTCAACAACAACCTCAACATTGAAAAAAACTTACAATTTCAACAATAAGCTCAACATTGAAAAACACCAACAAATTCAAGGTCAACCTCAACTTTTAAAAGAAAAAAAAAGTTCAAAAAAAACATTGATAACACCAACAAATTCAACAACAAGCGCAACATTCAAAAACGCCAACAAATTCAACAACAACCTCAACATCGAAAAACGCCAACAAATTCAACAACAACCTCAATATTGAAAATCACCAAAAAATTCAACAACAACCTAAAGAATGAATAACACCAACAAATTCAACAACCTCAACATTGAAAAACACCAACAATTTGAACCACAACCTCAGCATTTAAAACTACAAAAAATTCCAAAAATATCATTGATAAATCCAACAAATTCAACAACAACCTGTATATTGACAGTCACAAACAAATTCAACAACAACTTCAACATTGAAAAACGCCAACAAATTCAACAGCAAGCTCAATATTGAAAGACAACAACAAGTTTAACAACAACCTCAACATTGAAAATCATCAACAAATTCAACAACAATCACAACATTGACAAACACCAACAAATTCATCAACATTCTCAACATTGAAAAAAACTTACAATTTCAACAATAAGCTCAACATTGAAAAACAGCAACAAATTCAACAACAACATCAACTTTTAAAAGAAGAGAAAAAGTTCAATAAAAACATTGATAACAAAAAAAATTCAACAACAACCTCAACATTGAAAAACGCTAACAAATACAACAACATCCTCAACATTAAAAATACAAAAACGTTCAAAAAACAACATTGATAACACCAACTAATTCAACAACCTCAACATTGAAAAATACGAATAAATTCAACAACAGCCTCAACATTGAAAAATACAAAAAAGTTCAAAAAATAACATTGATAATACCAACAAATTCAACAACAACCTCAATATTGAAAATCACCAACAAATTCAACAACAACCTCAACATTGAAAAACACCAACAAATTCAACAACAACATCAATATTGAAAGACACCAACAAGTTCAACAACGACCTCAACATTGAAAACCTGCAACAACTTCAACAAAAATCTCAACACTGATAAACGCCAACAAATTCAACAACAACCTCAATATTGAAAATCACTAACAAATTCAACATCAACCTCAACATTTAAAAACACCAACAAATTCAACATCAACCTCAACATTGAAAAACAACAACAAATTCAACAACAACCTCAACATTTAAAAGAAGAGAGAATGATCAAAAAAAACATTGATAACACCAACAAATTCAACAACAAACCCAACATTGAAAAACACCAACAAATTCAACAACAACCTCAATATTGAAAATCACCACAAAATTCAACAACAACGTAAAGAATGAATAACACCAACAAATTCAACAACCTCAACATTCAAAACTACAAAAAAGTTCAAAAAAGATCATTGATAAAACCAACAAATTCAACAACAACCTGTATATTGACAGTCACAAACAAATTCAACAACAACTTCAACATTGAAAAACACCAACAAATTCAACAACAACCTCAACTTTTAAAAGAAGGGAATAAGTTCAAAAAAAACATTGATAACACCAACAAATTCAACAACAACCTCAACATTGAAAAACACCAACATATTCAACAACAACCTCAACATTGAAAAACACCAACAAATTCAACAACAACCTCAACATTGAAAATCACCAACAAATTCAACAACTTCAATATTGAAAATCACCAACAAATTCAACATCAACCTCAACATTGAATAACACCAACAAATTCAACAACAACCTCAACATTGATAAAAACCAGCAAATTCAACAACAAGCTCAACTTTCAAAAATAAAAAAAAGTTCAACAATGAACATTGATAACAGCAACAAATTCAACCACAAACTCAACATTGAAAAACAGCAACAAATTCAACAACAACCAGAACAATCCAAATCACCAACAAATTCAACAACAACCTCAACATTGAAAACGACAATAAAGTTCAATAAATACCATTGATAACACCAACAAATTCTACAACAATCTCAACAATGAAAAACACCAACAACTTCAACAACCTCAACAATGAAAAACGCCCAAAAATTCAACAACCGCAACATTGAAAATTACCAACAAATTCAACAACAACCTCAAAATTGAAAAATAGAAAAAAGTTCAAAAAATAACATTGATAACACCAACAAATTCAACAACAACTTAAACATTGAAAATGACAATAAAGTTCAAAAAATACCATTGATAACACCAACAAATTCAACAACAAACTCAATATTGAAAATCAACAACAAATTCAACAACAACCTCAACATTGAAAAACACCAACAAATTGAACAACAACCTCAACTTTTAAAAGAAGAGAAAAAGTTCAAAAAAAACATTGATAACAACAACAAATTCAACAACAACCTCAAGAATGAAAGTCACCAACAAATTCAACAACAACCTCAACATTGAAAAACACCAACAAATTCAACAACAACCTCAACAATGAAAAATATCAACAAATTCAACAACAACCTCAACATTGAAAAACACCAACAAATTCAACAACAACCTTAACTTTTAAAAATAGAAACAAGTTCAACAAAAAACATTGTTAACACCAACAAATTCAACAACAACCTCAATATTGAAAAACACTAACAAATTCAACAACCTCAACAATTGAAAAACACCAACATATTCAACAACAACCTCAATATTGAAAGACACCAACAAATTCAACAACAATCTCAATATTGTAAGTCGCCAACAAATTCAACAACAACCTCAACATTGGATAACACCAGCAATTTCAACAACAACCTCAATATTGAAAGACACCAACAAATTCAACAACAACCTCAACAATGACAAACACCAAGAAATTCAACAACATCCTCAACATTGAAAAATACAAAAAAGTTAAAAAAATAACATTGATATCACCAACAAATTCAACAACAACCTCAACATTGAAAAAGACCAACAAATTCATCAACAACCTCAATATTGAAAATCAGCAACACATTCAACAACAACCGCAACATTGAAAAACACCAACAAATTCAACAACAACCTCAACTTTTAAAAGTACAAAAAAGTTCAATAAAGAACATTGATAAAACCAACAAATTCAACAACCTCAATATTTAAAATCACCAACAAATTCAACAACAACCTCAACATTGAAAAACACCAACAAATTCAACAACAACCTTAACTTTTAAAAATACAAACAAGTTCAGTAAAAAACATTGATCAAACCAACAAATTCAACAACAATCTCAACAATGAAAAAAACCAACAAATTCAACAACAACCTCAAATTGAATAACACCAACAAATTCTACAACAACCTCAACTTTTGAAAGAGAGAAAGTTCAAAAAAAACATTGATAACACCAACAAATTCAACAACAACCTCAACTTTTAAAAGAAGATAAAAAGTTCAAAAAAACATTGATAACACCAACAAATTCAACAACAACCTCAATATTGAAAAGCACCAACATATTCAACAACAACCTCAATATTGAAAGACACCAACAAATTCAACAACAACATCAACATTTAAAATCACCAACAACTTCAACAACTTCAATATTTATAATCACCAACAAATTCAACAACAACCTCAACATTGAAAAACACCAACAAATTCAACAACAACTTCAACATTGAAAATCACCAAAAATTCAACATGAACCACAATATTGAAAATCACCAACAAATTCAACAACAACCTCAATATTGAAAGACACCAACAAACTCAACAACAACCTCAACATTTAAAATCACCAACAAATTCAACAACTTCAATATTGAAAATCACCAACAAATTCAACAACAACCGCAACATTGAAAAATACCAACAAATTCAACAACAACCTCAACTTCTAAAAGAAGAGAAAAAGTTCAAAAAAAACATTGATAACAACAACAAATTAAACAACAACCTCAACATTGAAACATACAAAAACTTCAAAAAATAACGTCGATAACACCAACAAATATTCAAAATCAAACTCAACATTGAAAATCAACAACAAATTCAACAACAACCTCAACATTGAAAAATACCAACAAATTCAACAACCTCAACATTGAAAAACACCAACATATTCAACAACAACCTCAATATTGAAAATCATCAACATATTCAACAACTTCAATATTTAAAGTCACCAACAATTCTACAACAACCTCAAAATTGAAAAACACCAACAAATTCAACAACAACCTCAAATTTCATTGAGAAGAAATGGCGTGAAGAAGCCTTTTGTCTTTGTTTCTGAATATTATATGCAAAGATGGTTTATTCTAATTTCCACTCCTTGAACATTGGATTTCTGTAACTTTTTTTAGCAGCCGCACACCACAGAAGAAAACCTCAGTAGGTCTTAGGTATCCTGCTCAAGTGCTGCACTACTTCTGTGCAAGAGTCAAAATAAAAATTTGGATAATAAGTCAAACTGGAGTTCTCCATGCAATTTGTATTTCACATATTTTATAGATTTCCAGATCACTCATTCCTCAGCTAACTGAAGACCCATGTAGAAAAGTTTATTAGATTGTTAATTGAGTTTTGCCACTGACCATATCCCATCTTTGAGTCCGTTATCTGTTGCATGGATCACTGCTGTTAATTGCTGCTGCCTATGGAGCACTTTCTCAACAGTTTCAATAAATAAAAACCTGGCTTGAATTACAAATCATTTTAAGAATATAGCTATATTTTAGACAGAAAATCTGCTACGTCTGGATATGAGTTTGATGTATAATTCAATATGTGGATGTCTTCTCCCAAAGCAAGTCTTGCTTTTGGATTACTCCTTCCCTTGTTGATCTATATTGGCTCCCTGTTAACTGGCACATTAGCCATTAAATTTTTATTCCTCACCCTTTAAATCCCTCTGTGTCCCACATCATCCTATTTCTAGAATATTCCCTAGCCCAATGTTGTCTTACCACACTTGTACCTTTTTATGTATTTCCCCATTCCCTTTGCCATGCATTTGTCAGCAGAGCTGACCAATCTCTGTTTTCCTTGCATCCGAAAAACCTCCAAGGTATTTTCTACATTAAAGGTCTATGCAAATGCAAGTTGTTAAATGATTTGCTGAAAATTACACTATTAAGTGGGGATATTAAGTTATACTACAACACATGAAAATGAAAAATACAGGAAAAAGCACTTGCTATGCCTTTCATATCCTCATGATGCTAAAGCGCTTACTTTTTAAACTTAAATACTTATGCAGTGCAGTTACTGTTGCTATGTAAGCATATAATGGAACCAGTCTTGGCACAGCAAGGGCCCACAATTGACAAATGAGGTAAATGACCAATTTGTTTTTGTGTATTAGTAGAGGTATCAGTATTGTTCTGGGTATTGAGAGAACTGCCTCCTCTACAAATTATTACCCTGGGATCTTTTATGTTGACTTAAATTGACTGACAGGGACATGTCATCCAAAAGATGGCACCACTGACATTGCAGTACTCCCTCAGTTCTGAGCTTGATAGCATTACTTGACATTGTTATAAAGTCTTTCATGTTTCTAGAGCGTGCAATTGTGCTTTATGCATTCTGGAAAAAGGAAACTTCTTTGTAAAATGAAAAAGCTCTATAATCCAAAATGACACCATTATTATCTTGAGAAATTTGTACTTCTGTTTTCTTAATGCTGCCACCAGCTGTTATGACACTTCTGTCTTCTCATCAAACATTAGCCGCAAACTTAAAAAGTACATAATAAGCTTGACTTCAGTTGTGGTTTTGCTGAGGAGAGCTGCCAGAATTGTATAAAAGTTGTATAAAATGGTGATCATATGAATGCAGTTCTGTGGCTCAAGATACTAAGAAATAGCCACAATTCTAATTATGATGTTTAAAGCAGTTATTTTCTTTTTGTTCCATGTTAACAACCTTTTAAATCCCACTGTGGAGCACAGAAAGGAAGGCTGCATTTCTGCAGCACCTTTCATGATCTCAGGACATCTCAAAGCTCCTTTCGATCAATGAAGTGTTTGTTGAATGCAGTCGCTGTTGTAATATGAGTTTGACCGCCAGGTTTTACACTGCAAGCTTTGACAAAACAGCAATGTGGTAGTAACCAGATAATCTCTTTTTTTGTGATATTGATTGAGGGATAAATATTGATAAACAATCCACTGTGAAATGTAATACTCCACCTGGGAGATATGATTGTAATTCCTGTTCACGGGTTTACTCAGGAAATGCTGGGTATTCCTTCTGTGACCAGATTCCCTGTACAGCAAATGACACAAAGCAATATGATTTTAAATAATAGTAAAAATTCTCTTGGAAACTGCCTAATTAGGTTTGTTTGATGCTGATAGATTTTTATAGGATAGGAATCCAGGCTGACACTCCCAGTGCAGTGCTGAGGGAATGCTGTACAATTGGGGGTGCAATCTTTCAAATGGCACATGAGGCCCTGTCTATCTCTTCAGGTGGATGTAAAAGATCCCATGGCACTATTTTGAAGAAGAACAGGGAAGTTGTCTCCAGTGCCCTGACAAATATTTATCCCTCTATTAATATCACAAAAAAACATTATCCGGTCAGTATCACATGGCTGTTTTTTTGGGAGTTTGTTGTAATGTTGGAAACACAACTTCACTGCACAGTAAACTTACTTCAATAGCTGTAAAGCACTTTAGGAGGTATTGAGGTAATGAAAGGTGTTCTATGAATTTAATGTCTTTTTATTATAGTTTGCCTAGGGCTACTCTAGTTTTTAGCTAAAGGTCTTGATCGAATACACTTAAAATTTTTCAATCGTAAAATATTTCTATCCAACAAGTATTTTGTGCAGTGATATTTAACTGTAGGTAGTTAGGAGACAATAGGATAAGAAGTTTTAAAACAAAATATGCTTCGTACTATTTTGTGTAAAAGCATTGTATTGTCCTGTATGTAGTGTTACTTCATTGAATTATAACTGAAGAATACTGAGATGTGTGAGACATGTAATGCTATATTCCATGTAAAAATGTGTTGAGCCAAGGAGCAGGTTAAATTCAAGGAAAAGTTTAATATTTTTACAACGAGACCTGTGTGGCCTTCAACCTGAGATAGCATAAAACTGGCCTGAAGCACAGTATCCTGATTTAAGAGGCTATTTGCTTTGGCTAATATGGTTACAATTAGCAAAAAAAACCCAAAGGAAGCTGGTGAACTTTTTGAAAACCATATGAAAAGAGTTCTGATATTTTCTTAGTAGTTTGGTAAATTGTTCATAATTTGTACCAAAACACAGCTGAAGTTAATTTCATTTAGCTCTTCGCTGACTGGCACCTCAAACAATGTTGTTTTAAATGTCCTTCAAAAACTGCATCAACAAACTTTATAAAGATGCTGCTAAACTGACCACTGCATAGTCTTTGTTGTGTAATTGATGGTTTAGTTGCCTGTTACAGTTTGTTGTATACGGAGACAGAGAACTCTAATTGGAGTTAATAGGCAGATTTAATTGTGGATGTTTATAGAGCTGTCAAATCAAGTTTCACCACATAATTACCATATTTAGCAAATCGGTATTTACCTGAAGTAATTGTAGTTTAGACGTACAGTCTTTGAGCCTTAACAGGTATTCAGTCAAGGAATAGAATGCCTGGGCTTGCTTATGGCATTGTATATAATATATATTTTTATCCTACCCTCATTAAGAAAACATATATATATGTGCATGTGTGTGTGTGTATATATATATATATATATATACTTTCTTATAAGTATGTTGGGATAGGATTAATATATCTCTCACCCCTTCCCCTTTCACTTATTTCCAGCCTGTGTCACAGCAGAACAAAGAAGTGTGTGGGAGGGGAAAGTAGCTGACTATAGATGTACGTACAGGATTTGAAGACAGCTGTAAGTTAACCATTGTTCCATTGCCTATGGCAAATGAACCATGCCTCAGGACAGCTAAGTTCTGTCAATTGCTGCCTGGTAAAACAATTGATGTCAGTGTTCAATAGACATAAAACTGAATTTTAGGCATGGTGTTGCACATCTGAACTTCAACAGAGACACAATGAGATTACAGAATCAGTTCCTTCCTATGGTTTGCTTATCTGGATCATGCCAGAGGCTTGTTTCCCTCAGCAACAACAGCTTGGACTTATTTTTATTAAATGGAAGATGTTGTACATGCGAAGGCCTTTTGCAGGAGTATTATTGACATTAGGACTTGATCAAAAGCTTGGTCAAAGAGGTAAATTTTACTGAGGATCTCAAAGAAGGGCAGAAGTAGAGAGGAAGGGAATTCAGAGTTGGGCTTCCTTATCTACTTTTGAACATCAGTGCTAAATTAACAGGTTATGCAAATGGTTTGCATATTGTAGATCCCTCCCTTCTGATACAATGCATTTCAAAATGAAGTTATTTTGTATATATCTGAGCAGACGAATTAGGGGAAATGTACCTCTCAACTGGACTTGAAAAGTGCGATAAAATTCCATGATCTCAATGTCCCAAAACACAAGCTGGCTGATTAAGTACTGTTGGAAGAGTGGCCATTGCTGTAATGTAGATGCAGCAACAATTTTGCATATAACAAATCACCAAATGACCAGGTAATCTTTTTTAATAAGTGTCGGCTGAGGAGTAAATATTGAGGAAAATGTTCCTTTTTTCAGAATAATGCCACTGGATCGTTCATGTACACCTGAGAGTGCAAATAGGGCCATGATTGAATGCAGGCTTTCCCTCCTCACTCACTCTCACTTTGTCTCTGCCCCTCCACTCCCACAGCGCTACAGCACTGCGCACACCACTCCCACAGCGCTACACCACTGCCCTTTAACCTCTCCTTGATCTCATTCCCTGTCCCTTTAACCTCCCCGTGATCTCACCCACTGTCCCTATAACATCCCCCTGATCTCAATCTCTGTCCCTTTAACCTTCCCGTGATCTCACTCTCTGTCCATTTAACCTCCCCGTGATCTCACTCACAGCCACTTTAACCTCCCCGTGATCTCACTCTCTGTCACTTTAACCTCCCCGTGTTCTCACTCTCTGCCCCTTTAACCTCCGCGTGATCTCACACTCTGTCCCTTTAACCTCCCCGTTTTCTCACTCACTGTCCCTTTAACCTCCCCGTGATCTGACTCTCTGTCCCTTTAACCTCCCCGTGATCTCACTCTCCGTCCCTTTAACCTCCCCGTGATCCAACTCTCTGTCCCCGTAAACTCCCCATGATCTTACTCTCTGTTCCTTTCACTGGACCTGTTCTCACTCTCTGTCCCTTTAAATGTGCCCAATCACAATCTCTGTTCCTTTATCCTCCCCGTGATCTCACTCTCTGTCCCTTTAACCCTCTTCGTGATCTCACGACCTGTCCCTTTAACCTCCCAGTGATCTCACCCTCTGTCTCTATAACATCCCCGTGATCTCACTCTCTGTCCCTTTAACCTCCCCATGATCTCAGTCTCCGTCCTTTTAAACTGCCCGTGATCTCTCTCTCTGTCCCTTTAACATCCCCGTGATCTCAATCTCAGTCCATTTAACATCCCCGTGATCTCACTCACTGTCCCTTTAACCTCCCCGTGATCTCACTCTCTGTCACTTTAACATCTCCGTGATCTCACTCTCTGTTCCTTTAACCTCGCCGTGTTCTCAATATCTGGCCCTTTAACCTCCCATTAACTCATTCTCTGTCTCTTTACCTTCCAAGTGATCTCACTCTCTGTCCCTTTAACATCCCCGTGATCTCACTCTCTGTCCCTTTAACCTCCCCGTGATCTCAATCTCTGTCCCTTTAACCTCTCCTTGATCTCACTCCCTGTCCCTTTAACCTCCCCGTGATCTCACCCACTGTCCCTATAACATCCCCCTGATCTCAATCTCTGTCCCTTTAACCTCCCCGTGATCTCTCTCACAGCCACTTTAACATCCCCGTGATCTCACTCTCTGTCACTTTAACCTCCCCGTGTTCTCATTCTCTGCCCCTTTAACCTCAGCGTGATCTCACACTCTGTCCCTTTAACCTCCCCGTTTTCTCACTCACTGTCCCTTTAACCTACCCGTGATCTCACTCTCAGTCCCTTTAACCTCCGCGTGATCTCACTTTCAGTCCCTTTAACCTCACAGTGATCTCACTCTCATTCCATTTAACCTCCCCGTGATCTCACTCTCTGACACTTTAACCTCCCCGTGATCTCACTCTCTGTCCCTTTAACCTCCCCGTGAACTCACTCTCTGTCCCTTTAACTCCCCTTGATCTCACTCTCTGTCCCTTTAACTCCCCGTGATCTCACTCTCTGTCCCTTTAACCTCCCGATGATCTCAGTCTCCGTCCTTTTAAACTGCCCGTGATCTCTTTCTCTGTCCCTTTAACATCCCCGTGATCTCAATCTCAGTCCATTTAACATCCCCGTGATCTCACTCACTGTCCCTTTAACCTCCCCTTGATCTCACTCTCTGTCCCTTTAACTCCCCGTGATCTCACTCTCTGTCCCTTTAACTTGCCATGATCTCACTCTGAGTGCGTTTAACCTCCCCGTGATCTCTCTCCCTGTCCCTTTAACCTCCCGATGATCTCAGTTTCCGTCCTTTTAAACTGCCCGTGATCTCTTTCTCTGTCCCTTTAACATCCCCGTGATCTCAATCTCAGTCCATTTAACATCCCCGTGATCTCACTCACTGTCCCTTTAACCTCCCCGTGATCTCACTCTCTGTCACTTTAACATCTCCGTGATCTCACTCTCTGTTCCTTTAACCTCGCCGTGTTCTCAATATCTGGCCCTTTAACCTCCCCTTAACTCATTCTCTGTCTCTTTACCTTCCAAGTGATCTCACTCTCTGTCCCTTTAACATCCCCGTGATCTCACTCTCTGTCCCTTTAACCTCCCCGTGATCTCAATCTCTGTCCCTTTAACCTCTCCTTGATCTCACTTCCTGTCCCTTTAACCTCCCCGTGATCTCACCCACTGTCCCTATAACATCCCCCGATCTCAATCTCTGTCCCTTTAACCTTCCCGTGATCTCACTCTCTGTCCATTTAACCTCCCCGTGATCTCACTCACAGCCACTTTAACCTCCCCGTGATCTCACTCTCTGTCACTTTAACCTCCCCGTGTTCTCACTCTCTGCCCCTTTAACCTCCCCGTGATCTCACTCACAGCCACTTTAACCTCCCCGTGATCTCACTCTCTGTCACTTATCCTCCCCGTGATCTCACACTCTGTCCCTTTAACCTCCCCGTTTTCTTACTCACTGTCCCTTTAACCTACCCGTGATCTCACTCTCAGTCCCTTTAACCTCCGCGTGATCTCACTTTCAGTCCCTTTAACCTCCCAGTGATCTCACTCACATTCCATTTAACCTCCCCGTGATCTCACTCTCTGACACTTTAACCTCCCCGTGAACTCACTCTCTGTCCCTTTAACTCCCCGTGATCTCACTCTCTGTCCCTTTAACTCCCCGTGATCTCACTCTGTGTGCATTTCACCTCCCCGTGACCTCTCCCTCTGTCCCTTTAACCTCCACATGATCTCAGTCACGTCCTTTTAAACTCCACGTGATCTCTCTCTCTGCCCCTTTAACCTCCCCGTGTTCTCAATCGCAGTCCCTTTTACATCCCCGTGATCTCACTCACTGTCCCTTTAACCTCCCCGTGATCTCACTCTGATTCCCATTAACATCTCCGTGATCTCACTCTCTGTCCCTTTAACCTCGCCGTGTTTTCAATCTCTGGCCCTTTTACCTCCCCGTGATCTCACTTTCTGTCCCTTTAACCTACCCGTGATCGCAATCTCTGTCCCTTTATCAGTCCCTGTTCTCACTTTTTGTACTTTTGACTGACCCGATCTCAATCTTTATCCCTTTAACCTCCCCGTGATCTCAATCTCTGTCCCTTTAACCTCCCCGTGATCTCTCTCTTGTCCCTTTAACATCCCCGTGATCTCATTCTCTGTCCCTTTAACCACCCCGTGATCTCACTCTCTGTCCCTATAACCTCCCCGTGATCTCACTCACATTCCCGTTTACCTGCCCGTGATCTCACTCTCTGTCCCATTAACCTCCCCGTGATCTCACTCTCTGTCCCTTTAACCTCCCGTTATATCACACTCTGTCCATTTAACCTCCCCGTGATCTCACTCTCTGTCCCTTTAACTTCCACGTGATCTCACTCTCCATCCTTTTAACCACCCCGTGATCTCAATCTCTGTTCCTTTTACCCTCCCGTGATCTCACTCTCTGTCCCTTTAACTCCCCGTGATCTCACTCTGTGTACGTCTAACGTCCCCGTGATCTCTCTCTCTGTACCTTTAACCTCCCCTTGATCTCAGTCTCTGTCCTTTTAAAGTCCCCTTGATCTTTCTCTCTTTCCCTTAACCTCCCCATGATCTTGTCTCTGTCCTTTTAACCTCCCCGTCATCTAACTCTCTGGCCCTTTAACAGCCCCGTGATCTCACTCTGTGTACGTTTCACGTCCCCGTGATCTCTCTCTCGGTCCCTTTAACCTCCCCGTGATCTCACTCTCTGTCCCTTTAGCCCACCCGTGATGTCACTCTCTGTCCCTATAACATCCCCGTGATCTCACTTTCTGTCCTTTTAAACTCCCTGTGATCTCTCGCTCTGTCCCTTTAACCTCCCCGTGATCTCACTCTGCGTACATTTAATCTCCCCGTGATTTCACTCTCTGTCCCATTAACCTCCCCGTGATCTCATCCTCTGTCCCCGTAACCTCCCCGTGATCTCACTCACTGTCCCTTTAACATCTCCGCGATCTCACTCTGTCACTTTAATGTCCCCGTGAACTCACTCTCTGCCCCTTTAACCACCCCGTGATCTCACTCCATGTACCTTTAACTCCTCGTGATCTCACTCTCTGTCCCTTTAACTCCCCGTGATCTCACTCTGTGTGCGTTTAACCTCCCCATGATCTCTCTCTCTGTCCCTTTAACCTCCCCATGATCTCTGTCTCGTCCTTTTAAACTCCCCGTGAACTTTCTCTCTGTCCCTTTAATCTCCCCGTGATCTCAATCTCAGTCCCATTAAAATCCACATGCTCTCGCACATTGTCCCTTTAACCTCCCCGTGATCTCACTCTCTGTCCCATTAAAATCTCCATGATCTCACTCTCTGTCCCTTTAACCTCGCCGTGTTCTCAATCTCTGGCCCTTTTAACTACCCATAAATCACTCTCTGTCCCTTTAACCTCCCCGTGATTTCACTCTCTGTCCCTTTAACCTCCCCGTGAGCTCACTCTCTGTCTCTATAACATCCCCGTGATCTCACTCTCTGTCCCTTTAACCTCCCCGTGATCTCACTCACTGTCCCTTTAACCTCCCCGTGATCTCACTCTCTGTCCCTTTAACCTCCCCGTGATCTCACTCACTGTCCCCTTAATCTCCCCGTTATCTCACTCTCTGTCCCTTTAACCTCACCGTGATTTCACTCTCTGTCCCTTTAACCTCCCCCTGATCTAACTCTCAGTCCCTTTAAACCCCCCGAGATCGCACTCACTGTCCATTTAACCTCCCCGTGATCTCAATCTCAGTCCCTTTGATTCCCCCGTGATCTCACTTTCCGGCCTTTTAACCTCCCCGTGATCTCACTCTCAGTACCTTTAACCTCCCCGTGGTTTCACTCTCTGTCACTTTAACGTCACCGTGAACTCACTCTCTGCCCCTTTAACCTCCCAATGATCTCACTCTCTGTCCCATTAAATCCCCGTGATCTCACTTTCTGTCCATTAAACCTCCCCGTTATCTAACTCGCTGTCCCTTTAACCTCACCGTGATCTCACTTTCAGTCCCTTTAACCTCCCCTTGATCACACTCTCTGTCCCTTTAACCTCCCCGCGATCTCACTCTATGTGCCTTTAACGTGCCCGTGATCTCAATCTCTGGCCCTTTAACCTCCCCGTGATCTCAATCTCTGTCCCTTTAACCTCCCCGTGATCTTACTCTCTGTCCCTTAAACGACTGAGTGATATCACTCTCTGTCCCGTTAACCTCCCCGTGTTCCCACTATCTGGCCCTTTAACCTCCACGTGATCTCACTCTCTGCCCTTTTAAACTTCCCGTGATCTCACTCTCTGTTCCTTTTACCCTCCCGTGATCTCACTCACTGTCCCTTTAACTCACCGTGATCTCACTCTGAGTGCGTTTAACCTCCCCGTGATCTCTCTCCCTGTCTCTTTAACCTCCCCATGATCTCAGTCTCTCTCCTTTAAAACTGCCAGTGATCTCTCTCTCTGTCCCTTTAACATCCCCGTGATCTCAATCTCAGTCCATTTAACCTCCCCTTTATCTAACTCGCTGTCCCTTTAACCTCACCGTGATCTCAATCTCAGTCCCTTTAACCTCCCCGTGATCTATCTCTCAGTCCCTTTAACCTCCCCGTGATCTATCTCTCAGTCCCTTTAACCTCCCCGTGATCTCACTCTCTGTCACTTTAACATCTCCGTGATCTCACTCTCTGTTCCTTTAACCTCGCCGTGTTCTCAATATCTGGTCCTTTAACCTCCCATTAACTCATTCTCTGTCTCTTTACCTTCCAAGTGATCTCACTCTCTGTCCCTTTAACATCCCCGTGATCTCACTCTCTGTCCCTTTAACCTCCCCGTGATCTCACTCTCTGTCACAGTTGGAGGCTTGCAGCTGTCTTTTGATCTTCCATTGCCTCTTTGAAGGTAGCCCATTGTTCAGCTACAGCTTTTCCCACCAACCTTTGGTTCCAATCTACCTGGCCAGCTCCGTTCTTGTCCCATTGAAGTCTGCTGTCTCCCAGTTAATTATTCTTACTCTGGATTGCCCATTGTCCTTTTCTGCCGTCATCCTAAACCTTATGATACAATTATCGCTGTCTCCTAAATGTTCTCCCATTGACACTTGATCTCCTTGGCCCACTTCATTTCCAAGAATCAGGCCTAGCAGTGCCTCCTTTCTTGTTGTACTGGACACATATTGCAGTAGAAAATTCTCCTGAACATTCGCTAGGAACTCTTGCCTCTCTCTGCCCTTTACACTACCATTACCCCAGTCTATATTTGGATAATTAAAATCCCCTATTATAACTAT
Source organism: Cetorhinus maximus (assembly GCF_964194155.1). Lineage (NCBI taxonomy): Eukaryota > Metazoa > Chordata > Chondrichthyes > Lamniformes > Cetorhinidae > Cetorhinus > Cetorhinus maximus. Next base: position 396,857 of record NW_027596204.1, read on the forward strand.
TCTATAATATTTGCTATAATTTCCCTGCAGATTTGTTCCTCTATATCCTTTCCACTAGTTGGTGGCCTATAGGCTACACGAGCACGTAATTGCGCCCTTTTTGTCCCTTGGCTCTAGCCAAATTGAGCCTGTCCTTGAACCCTCTGGGACATCCTCTTTCTCCAGCACTGCAATGCTCTCCTTAACCAATACAGCCTCCTGCCCTATTTTTCCTGAACACCTTGTACCCAGAATATTTAACACTCAGTCCTGCCCTTCCTTGAGCCAGGTCTCTGTTATTGCCACAACATAATTCCGCATGGCAATCTGCTCCTGTAACTCACCAATCTTATTTACTATACTCTGTGCTTTCACATACGTACAACACATGATTCTTTGAAATGAAGTGGGCCAGGGAGATCAAGTGTCAATGGGAGAACATTTAGGAGACAGTGATAATTGCATCATAAGGTTTAGGATGACGGCAGAACCTGATTTAGACTTCATTACTTCCTCCATTATTCCAACTCTGCCTATTAACTCCCTATTCACTATCCTAGTGCTAATTGTCTTTCCTAGTATTTTGTGCACCTTGGTATTACTCTAATATTTTCTCCTGGTTCCTACACCCCTGCTGAGTTAATTTAAAGCACTCCCCCCAACAGCTCTAGCAGAATGCCCCGCAAGGAACTCGGTCCCAGCTCTATTCAAGTGCAACCAGGCCGGCTTGTACAGGTGCCACCTCCCCCAGAGCCAGTCCCAGCGTCCCAGGAATCTAAATCCCTCCCTCTTGCACTATCTTTCCAGCCACGCATTCACCTGCCTTATCCTCCTATTTCTGTACTCACTTGCACATGACACCAGAGATTACTACGTTTGAGGTCCTGCTTGTTTTTCTTGGGATCCACTACCAACCTGGTTTTCCCAGTCTACCTGCATATTGAAATCCCCCATGATCACTATAACCTTGCCTTTCTTACACGCCTTTTCTATCTCCTGGTGTATCTTGTGCCCCACATCCTGACTATTGTTCGGAGGCCTGTACATAACTCCCATTATGTTTTCTTTTACCTTTGCGGTTCCTCAACTCTACCCACACAGATTCTACATCATCTGGCCCTACGTCATTTCTTGCTATCGATTTAATTTCATTTCTTACTGACAAAGCAACCCCACCCCCTCTGCCAACCTGCCTATCTTTTCGATAGGATGTATATCCTTGGATATTTAGTTCCCAGTCCTGATCCCCTTGCAGCCATGTCTCCGTGATGCCCTCCACATCATACCTGCCAATTTCAATTGCATCACAAGCTCATTTACCTTATTTCGTATACTGCGTGCATTCAGATACAACACCTTCAGTCTTGTATCCCCCGTCCCCTTTCTCATTGTCGTCCCTTCATCTGATGTGCTTGAAGTTAGATTCCTAGCCCTTTCCAAACACTCTGTCCTATTTTGTGTTCTGGGGACTTTAATAGCCTCTCCTGGGCTCTCCTTTTTAGTTTTTTCATAATTTTCCATGAAGTTGAATCCACCCCCCTACACGCTAACCTGCTGTTTTGTTTCCCATTAGTCATACTTCTTGGAGTTTTACCTTTCCCTCCACCCCCCCAACTTTCTAGTTTAAAGTCCTGTTGACCACCCTATTTACCCTTTTCGCTAGAACAATCACCCAATCAAGTTGACCCTGCAAAAAAAACAAACAGGATAAGTTCAATCCGACTAATTACTGCCCCATCAGTCCATTCTCAGTCATCAGCAAAAGTGGTGAAAGGTATCATTAACAGTGCTATCAAGCAGCATTTACTCATCAGTAACTGATAATCAGCTTGCGTTTTGCCAGGACCACTTGGTTCCAGATCTCTTTACAGTCTTTGTCCAAACATCGACAAAAATTCCGAAGTGAGGTAAGATTCACTGCCTTTGACATCAGTGCAGCGTTTAACCAAATGTGGCATCAAGGAGCTCAAGAAAAATTGAAGTCGATGGGAATTGGAGAGAGAACTCTCCACTGGCTAGCTTACTACATTACACAAGGAAGATGATTGTGGTTGTTGGAGGCCAATCATCTCAGCCCCAAGGCATTGCTGCAGGAGTCCTTCAAGAAAGTGTCCAACGCCTAACCTACTGAGACTGCACACTGTTCAATTCAATTTACTACAGCTCCGATACCGAAGCAGTTTGTGCACGCATGCAGCAAGACCTAGGTAACATTCAGGCTTGGGCTGATATGTGGCAAGTAATATTTGTGCCACACAAGTGCCAGGCGATGGCTGTCTCTAACAAGAGAGAATCTAACCATTTCTCCTTGATAATCAACTGCATTTCTATCATTGAATCCCCAGCCATCAACATCCTGGGAAGGAAGGGAGGTGGGGTGAGGAGGGTCACCATTGACGTGAAACTTAACTAAACCAAACACCTAAGTTAAAAGCAAAATACTGCAGATGCTGGAAATCTGAAACAAAAACAGAAAATGCTGAGTTGAAAATGAACAGAGTTAACGTTTCGAGTCTTACCTTTATGCCATTATCAGCACCTTTATTAGTCATAACCACCATTAACATTCCCTTTGTCCTTTCATTCATGACATCTTTGTCAATCTCTCCTTTGCCCTCACCTATCTCTGGCCTTCTATCCAGCTTCACCGGTTCCACACCCCCTTAAACAGTATAAATTCCATCACATTTCCACTTCTCTTCAGCTCTGAAGAAGGGTCAAACGGACTCGAAACGTTAACTCTGTTTCTCTCTCCACAGATGCTGCCGGACCTGCTGAGCTTTTCCAGCATTTTCTGTTTTTGTTTCAGATTTCCAGCATCTGGAGTATTTTGCTTTTATCCGGGAACACACTGTCGCCACAAGGACTGCGGCAGTTCAAGAAGGTGGCTCACTACTGATTTTTCAAGGCAATAAATTCTAACCTTGCCAGCAATGCCCACATTCTGTAAATGAATGAAGAAAAGACTGGGCAATACTTTGCAAGAGAATGATTTACTTTTTTTGTCACTTCAGAAAAGAAAGTGTGACCAGAAGCGACTCTCGTCAGGCTGGGTAACAACAGTTGAACTAAGAGTATAGTTATTGTGAACTGGGACTTGCTTGAATAGAAGAATAAGATTGAAGGAAGAGCATTGGAGTGGGTAAATCACTCCTGGTTCACATTATTTATATTTTGACATGCATAAATATATGTTCTTGCTGCCATCCAGCTACCTGTGCAACTAGGTTTTGACTTAAGAAAAGAAAATCTGTATAAGAAGCTCCAGCTGCCTTTTACAAGGCACCTCCTGCCATTCTTGTGGCGATGGCAATAAATCAGCCTTATGTTTTGATTTATATTCTTTAGTTCAATAAGTGGTAAAATGAGAGGTGAGTTGTTTTTCAACAACATCAAGATACAAATTATAATGTTCTCTATATCTTGTATTTGTATGTGAGTAGCAGTGAATGATGTATGAACTTTGGCCATTAAAACCAGCCTTGGAATAGTATTGCCCGCATAAATTGCACATTCATTGAATTGCTTTTCTTCTTCCCTTTTTTCCTTTTCTCTATTTCAGCAGGTTAGGAGTTTGTAGGATGTTTATTGCAGAGCCCTCTGTGTGTTCAGTTAAGAAGAAATCTGATTCTGTAGAATGTCTCTGGGAATAATAGTGTTAAATAATGTTGCTGTGAATTTGCCAAATTTTAAAAGTACACTTGAATGCCTAAGGAGCAGCGGTCCATCAGTTGACTGAAGATTAAAGAATCTCTGCAGTGTTGGCAAGGGAATATGCATAATGTCCAACTGTCTCTCTCCACCCCACACAACATATTATGGTGGCATGGTTGGTTAAGTTTACAAAAGAAACTAAGCACTCCCGCATATTGCAATGCAGTTTATTGAAGCATAGATTATTGCTTGCACCAAGGCACTTACTTGTCCAAAGATTGTAATGGGTCAAACACAGAAGAAGACCGAGAACTGATGCTAGCATCTGAACTGCTGAGAATTTGTCTCAGTGTCTCTATCGCATGTTGGTTTGTGGGCAATAAAATGTTTCCTTTTAACTGATGGTTAATTTTCGAACACTGCTCTACAACTGAATGGGTTAATGATTCTCCATTCTGCTGCTTTCTTATTTATGATGCCTTTTTCATAATTGAAATGATAAGCTCTCATTAGATGTTTAATCATTCATTATTTTTATGACTACAATAAGAAGCTGTATTAAGTGCAGTGCCTTGAATGTAGAAAGATATCTCAAGGCACTTCATAGAGGAGCAATTTGTAATAATGTAGAAAACTAACTGACGATGGAAAGTTAACCATTTGTGAAGGTCTAAAAGTTTCTATTCCACCAATTTTATAATTAACGTGGAGATTTTGAAAATAGTTAGTTTTCAACCTGATCCGAACAAAGGCAAAAAGAAAAGTGTGTAGTTCACCTTTGGCGAGGATACCAATTTGAATATATTAACGCTGACATCTCTGCTGAATAAATATGATTATATATTCATTCTCCCATCCCACAAGAATGCAGATTAATCTGCTTTCTTTGAAACCTAAATCTGAGTAAGGTTTATCAAACAGAGCACCAAAAATCTTCCAGATATTTGAGAAGTTGTGGAACTTTTAATATCCATTGGATTTTTGCAATGCGTATCTTACCATGTATAAGTGAATAGAATACATTTAACAATGCCATTCTTATTTTTGCACCTCTAGTATGGTTGTATATTAATGATAGTGACAAAGTCTTAAGTGTTAGCTGCATTCATACTCTGATTTAATCGAGTATTGACTAAACAAAATCCAGTGGTATCACAAGGAAGCCATTTTCAGTCAAACTAATTGTTGTCACTTGTAACTTTAGTTCTGATTATCAGAGCAAAATGCATGTCCCTTTCCTATGGCACCTTCCCATGCAACCGCAGCAGGTGTAACACCTGCCCCTTTATCTCCTCCCGCCTCACCATCCAAGGCCCCAAACACACCTTGCAGGTGAGGCAGCGATTCACTTGCACTTCTTTCAATTTAGTCTACTACATTCGCTGTTCACAGTACGGTCTCCTCTACACTGGGACGACTAAACGCAGATTGGGTGACTGCTTTGCTGAACACCTTCACTCAGTCTGCAAGCGTGACCGCGACCTTCCTGTCGCTTGCCACTTCAATTCACCATCTTGCTGTCATGCCCACGTTTCTGTCCTTGGCCTGCTGCAATGTTCTAGTGAAGCCCAATGCAAACTGGAGGAACAGCACCTCATTAGGCACTTCACAGCCTTCCGGACTTAACGTTGTGTTCAACAATTTCAGACTGTGAACTCTCTCCTCCATTTTGGTCTTTTTTTCCCATCACCCTCCGCCCATAGGGCCAGTGTGTAACTTGTTCTTATGTTGTGCTTTCAAAGAAAGTTCTGCTATTAACACATTCTGCTATTTGACCTTCATGCCACTATTAACACCTGTCTTAGTCTTTAACACTATCATTACCACTCCCTTTGTCTTATGTCCATGACATCTTTGTCAAATCTCTCCTGAGCTCCCACCTATTCCTGACCTTTTTTGCTCCACCTGCTCCAACCCCTCTCTTCAACAGTATAAAACCCATACGTTTCTACCTCTGTTCAGCCCTGAAGAAGAGTCACACGGACTCGAAAAGTTAACTGTTTCCCTCTCCACAGATGCTGCTAGACCTGCTGAGTTTTTCCGGCATTTTCTGTTTTTATTTCAAACACCTAAGTCATTGTCGCCAAGTCAAAATCCAAGAACGCTGTTGCCACAAGGACAAGAAGGTGGCTCACTACTAATTTCGCAAGGCTTCAGAGGAAAGTGCATGTTCAGTTTTTAAAATCGGTCTTTTTCTTGTTAGAAACAATTCATTTATATTTAGTGTCTTTAGAGTAGTAAACCGCCCCGAGACGCTTCACGTGAGTATTACAGAACAAACATGACACTGAGCTAAATGGAGAGATATTAGGTCAGGTGACCAAAATCTTGGTCAGAGAGCTAGGTTTTGAGGAGTGTCTTAAAGAAGGAAAGTGAGGTAGAGTGGCAGAGAGGTGTAAGGAGGGAATTTCGAAGCTTAGGACTGAGGTGCGGCTATTAATGGTGCAGCGATTAAAATTGGGGATTTGCAAGAGGCCAGAATTAGAGGACTGCAGATAAAAGAAAGACTTGTAGCAGTTTTCACAACTACCGAACATCTCAAAGCACTTTACAGCAAGTGTTTTCGATGTCACAGAAGTAATGCAGAAAACGCAGCGACCAATTTATGTGCAGCGTACTTGAGAGATTAAATATTGTCCAGGACACCACAGATAACTGAAATGAATACAGAAAATTGTGAAAAGCTGTTTTAGTTTTTGATTTCCAGCATCTGCAGTATTTTGCTTTTGCATCAGGAATACCTCCCCTGCTCTCCTTCAAAATAGTGTAATTGGATCGTTTGCATCCTCCAAACGGGCAGATTTGGCTTAATGCTTCATCCAGTAGGCAGCACCTCTGAGTGCAGCATTTCATGGGCACTGCACTTGAGTGTCAGCCTTGATTTTTGCGCTCAGGCACTGGAGTTGGACTTGAACCTAGAACCGTGTGACTTAGAGGTGGGAGTGGTACTAACTGAGCTCAGACTAGTACTTATCTCGGAGAGCTGTGATGTTGGAGGAGATTACAAGGATAGGGAGAGGTGAGGCCATGGAGGAATTTGGAAAGAAGGATGAGAATTTTAAAATTGCGATATTGCTTGACAGGAAGCCAGTGTAGGTCAGCGAGCACAGGGGCGATAGGGGAATGGGACCTGGTGTGAGTTAAGGCCCAGGCAGCAGATAAGACTCAGGCAGCAGAGTTTTGAATGACTTCAAAAGCTTACAAAGGGTTGAATGTGGGAGACCGGCCATGAAAGTTGAGTCTAGAGTAATGAATGCATGAATAAGGGTTTCAGCAGCAGACGAGTTGAGACTGGTGAAGTTGGGCATTGTTATGAAGGTGGAAATAGGGGTTCTCGGTGATCGCGTCAACATGAGGTTAGAAGTTCATCATGGGGTTGAATGTGACATCGAGGTTGCGATCAGACTGACTTAATCTCAGACTGTGGCCAGGGAGAGGATAGAGTCGGTAGTTAGAGGACAAGAAACAAAAAGGGAAACACGGCACATTCAACAGGTCAACCAACACCTGTCCAGAAAGCACGAATCACTTGACATATCAAATTTAAACCCTTCCTCAAGACTGCAAGATATGATGGGCGACAGCATTTTAAAAGAAACCAAAACCCACACTGACCATACGCAACAAAGGTGTAAGATGAATTGTAAAAGCCTATGGTGACAGAAACTGCTGCAGCAACTATATCTTTGCTTATTCTCAGCTTCTCGATCCAGCTTCGGTCGTCTTCAATGTTCTGGTCTCCATCAGCTTGCTTGTACTGCACCAGTGGACTCACCAACTGCTACTGCTCAGGTTGGACTTTTTATATCTTTTAAACAGGGTCAGTTTGCCCAGAAGTTTTGGTTTCCAAACCTTAGTTTGTTTTTGTTTCCTGTTATGAAGATGTATTATAGAAAATATTAATTTTATAATGTCATCAGCTGGACATACATGTGTATTGAACCTTTTTTTTTTGAAAATAATACTCTTCCTGAGCAAAGGCCACTGACTTACAGCAGCTACTGTGTTGCATTTGTGAGGGTCACGAGCTGCTTTTAAAGTGATACAAGTTCTATGGAGCTTTCAGAGAGAGGTCATGTGATCCCGTTCTTGGGTGTAAAAACGATACTGGATTTTTGGATAGTTGGAGAGCGACTTCCCCAGGGGCAACAGCCTTACCCTATCTCTCATTCTTCTGCAACCCCTCTCATCAAAGCTGAACTGTTTGTGGTTTGAAAGCCCATTGCTGTAAACCGAGAGTTCTTATAAAAGAATTTTGAATCAACACTGCTGTCTCCAGTGAGAAACCTCCAAGAACCAGCAGCTACTGTGAACTGGGTCTCTGCAGCTGTGAACAAGCATCTGGTTATTCTGTGAATAATTTTTTTTCTGACTTGTTACTTGGCCACGTTTTTATTAGTTGATACACTGCAATTTTACTTTTTTGTGCATGCTTGGGCGGGATTCTGTATGTATTTTTTTTGCATTAGTAGGTAGTTGAACATATTTGTTCATTTTAAGCTTTTTAAAAATTTCTGCATCAATTTTACATTTATTTACATTTACATATATATACATATTTACATATATATGTATTTACACACACATATATGTATTTACACACACACATAAATATATATATATATATATGCAATATCAGCTCCCTTTTTAAATTCAAACTGCTACAACCAACTCAGGAGTGGGACAAAGAGAGGAGTCCATTCACCCTGTTAACCTGGTCATAGCATTCCTTAGAAACTGGGAGGGTCAGATTCCTTTCTATGTTTACCAACTGTTCTGTTTCCCTTTCTGTTCCCTTTTCAATACAGTTTCTGTTTTAGCAATGGTCTGCCTCAAAGTCCTACAAATTAAATTTAAAAACACAGATTCCCTCACAGCATGCAGAAGCAAATTGACTAGAATGCTGGCACTTTTGATGTCGACAACCTTGGGAGGAGGCACTTTTGGCTGAAAACAATTGCAAGTACTTCAAATTGTCTCTCGTACTTGTGATACGTTGTACTATTTTTAAGGATTGGAATGTTCACAGACCCTCCCTAGTTGCCTGATTGCCCATTACCATTCTGAGCTTGGTAGCATTTGCACTGTTTTTCTATCTATCCAATGAGTCAAGGTTGATAATGGTTTATGGAATTTAGGAACGTAAATCAGTAATGGATGGCCGGGAGTGATTTCAAGGTTGTAATTAAATCGAATGGATCAGATCACATAAAGCACATAGCTGGTGTTGTAATCAACAGTACCCGAAGGATTATCTTAGAGCCTTGAAATGACTGATTAATTCTTAAATAGTATTATATAGGCTGGCTATTCTGTTGTGTTGGCATTAGCTGTTAGTGCTGCACTACCTCAGCCTTTTGAATACTCTTGTGTGATGGCATTCATTACCAGTAATTGTAAAATGGAAGATTGCGATCAATTCTTATTTCCAACTTGCTTTTCTTTTTTATTATTCCAACATCAGATTTTAAAAGTTTATATTTGCTCATGTTGCACTATTTTTGTATAGCTTTGAAACTGCAGTTGTTTCATTGCCTTCATTAAATTGAGAGAAATAAACACAAATTCCTGAATATAGTTACTCCTAGTATCATTGGTTATTTGCAGTTGGGTTGAATTTCATTGCATGGTTTGTGAACTTGTGGTGCTGGCACTTTTGACTGGCTTCTGGCTCTGTGGTTAGTTGGAATGCAACTGATGGGTGTACTCTTTGTGTGATCTCTCATTTGATGTTACTGAAGTTAGTCTCTGTTCAGAAAACTTAAATACCTTCCAAATTGTTAGAGTAAACAAACCCATTTATTCTGTCTCCCCCTCAGCTCTTTGGCTGTACTCTGCACAGATCCTAACTAGTCGTTCCCATTTGGAGGTAACAAAATGTTTTCAGCAACCACTTGTGTCAGAGTTGGCAGGTTTCTTGACCATGGATGAATGTGAATGTGACCCTGTCTTCACCTGAGCACTCATGAGAACTTGCAACAGGAGTTATTCGATAGCACATGCTGATTTTCCTCTTTGATCCAATAGCACTTAGGCCATTTGCGACGCCCTTACTGCTGTCTCAGCCAAGATCGGTGAGGCATTTTATCTGGGACTTCCTTGGTTTATGTAGGTCACTTACTCACCCAAATAAACTTGCTGAGCTAAATTTATTTTGAAATGTAAATTGTTTTATTCCAGCTGTTGAACCTTTTTGTAATGTGTTGAAAAGGCAAAGTTAATTTTCTAACTGCCTGGCTTAAGCTGGTTTCATTCACAAAATGTACTTGCCAAAATGGACAGGGTTACTTTGACAAGCACAAGCCTTAGGTGCCCACTGCAGCTCAAGCTTTGTTCCAGATGATCCATATTTATAGCAACTGAGGATAAGCACCGCTCCAACTTGAAGTTTAAATTCAAGGACTGGAAGGCTACATACTATAAACCTGAAAGCTAACATTTTTGTATACAATTTGATTTAAATATATCTCGCAACAGCTAACAGACAGAACATTGCTCCCCAACTGAGACTACATGTGTTGAACTGATAAGAGATGATGTTGAAGCAGCAGTCTGTTTTCAAAGTCTTCTCTGAAAGGAATTAGACTGTGTGCTTTTCCAGACAATTGAGTTCAGCAATGAGATCCTGTCAGTACCACAAACTTCTTCACAGTCCCTTATTGCGAAACCTTTCACAGTTGACATTTAAAAGGATTTGTACCCATTAAATATTTGTACAGACTCTATCTAAATCACTTTTACAAGCATGGCCACACACCTAATGCAGAAAATGTGCTGCAGAATAGAGTGGTTATATTTAAACTTTACATGTGTGAAGTATATATGGTATTCAATGTTATCTATAACAGAGGTAATTAACTTGATATTGGAAGCAAGATGGGTGCATTTCTGGTTTAAAAAAAATAATTGTTTCCCGCTCTGCATGCAGAAGACCATAAAAAGCTCCATCACCACCCTCATTTTCAGTCACACAAAAGGAGAGCTTTAATCGTGAGGCCTCTGGGATGCAAATCTTCTGATTCCACATTGGGGCCAGTGGACAAGAATTCCCTCAGTTACTCCTGTTCTGCCACCGCTACTTGGTGACAGTGCAGTGGGAACTCTGTTTATGTCGTACTTCTGGTGAAGTTATAGCAGTGGGGCTAAGACAGAGTTCCCACCCATTGTCTCAATACCTTCAGATTGGTGTTCAGAGTTCAGACCACCACCCTTTTTCTCCTCCCGCCTTTCACAGTCATCCTTTTGCTAAGTGAATGGGATCCTCTGGAATCCATATTGGAATCATAGTGAACCCTCCTTACACTTGATTTACGTGATTAAGACAGTCAGAGATCATTATTTTATTGAGCATCTTGAAAACTATATTAGGAAGGAAATGTTACAATATGAGTGTCGATAGCTTGAACAATGACAAACTGGAATTGCTGGCTCATTCAGGCCACAACAGGAAGTCAAAATTCAACAAGATTTTCAGCTGTGTTAATTTTGCTATTCCATTGGTCATTTGCGCAATATTTAGCACCAGTCTTCACCTCTGTAACATAAAATAGATTATTTTGCAAGTGTGCCTCAAACAGTGGCCGGACATTGTGGTTCCTTCAGATTTATTTTCCAGCGATGCGGTGCAAAATTGGTTATATAGTTTAGTCATTGCAGTTTTAATGCCAGTTATACTTACCTGGTCTCTCACAAATTTGGATTATTTGTAAGCAGGTCTAAGATAAGACTAGTTGCACTGTGATTAGTGGGGAGGATGGTCATACCTTGGAAGCATTGTTGGTGGAAGCTGCATGTCCTCTTCCCTGTAGTGCCCCTGGCAAATATAAAATGAGTCAAATTGTAAACCAACTACTGTTGAGCTAGGTACTTCTAAGCTGGATTTCTAAGTGTGCATTTACTTGCTAAAAACAGAAGGAAAAGAACACTCAGCCCCTTGAGCTCATCCTTCTAGCATTTCAACCAAACATCCAACTGCATTTTGAATTCCCGCATAATGTCCTTTGAGTGATTTCATGTCTTGTTGGAGGCTGAGAGATACATGGGACCAACTTCATATCACTTATAAGTGAAATGAAGCAGAACCAATTGCTGCAAAAATCAATCCTTCAACAAATGCTTCTTAAATTATACGTATGAGAGTATTTAACTTTGAAATATGGGCATGACATCAGTCCTTCATTTCCATACAGCCACAAAGATGCCAAGCACAACCCACATTAAAAAGACCTTGGCCACATCTTGCTTTGCAGTGGTTCAGGAACCAAAGGTAAATAGGGAAGCAGAGTACTCAGGCATTTGAGTAGAGTTTTTTTTTAGAACCTACACTTAAATGTTCCAGTACCTTTTGCTGCCCAGACAAGGTGTGATTGAAATGTGCAGTTAATGAAAGCAATTTGAAGATCCTGGCTAGCAGTTCCTTCTACAGTTCCCACTGTTATATGCAGCTGTTCAAGTCCCCATTGGACAATAATGAATCTACATTGAGTTTATGGTTTATACATGTTAACATTACTGTCACAGGCTCAATTTTGGAGTCCATTCTATGACATGTGACTGCTTATGCAAAAGTCCCAGTGCTGAAGCGCAGCATTTACAGATCCGATTCATATACTAGGTGTTAAAAACACAAAAGGGAATTAAAGGTCTTCACTCCCTGACTTTAGTGGAAAACAAAACAATGCAAAATGTTGAGGCCTGCAGTTTGAAACCCTAGGGTATTTCAGATTGCTGGGATGTCAAAATGCACAAGGGCCACTGAAAGTGAAATCTGTTTCCCTACAAAACTCAATGTACATTGAAAAACACCAACAAATTTAACAACAACCACAACTTTTAAAAGAAGAGAAAAAGTTCAAAAAAACGTTGATAACACCAACAAATTCAACAACAACCTCAACATTGAAAACTACAAAAAATTTCAAAAAATAACATTGATAAAACCAACAAATTCAACAACAACCTCAACTTTTAAAAGTACAAAAAAGTTAAAAAAAAACATTGATAACACCAACAAAGTCCACAACAACCTCAGCATTGAAAATCGCCAACAAATTCAACAACAACCTCAACATTGAAAAACGCCAACAAATTCAACAACAAACTCAATATTGAAAAGCACCAACAAATTCAACCACAACCTCAACTTGTAAAAGAAGAGAAAAAGTTCAAAAATACATTGATAACACCAACAAATTCTACAACAACCTCAACATTGAAAAACACCAACAAATTCAACAACAACCTCAACATTGGTAAACGCCAACAAATTCAACAACAACCTCAACATTGAAAAATATAAAAAAGTTCAAAAAATAACATTGATAACACCAAAAAATTCAACAACAAACTCAACTTTGAAAAAAAGCAACAAACTCATCAACAACCTCAACTTTTAAAAGTACAAAAAAGTTCAAAAAAGAATATTGATAACACCAACAAATTCAAGAACAACCTCAATATTGAAAATCACCAACAAATTCAACAACAACCACAACTTATAAAAATACAAACAAGTTCAACAAAATAAACATTGATGACACTATCCAATTCAACAACAACCTCAACATTAAACATCACCGACAAATTCAGCAACCACAACACTAAAAATCACCAACAAATTCAACAACAACATCAACATTGAAAAACAATAACAAATTCAGCAACAACCTCAACTTTTGAAACTACAAAAAAGTTCAACTAAATAAACATTGATAGCACCAACAAATTCAACTACAACCACAACATTGAAAAATAACGACAAACTGAACAACAACCTCAACTTATAAAAGAGAAAAAGTTCAAAAAAACATTTGATATCACCAACAAATTCAACAACAACCTCAACATTGTAAAACGTGAACAATTTCAACAACAACCTCAATACCTCCCCGTGATCTCTCTCTCTGTCCCATTAACCTCCCCGTGATCTCACTCTCTGTCCCTTTAACCTCCCCATGATCTCACTCTCTGTCCTTTTAAACTCGCCGTGATCTCTCTCTCTGTCCCTTTAACCACCCCGTGATCTCACTCTCTGTCGTTTTAACCACCCCGTCATCTAACTCTCTGGCCCTTTAACCGCCCCGTGATCACACTCTCTGCCTCTTTAACCTCCCCATGTTCTCAATCTCTGTCCCTTTAACTTCCCCGTGATCTCACACTCTGTCCTTTTAACGCACCCTCCAATAATGCAGAATTCCCTCAATTACTATAACTCCAATAGTGCAGCACACCCTCAATTACTGACACTACAATATTGCAGCACACCCTCAATTACTGACACTCCAATAGTGCAGCAAACCCTCAATTACTGACACTCCAATAGTGCAGCACACCCTCAATTACTGACACTCCAATAGTGCAGCACACCCTCAATTACTGACCCTCCAATAGTGCAGCACACCCTCAATTACTGACACTCCAATAGTGCAGCACACCCTCAATTACTGACCCTCCAATAGTGCAGCACACCCTCAATTACTGACACTCCAATAGTGCAGCTCACCCTCAATTACTGACCCTCCAATAATGCAGAATTCCCTCAATTACTATAACTCCAATAGTGCTGCACACCCTCAATTACTGACACTCCAATAGTGCAGCACAACCTCAATTACTGACACTCCAATAGTGCAGCACACCCTCAATTACTGACACTCCAATAGTGCAGCACAACCTCAATTACTGACCCTCCAATAGTGCAGCACACCCTCAATTACTGACACTCCAATAGTGCAGCTCACCCTCAATTACTGACCCTCCAATAATGCAGAATTCCCTCAATTACTATAACTCCAATAGTGCTGCACACCCTCAATTACTGACACTACAATATTGCAGCACACCCTCAATTACTGACACTCCAATAGTGCAGCACAACCTCAATTACTGACACTCCAATAGTGCAGCACACCCTCAATTACTGACACTCCAATAGTGCAGCACACCCTCAATTACAGACACTGCAATAGTGCAGCAAACCCTCAATTACTGATCCTCAAATTGTGTAGCCAACCCTCAATTACTTACCCTCCAATAGTGCAGCACACCCTCAATTACTGACCCTCCAAAATTGCAGCACATCCTTATTTACTGTCACTCCAATAGTGCAGCACACCCTCAATTACTGACACTCCAGTAGTGCAGCACACCCTCAATTACTGACACTCCAAAATTGCAGCACATCCTTATTTACTGTCACTCCAATAGTGCAGCACACCCTCAATTACTGACACTCCAATAGTGCAGCACACCCTCAATTACTGACACTCCAATAGTGCAGCACACCCTCAATTACTGACACTCCAATAGTGCAGCACACCCTCAATTACTGATACTCCAATAGTGCAGCACACCCTCAATTACTGACACTCCAATAGTGCAGCACACCCTCAATTACTGACTCTCCAATAGTGCAGCACACCCTCAATTACTGACACTCCAATAGTGCAGCACACCCTCAATTACTGACTCTCCAATAGTGCAGCACACCCTCAATTACTGACTCTCCAATAGTGCAGCACACCCTCAATTACTGAAACTCCAATAGTGCAGCACACCCTCAATTACTGACTCTCCAATAGTGCAGCACACCCTTAATTACTGACACTCCAATAGTGCAGCACACCCTCAATTACTGACACTCCAATAGCACAGCACACCCTCAATTACTGACACTCCAATAGTGCAGAACACCCTCAATTACTGGCTCTCCAATAGTGCAGCACACCCTCAATTACTGACACTCCAATAGTGCAGCAAACCCTCAATTACTGACACTCCAATAGTGCAGCACACCCTCAATTACTGACTCTCCAATAGTGCAGCACACCCTCAATTACTGACACTCCAATAGTGCTGCACACCCTTAATTACTGACACTCCAATAGTGCAGCACACCCTCAATTACTGACCCTCCAATACTGCAGCACACCCTCAATTACTGAACCTCCAATAGTGCAGCACACCCTCATTTACTGACCCTCCAATAGTGCAACAAACCCTCAATTACTGACACTCCAATAGTGCAGCACACCCTCAAATACTGACACTCCAATAGTGCAGCACACCCTCAATTACTGACACTTCAATAGTGCAGCACACCCTCAATTACTGACACTCCAATAGTGCAGATCACCCTCAATTAATGACACTCCAATATTGCAGCACACCCTCAATTACTGACACTCCAATAGTGCAGCACAACCTCAATTACTGACACTCAAATAGTGCAGCAGACCCTCAATTACTGACACTCCAATAGTGCAGCACACCCTCAATTACTGACCCTCCAATAGTGCAGCACACCCTCAATTACTGACACTCCAAAAGTGCAGCAAACCCTCAATTACTGTCATTCGAACAGAGCAGCACACCCTCAATTACTGACACTCCAATAGTGCAGCACACCCTCAATTACTGACCCTCCAATAGTGCAGCACACCCTCAAATACTGACACTCCAGTAGTGCAGCACACCCTCAAATACTGACACTCCAGTAGTGCAGCACACCCTCAATTACTGACACTCCAATAATGCAGAATTCCCTCAATTACTATAACTCCAATAGTGCAGCACACCCTCAATTACTGACACTCCAATAGTGCAGCAAACCCTCAATTACTGACACTCCAATAGTGCAGCACACCCTCAATTACTGACACTCCAATAGTGCAGCACACCCTCAATTTCTGACAGTCCAATAGTGCAGCACACCCTCAATTACTGACACTCCAATAGTGCAGCACACCCTCAATTTCTGACAGTCCAATAGTGCAGCACACCCTCAATTACTGACACTCCAATAGTGCAGCAAACCCTCAATTACTGACACTCCAATAATGCAGAATTCCCTCAATTACTGACACTCCAATAGTGCAGCAAACCCTCAATTACTGACACTCCAATAATGCAGAATTCCCTCAATTACTGACACTCCAATAATGCAGAATTCCCTCAATTACTGACACTCCAATAGTGCAGCAAACCCTCAATTACTGACACTCCAATAGTGCAGCACACCCTCAATAACTGACCCTCCAATACTGCAGCACACCCTCAATTACTGACACTCCAATAGTGCAGCACACCCTCAATAAATGACCCTCCAATACTGCAGCACACCCTCAATTACTGACACTCCAATAATGCAGAATTCCCTCAATTACTGACACTCCAATAGTGCTGAATTCCCTCAAATACTGAAACTCAATAGTGCAGCACACCCTCAATTACTGACACTACAATAATGCAGCACACCCTCAATTACTGACACTACAATAATGCAGCACACACTCAATTACTGACACTCCAATAATGCAGCACACACTCAATTACTGACACTCCAATAGTGCAGCAAACCCTCAATTACTGACCCTCCAATAGTGCAGCACACCCTCAATTACTGACACTCCAATAGTGCAGCACACCCTCAATTACTGACCCTCCAATAGTGCAGCACACCCTCAATTACTGACACTCCAATAGTGCAGCACACCCTCAATTACTGACTCTCCAATAGTGTAGCACACCCTCAATTACTGACCCTCCAATAGTGCAGCACACCCTCAATTACTGACCCTCCAATAGTGCAGCACACCCTCAATTACTGACACTCCAATAGTGCAGCACACCCTCAATTACTGACTCTCCAATAGTGCAGCACACCCTCAATTACTGACCCTCCAATAGTGCAGCACACCCTCAATTACTGACTCTCCAATAGTGCAGCACACCCTGAAATACTGACTCTCCAATAGTGCAGCACACCCTCAAATACTGACTCTCCAATAGTGCAGCACACCCTCAATTACTGACACTCCAATAGTGCAG
The DNA here is from genome assembly GCF_964194155.1 of Cetorhinus maximus. Classification (NCBI taxonomy): domain Eukaryota; kingdom Metazoa; phylum Chordata; class Chondrichthyes; order Lamniformes; family Cetorhinidae; genus Cetorhinus; species Cetorhinus maximus. The sequence continues at coordinate 414,317 of NW_027596204.1, forward strand.
CACACCCTCAATTACTGACTCTCCAATAGTGCAGCACACCCTCAATTACTGACACTCCAATAGTGCAGCACACCCTCAATTACTGACACTCCAATAGTGCAGCACACCCTCAAATACTGACTCTCCAATAGTGCAGCACACCCTCAATTACTGACACTCCAATAGTGCAGCACACCCTCAATTACTGACACTCCAATAGTGCAGCACACCCTCAAATACTGACTCTCCAATAGTGCAGCACACCCTCAATTACTGACACTCCAATAGTGCAGCAAACCCTCAATTACTGACACTCCAATAGTGCAGCACACCCTCAATTACTGACTCTCCAATAGTGCAGCACACCCTCAATTACTGACACTCCAATAGTGCAGCACACCCTCAATTACTGACACTCCAGTAGTGCAGCACAACCTCAATTACTGACACTCCAATAGTGCAGCACAACCTCAATTACTGACACTCCAATAGTGCAGCACACCCTCAATTACTGACACTCCAATAGTGCAGCACAACCTCAATTACTGACACTCCAATAGTGCAGCACACCCTCAATTACTGACACTCCAATAGTGCAGCACACCCTCAATTACTGACACTCCAATAGTGCAGCACACCCTCAATTACTGACACTCCAATAGTGCAGCACACCCTCAATTACTGACCCTCCAATAGTGCAGCACACCCTCAATTACTGACACTCCAATAGTGCAGCACACCCTCAATTACTGGCACTCCAATAGTGCAGCACACCCTCAATTACTGACCCTCCAATAGTGCAGCACACCCTCAATTACTGACTCTCCAGTAGTGCAGCACAACCTCAATTATTGACACTCCAATAGTGCAGCAAACCCTCAATTACTGTCCCTCCAATAGTGCAGCACACCCTCAATTACTGACACTCCAATAGTGCAGCACACCCTCAATTACTGACCCTCCAATAGTGCAACACACCCTCAATTACTGACTCTCCTATAGAGCAGCACACCCTCAATTACTGACCCTCCAATAGTGCAGCACACCCTCAATTACTGACACTCCAATAGTGCAGCACACCCTCAATTACTGACTCTCCAATAGTGCAGCACACCCTCAATTACTGACCCTCCAATAGTGCAGCACACCCACCATTACTGACCCTCCAATAGTGCAGCACACCCTCAATTACTGACCCTCCAATAGTGCAGCACACCCTCAATTACTGACACTCCAATAGTGCAGCACACCCACCATTACTGACCCTCCAATAGTGCAGCACACCCTCAATTACTGACCCTCCAATAGTGCAGCACACCCTCAATTACTGACACTCCAATAGTGCAGCACACCCTCAATTACTGACACTCCAATAGTGCAGCACACACTCAATTACTGACACTCCAATAGTGCAGCACACCCTCAATTACTGACACTCCGATGGTTTCTTATTGGGATTGGTGTGGGCAGTGGTGTAGAGCCGTGGGAGTGAGGTGGTAGTGGTGTTCCCAGTGGTGTAGTGCTGTGGGAGTGGTGTGGCCAGTGGTGTAGCGCAGTGGGAGTGGTGTGGGCAGAGTTGTGGGCAGTGCTGTAGCGCTGAGGGAGTGGTGTGGGCAGTGGTGTAGTGCTGTGGGGGTGGTGTGGGCAGTGGTGTAGCGCTCTAGGTGTGGTGTGGGCATTGGTGTAGTGCTGTGGGTGTGCTGTGGGTAGTGTTGTAGCGCTGTGGGAGTGGTGTGGGCAGTGGTGTAGCGCTGTGGGTGTGCTGTGGGTAGTGTTGTAGCGCTGTGGGAGTGGTGTGGGCAGTGGTGTAGCGCTGTGGGGGTGGTGTGGTCAGTGGTGTAGTGCTGTGAAAGTGGTGTCGGCAGTGGTGTAGCGCTGTGGGAGTGGTGTGGGCAGTGGTGTAGAGTTGTGGGAGTGGTGTGGGCAGTGGTGTAGCGCTGTGGGAGTGGTGTGGGTTGTGGTGTAGTGCTGTGGGAGTGGTGTGGGCAGTGGTGTAGCGCTGTGGGCAGTGGTGTAGCGCTGTGGGAGTGGTGTGGGTTGTGGTGTAGCGCTGTGGGAGTGGTGTGGGTTGTGGTGTAGTGCTGTACGAGTGGTGTGGGCAGTGCTGTAGCGCTGTGGGCAGTGGTGTAGCGCTGTGGGAGTGGTGTGGGTTGTGGTGTAGCGCTGGGGGACTTCTGTGGGTTGTGGTGTATCGCTGTGAGAGTGGCCTGGGCAGTGGTGTAGTGCTGTGGGAGTGGTGTGGGTTGTGGTGTAACGCAGTTGGAGTGGTGTGGGCAGTGGTGTAGTGCTGTGGGAGTGGAGTGGGCAGTGGTGTAGCGCTGTGGGAGTGGTGTGGTCAGTGGTGAAGTGCTGTGGGAGTGGTGTGGGCAGTGGTGCAACGCTTTGGGAGTGGTTTTGGCAGTGGTGTATCGCTGTGGGAGTGGTGTTGGCAGTGCTGTAGTGCTATGGGAGTGGTGTGGGCAGTGGTGTAGCGCTGTGGGAGTGGTGTGGGCAGTGGTGTAGTGCTGTGGGAGTGGTGTGGGCAGTGGTGTAGTGCTGTGGGAGTGGTGTGGACAGTGGTGTAGCGCTGTGGGAATGGTGTGGGCAGTGGTGTAGTGCTGTGGATATGGTGTAGGCAGTGGTGTAGTGCTGTGGGAGTGGTGTGCGTTGTGGTGTAGTGCTTTGGGAGTGGTGTGGGCAGTGTTGTAGCGCTGTGGGAGTGGTGTGGGTTGTGGTGTAGTGCTGTGGGAGTGGTGTGCGTTGTGGTGTAGTGCTGTGGGAGTGGTGTGGGTTGTGGTGTAGTGCTGTGGGAGTGTTGTGGGTTGTGGTGTAGTGCTGTGGGAGTGGTGTGGACAGTGGTGTAGCGCTGTGGGTGTGGTGTGGGCAGTAGTGTAGTGCTGTGGGAGTGGTGTGGGAAGTGGTGTAGCGCTGGGGGAGAGGTGTGGGCAGTGGTGTAGCGCTGTGGGCAGTGGTGTAGTGCTGAGGGAGTGGTGTGTGCAGTGGTGTAGCGCTGTGTGAATTGTATGGGCAGTGGTGTAGCCCTGTGGGCAGTGGTGTAGCGCTGTGGGAGTGGCGTGGGCAGTAGTGTAGCGCTGTGGGAGTGGTGTGGGCAGTGGTGTAGTGCTGTGGGAGTGTTGTGGGCAGTGGTGAAACGCTGTGGGAGTGGTGTCGGGATTGGTGTAGTGCTGTGGGAGTGTTGTGGGCAGTGGTGTAGTGCTGTGGGAGTGGTGTGGGTTGTGGTGTAGCGCTGTGGGAGTGGTGTGGGTTGTGGTGTAGCGCTGTGGGAGTGGTGTGGGCAGTGGTGTAGCGCTGTGGGAGTGGTGTGGTCAGTGGTGAAGTGCTGTGGGAGTGGTGTGGGCAGTGGTGCAACGCTTTGGGAGTGGTTTTGGCAGTGGTGTATCGCTGTGGGAGTGGTGTTGGCAGTGCTGTAGTGCTATGGGAGTGGTGTGGGTTGTGGTGTAGCGCTGTGGGAGTGGTGTGGGCAGTGGTGTAGTGCTGTGGGAGTGGTGTGGGCAGTGGTGTAGCGCTGTGGGAGTGGTGTGGACAGTGGTGTAGCGCTGTGGGAATGGTGTGGGCAGTGGTGTAGTGCTGTGGATATGGTGTAGGCAGTGGTGTAGTGCTGTGGGAGTGGTGTGCGTTGTGGTGTAGTGCTTTGGGAGTGGTGTGGGCAGTGTTGTAGCGCTGTGGGAGTGGTGTGGGTTGTGGTGTAGTGCTGTGGGAGTGGTGTGCGTTGTGGTGTAGTGCTGTGGGAGTGGTGTGGGTTGTGGTGTAGTGCTGTGGGAGTGGTGTGGACAGTGGTGTAGCGCTGTGGGTGTGGTGTGGGCAGTAGTGTAGTGCTGTGGGAGTGGTGTGGGAAGTGGTGTAGCGCTGGGGGAGAGGTGTGGGCAGTGGTGTAGTGCTGAGGGAGTGGTGTGTGCAGTGGTGTAGCGCTGTGTGAATTGTATGGGCAGTGGTGTAGCCCTGTGGGCAGTGGTGTAGCGCTGTGGGAGTGGCGTGGGCAGTGGTGTAGCGCTGTGGGAGTGTTGTGGGCAGTGGTGTAGTGCTGTGGGAGTGGTGTGGGTTGTGGTGTAGCGCTGTGGGAGTGGTGTGGGTTGTGGTGTAGCGCTGTGGGAGTGGTGTGGTTTGTGGTGTAGAGCTGCGCAAGTGGTGTGGGCAGTTGTCTAGCGCTGTGCCAGTCGTGTTGGCAGTGGTTTAGCGCTGTGGGAGTGGTGTAGGCAGTGGTGTCGCGCTGTGAGAGTGGTGTGGGCAGTGGTGTAGCGCTGTGGGAGTGGTGTGGGCAGTGGTGTAACGCTGTGGGAGTGGTGTGGGCAGTAGTGTAGCGCTGTGGGAGTGGTGTGGGCAGTGGTGTAGCGCTGTGGGAGAGTTGTGAGAAGTGGTGTAGAGATGTGGGAGAGTTGTGGGAAGTGGTGTAGAGCTGTGGGAGTGGTGTGGGATGCGGTGAAGTGCTGTGGGAGTGGTGTGGGCAGTGGTGTAGCGCTGTGGGAGTGTTGTGGGCAGTGGTGTAGCGCTGTGGGAGTGGTAAGGGCAGTGGTTTAGCGCTGTGGGAGTGGTGAGGGCAGTGGTGTAGCGCTGTGGGAGTGTTGTGGGCAGTGGTGTAACGCTGTGGGAGTGGTGTGGGCAGTGGTGTAGCGCTGTGGGAGTGGTGTGGGCAGTGGTGTAGCGCTGTGGGAGTGGTGTGCGCAGTGGTGTAGCGCTGTGGGAGTGGTAAGGGCAGTTGTGTAGCGCTGTGGGAGTGGTGTGGGTTGTGGTGTAGCGCTGTGGGAGTGGTGTGGGCAGTGGTGTTGTGCTGTGGGTGTGGTGTGGCCAGTGGTGTAGCGCTTTGGGAGTGGTCTGGGCAGTGGTGAAACGCTGTGAGAGTGGTGCGGGCAGAGATGTAGCGCTCAAGGAGTCGTGTGGGCCGTGGTGTAGAGCTGTGGGAGTTGTGTGGGCAGTGATGTCGCGCTGTGGGAGTGTTGTGGGCAGTGGTGTGAGCAGTGGTTATGTGCTGTGGGAGTGGTGTGGGCAGTGGTGTAGCGCTGTGGGAGAGGTGTGGGCAGTGGTGTAGCGCTGTGGGAGTGGTGTGGGCAGTGGTGTAGCGCTGTGGGAGTGGTGTGGGCAGTGGTGTAACGCTGTGGGAGAGGTGTGGGCAGTGGTGTAGCGCTGTTGGTGTGGTGTGGGTTGTGGTGTAGCGCTGTGGGAGTGGTGTGGGCAGTGGTGTAGTGCTGTGGGAGTTGTGTGGGCAGTGGTGTATTGCTGGGGGAGTGCTGTGTGTAGTGGTGTAGCGCTGTGGGATTGGTGTGGGCAGTGGTGTTGCACTGCTGGAGTGGTGTGGGATGCGATGTTGCGCTGTGGGAGAGGTGTGGGCAGTGGTGTAGTGCTGTGGGATTGGTGTGGGCAGTGGTGTTGCGCTGTGGGAGAGGTGTGGGCAGTGGTGTAGCGCTGAATGAGTGGCGTGGGCTGTGGTGTAGCGCTGTGGGAGTGGTGTGTTTTGTGGTGTAACGCTTTGGTAGTGGTGTGGTGCTGTGGGAGTGGTGTGGGCAGTGGTGTAGTGCTGTGGGAGTGGTGTGCGCAGTGGTGTAGCGCTGTGGGAGTGGTGTGGGTAGTGGTGTTCCGCTGTGGGAGTGGTGTGCGCAGTGGTGTAGTGCTGTGGGAGTGGTGTGCGCAGTGGTGTATCGCTGTGGGAGTGGTGTGGGCAGTGGTGTAGCGCTGCTGGAGTGGTGTGGGAAGTGGTGTAGCGCTGTGGGAGTGGTGTGGGTAGTGGTGTGGGCAGTGGTGTAGTGCTGTGGGAGTGGTGTGGGCAGTGGTGTAGTGCTGTGGGAGTGGTGTGCGCAGTGGTGTAGCGCTGTGGGAGTGGTGTGGGTAGTGGTGTTCCGCTGTGGGAGTGGTGTGCGCAGTGGTGTAGTGCTGTGGGAGTGGTGTGGGCATTGGTGTAACGCTGTGGGAGTGGTGTGGGCAGTGGTGTAGCGCTGCTGGAGTGGTGTGGGAAGTGGTGTAGCGCTGTGGGAGTGGTGTGGGTAGTGGTGTAGCGCTGTGGGAGTGGTGTGGACAGCGGTGTAGTGCTGTGGGAGTGGTGTGGGCAATGGTGCAGTGCTGCGGGTGTGGTGCGGGCAGTGGTCTAGCGCTGTGGGAGTGGTTTGGGCAGTGGTGTACTGTTCTGGGAGCGGTGTGGTGTAAACTATTTAAACAGTGCCCCCATCATAAACACTATTTAAACAGTGCCCTCATCATAAACACTATTTAAACAGAGCCCCCATCATAAACACTATTTAAACAGCGCCCCCATCATAAGCACTATCTAAACAGTGCCCCCATCATAAACACTTTTTAAACAGTGCCCCCATCATAAACACTATATAAACAGTGCCCCCATCATAAACACTATATAAACAGTGCCCCCATCATAAACACTATTTAAACAGTGCCCCCATCATACACACTATATAAACAGTGCCCCCATCATAAACACTATCTAAACAGTGCCCCCATCATAAACACTATTTAAACAGTGCCCCCATCATAAGCACTATCTAAACAGTGCCCCCATCATAAACACTATTTAAACAGTGCCCCCATCATAAACACTTTTTAAACAGTGCCCCCATCATAAACACTATATAAACAGTGCCCCCATCATAAACACTATATAAACAGTGCCCCCATCATAAACACTATTTAAACAGTGCCCCCATCATAAACACTATATAAACAGTGCCCCCATCATAAACACTATATAAACAGTGGCCCCATCATAAACACTATATAAACAGTGTCCCATCATAAACAGTATATAAACACTGCCCCCATCATAAACACTATATAAACAGTGCCTCCATCATAAACACTATATAAACAGTGTCCCATCATAAACAGTATATAAACACTGCCACCATCATAAACACTATATAAACAGTGCCCCATCATAAACACTATATAAACAGTGCCACCATCATAAACACTATATAAACAGTGCCCCATCATAAACACTATATAAACAGTGTCCCATCATAAATAGTATATAAACACTGCCCTCATCATAAACACTGTATATACAGTGCCCCCATCATAAACACTATATAAACAGTGCCCCCATCATAAACCCTATATAACAGTGCCCCCATCATAAACGCGAGATAAACAGTGCCCCATCATAAACACTATTTAAACAGTGCCCCATCATAAACACTATATAAACAGGGTCCCATCATAAATAGTATATAAACACTGCCCTCATCATAAACACTATATAAACAGTGTCCCATCATAAACACTATATAAACAGTGCCCCCATCATAAACACTATATAACAGTGCCCCCATCATAAACACTATATAAACAGTGCCCCCATGTTAAACAATATATAAACAGTGTCCATCATAAACACTATATTATCAGTGCCCACATCATAAACACTATGTAAACAGTGCCCCATCATAAACACTATTTAAACAGTGCCCCCATGTTAAACAATATATAAACAGTGTCCATCTTAAACACTATATTATCAGTGCCCACATCATAAACATTATGTAAACAGTGCCCCATCATAAACACTATTTAAACAGTGCCCCCATCATAAACACTATATAAACAGTGCCCCCATCATAAACACTATTCAAACAGTGCCCCCATCATAAACACTATTTAAACAGTGCCCCCATCATAAACACTATATAAACAGTGCCCCCATCATAAACACTATTTAAACAGTGCCCCCATCATAAACACTATTTAAACAGTGCCCCCATCATAAACACTATTCAAACAGTGCCCCCATCATGAACACTATTTAAACAGTGCCCCCATCATAAACACTATTTAAACAGTGTCCCCATCATAAACACTATTTAAACAGTGCCCCCATCATAAACACTATATAAACAGTGCCCCCATCATAAACACTATGTAAACAGTTCCCCATCATAAACACTATGTAAACAGTGCCCCAATCATAAACACTATATAAACAGTGCCCCCATCATAAACACTATATAAACAGTTCCCCATCATAAACACTATATAAACAGTGCCCCCATCATAAACACTATATAAACATTGCCCCCATCATAAACACTATATAAACAGTGCTCCCATCATAAACTCTTTATAAACAGTGCCCCCATCATAAAAACTATATAAACAGTGCCCCCATCATAAATAATATACAATCATTGCCCCATCATAAACAATATATAACAGTGTCCCATCATAAACACTATATAAACAGTGCCCCCATCATAAACACTATATAAACAGTTTCCCCATCATAAACACTATATTAACATTGCCCACATCATAGACACTATATAAACAGTGCCCCCATCATAAACACTATATAAACATTGCCCCCATCATAAACACTATTTAAACAGTCCGCTCATCATAAACACTATATAAACAGTGCCCCCATCATAATCACTATATAAACAGTGCCCCATCATAAACACTAAATAAACAGTGTCCATCATAAACACTATTAAAACAGAGCCTCCATCATAAAGACTATTTAAACAATGCCCCATCAAAAACACTATATAAACAGTGCCCGCATCATAAAACCTATATAAACAGTGCCCCCATCATAAACAGTATTTAAACAGTGCCCCCAACATAAACACTATATAAACAGTGCCCCCATCATAAACACCATATAAACAGTGCCCCCATCATAATCACTATTTAAACAGTGCCCTCATCATAAACAGTATATAAACAGGGCCCCATCATACACAGTATTAAAACAGTGCCCCATCTTAAACACTATATAAACAGTGCCCCAATGCTAAACACTATTTAAACAGTGCCCCATCATAAACAATATGTAAACAGTACCCCCATCATAAACACTATTTAAACAGTGCCCCCATCATAAACACTATATAAACAGTGCCCCCATCATAAACACTATATAAACAGTGCCCCCATCATAAACACTATATAAAAAGTGGCCCTATCATAAACAATATATAAACAGTGCCGCCATCATAAATACTATATAAACAGTGCCCCCATCATAAACACTATATAAAAAGTGGCCCTATCATAAACAATATATAAACAGTGCCCCCATCATAAACACTATATAAACAGTGCCCCCATCATAAACACTATATAAACAGTGCCGCCATCATAAATACTATTTAAACAGTGCTCCCATCATAAACACTATTAAAACAGTGCCCCCATCATAAACACTATATAAACAGTGCCGCCATCATAAATACTATTTAAACAGTGCTCCCATCATAAACACTATTTAAACAGTGCCACCATCATAAACACTATATAAACAGTGCCCCCATCATAAACTCTATATAAACAGTGCCCCCATCACAAACACTATATAAACAGTGCCCCCATCATAAACACTATTTAAACAGTGCCCCAATCATAAACACTATATAAACAGTGCCCCCATCATAAACACTATATAAACAGTGCCCCCATCATTAACACTATATAAACAGTGCCCCCATCATAAACACTATTTAAACAGTGCTCCCATCTTAAACACTATATAAACAGTGTCCCCTTCGTACACACTTTATAAACAGTGCCCCCATCGTAAATAATATATAAACATTGCCCCATGATAACCACTATATAGACAGCGCACCATCATAAACACTATATAAACAGTGCCCCCATCATAAACACTGTTTAAACAGTGTCCCCATCATAAACACTATATAAATAGTGCCCCATCATCACCTCTATTTAAACAGTGCCCCCATCATAAACACTATATAAACAGTGCCCACATCATAAACACTATATAAACAGTGCCCAAATCATAAACACTCTTTAAACAGTGTCCCCATCATAAACACTATTTAAACAGTGCCCCCATCATAAGCACTATTTAAACAGTGTGCCCATCATAAACACTATATAAAAAGTGCCCCCATCATAAACAATATTTAAACTGTGCCCCCATCATAAACACTATATGAACAGTGCCCCCATCATAAACTCTATATAAACAGTGCCCCCATCACAAACACTATATAAACAGTGCCCCCATCATAAACACTATTTAAACAGTGCTCCCATCATAAACTCTATATAAACAGTGCCCCCATCACAAACACTATATAAACAGTGCCCCCATCATAAACACTATTTAAACAGTGCCCCTTCATAAACTCTATTTAAACAGTGCCCACATTATAAACACTATATAAACAGTGCCCACATCATAAGCACTATATAAACAGTGCCCCCATCATAAACACTATTTAAACAGTGCCCCCATCTTAAACACTATATAAACAGTGCCCCCATCATAATCACTTTATAAACAGTGCCTCATCATAAACACTATATAACAGTGCCCCCATCATAAACACTATATAAACAGTGCCCAATCATAAAAACTATATAAAAAGTGCCCCCATCATAAACAATATTTAAACAGAGCCCCCATCATAAACACTATATAAACAGTTTCCATCATAACACTATATAAACAGTGTCCATCATAAACACTATTAAAAAAATGCCCCCATCATAAACACTATATAAACAGTGCCCCCATCATAAACATATGATAAACAGTGCCACAATCATAAACATTATTTAAACAGTGCCCCATCTTAAACACTATATAAACAGTGCCCCCATAATAAACACTATATAAACAGTGCCCCCATCATTAACACTATATAAACAGTGCCCCCATCATAATCACTATTTAAACAGTGCCCCCATCATAAACACTATTTAAACAGTGCTCCCATCTTAAACACTATATAAACAGTGTCCCCTTCATAAACACTTTATAAACACTGCCCCCATCGTAAATACTATATAAACATTGCCCCATGATAGCCACTATATAGACAGTGCCCCATCATAAACAATATATAAACAGTGCCCCCATCATAAACACTATTTAAACAGTGTCCCCATCATAAACACTATATAAATAGTGCCCCCATAATAACCTCTATTTAAACAGTGGCCCCATCATAAACACTATATACAAAGTGCCCACCTCATAAACACTATATAAACAGTGCCCACATCATAAACACTATTTAAACAGTGTCCCCATCATAAACACTATTTAAACAGTGCCCCCATCATAAACACTATATAAACAGTGCCCCCATCATAATCACTATATAAACAGTGCCCCATCATAAACACTATATAAGTGCCCCCATCATAAACACTATATTAGCAGTGCCCCATCACAAACACTATATAAAAAGTGCCCCCATCATAAACACTATATAAACAGTGTCCATCATAAACATTATATAAACAGTGCTCCCATCATAAATACTATTAAAACAGTGCTCCCATCTTAAACACTATATAAACAGTGCCCCAATGCTAAACACTATATAAACAGTGTCCCCATCATAAACACTATAAAAACAGTGGCCCTATCATAAACAATATATAAACAGTGCCGCCATCATAAATACTATTTAAACAGTGCTCCCATCATAAACACTATTTAAACAGTGCCCCCATCATAAACACTATATAAACAGTGCCCCCATCAGAAACTCTATATAAAAAGTGCCCCCATCACATACACTATATAAACAGTGCCCCCATCATAAACACTATTTAAACAGTGCTCCCATCATAAACACTATATAAACAGTGCCCCCATCATAAACACTATATAAACAGTGCCCCCATCATTAACACTATATAAACAGTGCCCCCATCATAATCACTATTTAAACAGTGCCCCCATCATAAACACTATTTAAACAGTGCCCACATCTTAAACACTATATAAACAGTGTCCCCTTCGTAAACACTTTATAAACAGTGCCCCCATCGGAAATACTATATAAACATTGCCCCATGATAACCACTATATAAACAGCGCACCATCATAAATACTATATAAACAGTGCCCCCATCATAAACACTATATAAACAGTGCCCCCATCATTAACACTATAAAAACAGTGCCCCCATCATAATCACTATTTAAACAGTGCCCCCATCATAAACACTATTTAAACAGTGCTCCCATCTTAAACAATATATAAACAGTGTCCCCTTCGTAAACACTTTATAAACTGTGCCCCCATCGTAAATAATATATAAACATTGCCCCATGATAACCACTATATAAACAGCGCACCATCATAAACACTATATAAACAGTGCCCCCATCATAAACACTATTTAAACAGTGTCCCCATCATAAACACTATATAAATAGTGCCCCATCATCACCTCTATTTAAACAGTGCCCCCATCATAAACACTATATAAACAGTGACCCCATCATAAACACTAATTAAACAAAGCTCCCATCATAAACACTATTTAAACAGTGCCCCCATCATAAACACTATTTAAACAGTGTGCCCATCATAAACACTATATAAACAGTGCCCCCATCATAATCACTATATAAACAGTGCCCCATCATAAACACTATATAAGTGCCCCCATCATAAAAACTATATTAGCAGTGCCCCATCATAAACACTATATAAAAAGTGCCCCCATCATAAACACTATATAAACAGTGTCCATCATAAACACTATATAAACAGTGTCCATCATAAACACTATTAAAACAGTGCACCCATCATAAACACTATGTAAAAGTGCCCCCATCATAAACACTATTTAAACGGTGCCCCCATCATAAACACTATATAAACAGTGCCCACATCATAAACACTATATAAACAGCGCCCCCATAATAAACACTATATAAACATTGCCCCCATCATAAACACTATTTAAACCGAGCCCCCATCACAGACACTATATAAACAGTGCCCCCATCATAAACACTATTTAAACAGTGCCCCATCATAAACACTATATAAACAGTGCCCCCATCATAAAGACTATATAAACAGTGCCCCCATCATAAACACTATATAAACAGTGCCCCCATCATAATCACTATATAAACAGTGACCCCATCATAAACACTAATTAAACAGTGCCCCATCATAAACACTATTTAAACAGTGCCCCCATCATAAACACTATATAAACAGTGCCCCCATCATAAACACTACATAAACAGTGCCCCTATCATAAACACTATATAAACAGTGCCCCCAACATAATCACTATTTAAACAGTGCCCCCTTCATAAACACTATATAAACAGGGCCCGATCATACACACTATTTAAACAGTGCCCCCATAATAAACACTATTTAAACAGTGCCCCATCATAAACACTATTTAAACAGGGCTCCCATCTTAAACACTATATAAACAGTGCCCCCATCATAAAAACTATAAAAACAGTGGCCCTATCATAAACAATATATAAACAGTGCCGGCATCATAAATACTATTTAAACAGTGCTCCCATTATAAACACTATTTAAACTGTGCCCCCATCATAAACACTATATAAACAGTGCCCCCATCATAAACTCTATATAAACAGTGCCCCCATCACAAACACTATATAAACAGTGCCTCCATCATAAACACTATTTAAACAGTGCTCCCAACATAAACACTATTTAAACAGTGCCCCTTCATAAACTCTATTTAAACAGTGCCCCCATTATAAACACTATATAAACAGTGCCCATATCATAAACACTATATAAACAGTGCCCCCATCATAAACACTATTTAAACAGTGCCCCCATCTTAAACACTATATAAACAGTGCCCCCATCATAATCACTTTATAAACAGTGCCCCATCATAAACACTATATAACAGTGCCCCCATCATAAACACTATATAAACAGTGCTCAATCATAAAAACTATATAAAAAGTGCCCCCAACATAAACAATATTTAAACAGAGCCCCCATCATAAACACTATATAAGCAGTGTCCATCATAAACACTATATAAACAGTGTCCATCATAAACACTATTAAAAAAATGCCCACATCATAAACACTATAAAAACAGTACCCCCATCATAAACATAAGATAAACAGAGCCACAATCATAAACATTATTTAAACAGTGCCCCATCTTAAACACTATATAAACAGTGCCCCCTTCATTAACACTATATAAACAGTGCCCCCATCACAATCACTATTTAAACAGTGCCCCCATCATAAAAATAATATAAACAGAGCCCCCATCATAAACACTATTTAAACAGTGCCCCATCATAAACACTATATAAACAGTGCCCCCATCATAAAGACTATATAAACAGTGCCACCATCATAAACACTATATAAATAGTGCCCCCATCATAATCACTATATAAACAGTGCCCCCATCATAAACACTAATTAAACAGTGCCCCCATCATAAACACTACATAAACAGTGCCCCTATCATAAAGGCTATATAAACAGTGCCCCCATCATAATCACTATTTAAACAGTGCCCCCATCATAAACACTATATAAACAGGGCCCCATCATACACACTATTTAAACAGTGCCCCAATCATAAACACTATTTAAACAGTGCCCCATCATAAACACTATATAAACAGTGCGCCCATCATAAACACTATTTAAACAGGGCTCCCATCTTAAACACTATATAAACAGTGCCCCAATGCTAAACACTATATAAACAGTGCCCCAGCATAAACAATATGTAAACAGTGACCCATCATAAACACTATATAAACAGTGCCCCCATCATAAACACTATATAAACAGTGCCCCCATCATAAATACTATTTAAACAGTGCTCCCATCATAAACACTATTGAAACAGTGCCCCCATCATAAACACTATATAAACAGTGCCCCCATCATAAACTCTATATAAACAGTGCCCCCATCACAAACACTATATAAACAGTGCCCCCATCATAAACACTATATAAACACTGCCCCCATCATTAACACTATATAAACAGTGCCCCCATCATAAACACTATTTAAACAGTGTCCCCATCATAAACACTATTTAAACAGTGCCCCCATCATAAACACTATTTAAACAGTGTGCCCATCATAAACACAGTATAAACAGTGCCCCCATCATAATCACTATATAAACAGTGCCCCATCATAAACACTATATAAGTGCCCCCATCTTAAACACTATATTAGCAGTGCCCCATCATAAACACTATATAAAAAGTGCCCCCATCATAAACACTATATAAACAGTGTCCATCATAAACACTATATAAACAGTGTCCATCATAAACACTATTAAAACACTGCCCCCATCATAAACACTATTTAAACAGTGCTCCCATCTTAAACACCATATAAACAGTGCCCCAATGCTAAACACTATATAAACAGTGCCCCATCATAAACAATATGTAAACAGTGCCCCCATCATAAACACTATATAAACAGTGCCCCCATCATAAACAGTATAAAAACAGTGGCCCTATCATAAACAATATATAAACAGTGCCGCCATCATAAATACTATTTAATCAATGCCCCACATCATAAACAATATTTGAACAGAGACCCCATCATAACACTATGTAAGCAGTGTCCATCATAAACACTATATAAACAGTGCCCCCTTCATAAACACTATATAAGCAGTGCCCCCATCATAAACACTATTTAAACAGTGCCCCCATCGTAAACACTATATAAACAGTGCCCACATCATAAACACTATATAAACCACGCCCCCATAATAAACACTATTTAAAGAGAGCCCCCATCATAAACACTATTTAAACAGTGCCCCCATCATAAACACTATTTAAACAGTGCCCCATCATAAACACTATTTAAACAGTGCCCCCTTCATAAACACTAATTAAACAGAGCCCCCATCATAAACACTATTTAAACCGTGCCCCCGTCATAATCGCTATATAAACTGTGCCCACATCATAAACACTATATAAACAGTGACCCATTATGAACACAATATAAACAGTGCCCCGATCATAAACACTATATAAACAGTGCCCCCATCATAAACACTATATAAACAGTGCCTCATCAAAAACACTATATAAATACTGCCCCCATCATAAACACTATATAAACAGTGCCCCCATCATAAACCCTATTGAAACAGAGCCCCCATCATAAACAATATTTAAACAGTGCCCCCATCATAAACACTATTTAAACAGTGCCCCCATCATAAACACTATTTAAACAATGCCCCCATCATAAACACTATTTAAACAGTGCCCCTATCATAAACACTATATAAACAGAGCCCCCATCATAAACACTATATAAACAGTACCCCCATCATAAACACTATATAAAGTGTCCCATCATAAACCCTATTTAAACAGTGCCCCATAATTAACACTATATAAACAGTGACCCCATCATAAACACTATTCAAACAGTGCCCCCATCATAAACACTATATAAACAGTGCCCCATCATAAACACTATTTAAAAAGTGCCCCCATCATAAACACTATTTAAACAGAGACCCCATCATAAACACTATATAAACAGAGTCCATCATAAACACTATATAAACAGTGCCCCCATCATAAACACTATTTAAACAGTGCCCCCATCGTAAACACTATATAAACAGTGCCCACATCATAAACACTATATAAACCACGCCCCCATAATAAACACTATATAAACAGTGCCCCCATCATAAACACTATTTAAAGAGAGCCCCCATCATAAACACTATTTAAACAGTGCCCCCATCATAAACACTATTTAAACAGTGCCCCATCATAAACACTATTTAAACAGTGCCCCCTTCATAAACACTAATTAAACAGAGCCCCCATCATAAACACTATTTAAACAGTGCCCCCGTCATAATCGCTATATAAACTGTGCCCACATCATAAACACTATATAAACAGTGACCCATTATAAACACTATATAAACAGTGCCCCGATCATAAACACTATATAAACTGTGCCCCCATCATAAACACTATATAAACAGTGCCCCCATCATAAACACTATATAAACATTGCCTCATCATAAATGCTATATAAATACTGCCCCCATCATAAACACTATATAAACAGTGCCCCCATCTAAGCACTATATAAACAGTGCCCCATCATAAACATTTTTAAAACAGTGCCCCCATCATAAACACTATATAAACACTGCCCCCATCATAAACCCTAATGAAACAGAGCCCCCATCATAAACAATATTTAAACAGTGCCCCCATCATAAACACTATATAAAGTGTCCCATCATAAACCCTATTTAAACAGTGCCCCATCATTAACACTATATAAACAGTGACCCCATCATAAACACTATTCAAACAGTGCCCCATCATAAACACTATTTAAACAGTGTCCCCATCATAAATACTATATAAACAGTGCCCCCATCATAAACCCTATTTAAACAGTGCCCCATCATAAACACTATTTAAACATTGCCCCAACAATAACACTATTTAAACAGTAGCCTCATCAAATACACTATATAAACAGTGCCACCATCATAAACACTATTTAAACAGTACCCCTATCTTAAACACTATATAAACAGTGCCCCCATTATAAACACTATTTAAACAGTGCCCCATCATAAACCCTATTTAAACAGTGCCCCATCATAAACACTATTTAACCAGTGCCCCATCATAAACACTATTTAAACAATGCCCCATCATAAAACTATTTAAACAGTGCCCCATCATAAACACTATATTAAGAGTGCCCCCAGCATAAACCCTATTTAAACAGTGCCCTATCATAAATACTGTTTAAACAGTGCCCCATCATAAACACTATTTAAACAGTGCCCCCATCATAAACATTATATAAACAGTGCCCCCATCATAAATATTATTTAAACAGATCCCACATCATAAACACTATTTAAACAGTGCCCCATCATAAACCCTTTTTAAACGGTGCCCACCTCATAAAGACGATATAAACAGTGCCCCATCATAAACATTATTTAAACAGTGCCCCATCATAAACACTATTTAAACAGTGCACCATCATAAACACTATTTAAACAGTGCCCCATCATAAACACTATATAAACAGTGCCCCCATCATAATCACTATTTAAACAGTGCCCCCATCATAAACACTATATAAACAGGGCCCCATCATACACACTATTTAAACAGTGCCCCCATCATAAACACTATATAAACAGTGCCCCCATCATAAACACTATTTAAACAGCGCCCCTTCATAAACACTATATAAACAGTGCCCCCATCATAAACACTATTTAAACAGTGCTCCCATCTTAAACACTATATAAACAGTGCCCCAATGCTATTCTCTATATAAACAGTGCCCCATCATAAACAATATGTAAACAGTGCCCCCATCATAAACACTATAAAAACAGTGGCCCTATCATAAACAATATATAAACAGTGCCGCCATTATAAGCACTATTTAAACAGTGCTCCCATCATAAACACTATTTAAACAATGCCCCACATCATAAACACTATTTAAACAGAGACCCCATGATAAACACTATATAAACAGTGTCCATCATAAACACTATATAATCAGTGTCCATCATAAACACTATTAAAACAGTGTCCCCTTCATAAACACTATATAAACAGTGCCCCCATCATAAACACTATTTAAACAGTGCCCCCATCGTAAACACTATATAAACAGTGCCCACATCATAAACACTATATAAACCATTCCCCCATAATAAACACTATATAAACAGTGCCCCCATCATAAACACTATTTAAAGAGAGCCCCCATCATAAACACTATTTAAAAAGTGCCCCCATCATAAACACTATTTAAACAGTGCCCCCTTGCTAAACACTAATTAAACAGAGCCCCCATCATAATCACTATTTAAACCATGCCCCCATCATAATCGCTATATAAACTGTGCCCACATCATAAACACTATATAAACAGTGACCCATTATAAACACTATATAAACAGCGCCCCGATCATAAACACTATATAAACAGTCCCCACATCATAAACACTATTTAAACAGTGCCCCCATCATAAATACTAATTAAACAGTGCCCCCACCATGAACACTATTTAAACAGTGCTCCCATCATAAACACTATTGAAACAGTGCCCCCTTCATAAACACTATATAAACAGTGCTTTCATCATAAACACTATATAAACAGTAACCCATCATAAACACTATATAAACAGTGCCCCATCATAAACACTATATAAACAGTAACCCATCATAAACACTATTTAAACAGTGCCCCATCATAAACACTATTTAAACAGTGCCCCCATCATAAACACTATTTAAACAGTGCCCCCATCATAAACATTATTTAAACAGTGCCCCTATCATAAACACTATTTAAACAGTGCCACCATCATAAACACTATAAAAAGAGTGCCCCCATCATAAACACTATATAAACAGCGCCCCCATCATAAACACTATTTAAACAGTGCCCCATCATAAACACTATTTAAACAGTGCCCCCATCATAAACACTATTTAAACAGTGCCCCCATCATAAATACTATATAAACAGTGCCCCCACCATAAACACTATTTAAACAGTGCCCCCATCATAAACACTATTTAAACAGTGCCCCCATCATAAACATTATTTAAACAGTGATGTGCACTGTCCCAGGACTGACTTTAAATTCTGGCCCCATCACTATTTAAACAGTTCCCCATCATAAACACTATATAACCAGTGCCCAATCAAAAGCAGAATATAAACAGTGCCCCATCATTAACACTATTTAAACTAATTTAATAGCGTTTATGATGGAGCACTGATTTAATAGTGATTATGATGGCACACTGTTTAAATAGTTTTTATGATGCGGCGACTGTTTATATAGTGTTTATGGTGGGGGCAGTGTTTAAATAGTTTTTATGATGGGGGCACTTTTTAAATAGTGTTTATGATGGGGGCACTGTTTAAATAGTGTTTATGATGTGGGCACTGTTTAAATAGTGTTTATGATGGGGGCACTGTTTAAATAGTTTTTATGATGGGGGCACTGTTTAAATAGAGTTTATGATGGGGGCACTGTTTATGCAGTTTAAAAAAAAACATTCATAACACCAACAAAATCAACAACAACCTCAATATTGAAAATCTTCATCAAATTCTACGACCTCAACTTTGAAAAACACCAACAAATTCAACAACAATCTCAACTTTTAAAAATACAAACAATTTCAACAAAAAACATTGATAACACCAACAACCTCAAAAAGTTAAAACACCAACAAATTCAACAACATTTTCAACATTGAAAAACATCAGTAACATCAACAATGAAAAACACCAACAAATTCAACAACAACCTCAACTTTAAAAAATACAAAAATGTTCAAAAAATAACATTGATAACACCAACAAATTCAACGACAACCTCAACATTGAAAAACACCAACAAATTCAACAACAACCTCAATATTGAAAATCACCAACAATTCCAACAACAAACTCAACATTGAAAAACGCCATCAGTTTCAACAACAAGCTCAATATTGAAAATCCCAAAAAATTCAACACCAACCTCAGCTTTTAAAAGTACAAAAAAGTTCAACAAAATAAACGTTGATAATACCAACAAATTAAACAACAACCTCCATATTGAAAATCACCATCAATTCCAACAACAAATTCAACATTGAAAAACGCCAACAAGTTCAACAACAACCTCAACAGTGAAAGACACCAGCAAATTCAAAAACAACCTCAACGTTGAAAAACACCAACAAATTCAAGAACAACCTCAACAATGAAAAACACCAACAAATTCAACAACAACCTCAACAATGAAAAACACCAACAAATTCAACAACAACCTCAACATTGAAAAATACAAAACAGTTCAATAAATAACATTGATGACACCAACAAATTCAACATCAACCTCAATATTGAGAATCACTAACAAATTCAACAACCTCAAGACTGAATATCACCAACAAATTCAGCAACAACCTCAACTTTGAAAAACACAAAAAAGTTCAAAAAAACCAGTCATAACACGAACAAATTGAACAACAACCTGAATATTGAAAATCGCCAACAAATTCAACGACCTCAACATTGAAAAAGACCAACAGTTTGAACAACAACTTCAACATTGAAAAACGCAAAAAATTTCAACAACAACCTCAACATTGGAAAACACCAACAAATTCAACAACAACCACAACATTGAAAAACACCAACAAATTCAACAATCTCAACACTGAGTATCACCAACACATTCAGCAACAACCCCAACTTTGAAAAACACAAAAACGTTCAAAAAAATCATTCAGAACACCAACAAATTCAACAACAACCTCAACATTCAAAAATACAAAAAAGTTCAAAAAATAACATTGATAACACCAACAAATTCAGCAACAACCTCAACATTGATAAACTCCCACAAATTCAATGACAACCTCAATATTGAAAAACAGCAACAAATTCAACAACTTCAACTTTGAAAAATACAAAAAGTTTCAAAAAAATAACATTGATAACACCAACATATTCAACAACAACCTCAATATTGACAATCATCAACAATACCAACAACAAAATCAACATTGAAAAACTCCAACAATTTCAACAACAACCTCAATATTGAAAATCCCAACAAATTCAACAACAACCTCAACTTTTTAAAGTACACAAAAGTCAACAAAATAAACGTTGATAACACCAACAAATTTAACAACAACCTCAAAATTGAAAATCACTGACAAATTCAACAACCTCAACACTGAACATCACCAAGAAATTCAGCAACAACCTCAACATTGAAAAACACCAACAAATTCAACAACAACATCAACTTTGAAAATACAAAAAGTTTCAAAAAAATAACATTGATAACACCAACATATTAAACAACAACCTCAATATTGACAATCATCAACAATACCAACAACAAACTCAACATTGAAAAACTCCAACAAATTCAACAACAACCTCAACTTTTAAAACTACAAAAAAGTTCAACAAAATAAACGTTGATAACACCAACAAATTTAACAACAATCTAAATATTGAAAATCACCAACAAATTCAATGACCTCAACTTTGAAAAACACCAACAAATTCAATGACATCCTCAACTTTAAAAAATACAAACAAGTTCAACAAAAAACATTGATAAAACCAAAAAATTCAACAATGAACTCAATGTTGAAAATCACCAACGAATTCAACAACAACCTCAATATTAAAAATCACCAAAATATTCAACAACCTCAACACTGAATATCACCAACAAATTCAACAACAACCTGAATATTGAAAAACGCCAACAAATTCAACAACAACCGCAATATTGAAAATCACCTACAAATTCAACAACCTCAACATTGAAAATCACCAAGAAATTCAGCAACAACCTCAAGATTGAAAAACACAAAAAAGTTCAAAAAAACCATTCATAACACCAACAAATTCAGCAACAAGCGCAATATTGAAAATCACCAACAAATTCAGCAACCTCAACATTGAAAAACACCAACAAATTCAGCAACAACCTCAGCTTTCAAAAATACAAAAAAGTTCAAAAAATAACATTGATAACACCAACAAATTCAACAACAACCACAACATTGAAAAACAGCAACAGATTCAACAGGCTCAACACTGAGTATCACCAACAAATTTAGCAACAACATCGACTTTGAAAAAGACAAAATAGTTAAAGAAAAAAACATTCAGAACACCAACAAATTCAAAAAACACCCTCAATATTGAAAATCACCAACTAATTCAACGACCACAACTTTGAAAAACACAATTAAATTCAACATCAACCTCAACATTGAAAAACAACAACAAATTAAACAGCAACCTCAACTTTCAAAAATACAAAAAAGTTCAAAAAATAACATTGATAACACCAACAAATTCAACAGCAACCTTAACATTGAAAAACACCAACAAATTGAATAACTACTTCAACTTTATAAAATACAAAAAGTTTCAAAAAAATAACATTGATAACACCAACAATTTCAACAACAACCTCAATATTTCAGCAACAACCTCAACATTTAAAAGTACAAAAAAGTTCAACAAAATAAACGTTGATAACACCAACAAATATTAACAACAACCTCAATATTGAAAATCACCAACGAATTCAACAAGCTCAACACTGAATATCACCAACAAATTCAGCAACAACCTGAACTTTGAAAAGCACAAAGAATTTCAAAAAATATATTCATTACACCAACAAATTCAACAACAACCTGAATATTGAAAATCACCAACAAATTCAACAACAACCTGAATATTGAAAAACAGCAACAAATTCAGCAACAAACTCAAGATTGAAAAGCACAAAAAAGTTCAAAAAACCATTCATAATACCAACAAATTCAACAAAAACCTGAATATTGAAAATCACCAACAAATTCAATGACCTCAACATTGAAAAACACCAACAAAATCAAGGACAACCTCATCATTGAAAAACATCAATAAATTCAACAACAACCTCAACTTTCAAAAATACAAAAAAGATCAAAAAATAACATTGATAACGTCAACAAATTGACCAATAACCTGAACATTGAAAAACACCATAAAATTCAACTACAACCTCAACTTTGAAAAACGCCAACAATTTCAACAACAAGCTCAACTTTCAAAAATACAAAAAAGTTCAAAAAATAACATTGATAACACCAACAAATTCAACAACAACCACAACATTGTAAAGCACCAACAAATTCAACAACCTCAACACTGAGTATCACCAACAAATTCAGCAACAACCTCAACGTGGAAAAACACAAAAAAGTTCAAAAAAAATTTTTTAACACCAACAAATTCAACAACAACCTGAATATTTAAAAATGCCAACAAACTCAACAACAACCACAATATTGAATATCACCACCAAATTCAGCAACAAACTCAATATTGAAAAACACAAAAAGGTTCATAAAAACCATTCATAACACCAAAAAATTCAACAACAACCTGAATATTGAAAATCACCAACAAATTCAACGACCTCAACATTGAGAAACACCAACAATTTCAACAACAACCTCATCATTGAAAAACACCAACAAATTCAACAAAAACCTCAGCTTTCAAAAATACAAAAAAGTTAAAAAAATAACTTTGATAACGTCAACAAATTCAACAATAACCTGAACATAGAAAAACACCAACAATAACAACAACAACATCAACATTGAAAAACGCCAACAATTTCAACAAGAACCTCAATATTGAAAATCACCAACAAATTCAACGACTACAACTTGGAAAAACACAAGTAAATTCAACATCAACCTCAACATTGAAAAAGAACAACAAATTAAACAACAACCTCAACTTTCGAAAATACAAAAAAGTTCAAAAAATAACATTGATAACAGCAACAAATTCAACAACAACCTCAACATTGATAAACACCAACAAATTCAACAACAACCTCAACATTGATAAACACCAACAAATTCAACGACAACCTCAACATTGAAAAACACCTACAAATTCAACTACACCCTCAACATTGAAAAACACCAACAAATTCAACAACAACCTCAATATTGAAAATCCCAACAAATTCAACAACAACCTCAACTTTCAAAAATACAAAAAAGTTCAAAAAGTAACATTGTTATCACCAACAAATTCAACAACAACCTCAATATTCATAATCACCAAAAAATTCAACAACCTCAACTTTGAAAAACACCAACAAATTCAACAACTTCAATATTGAAAAACACCAACAAATTCAACAACAACCTCAACAATGAAAAACACCAAAAAATTCAACAACAACCTCAACAATGAAAAACACCAAAAAATTCAACAACAACCTCAACACTGAATATCACCAACAAATTCAGCAACAACCTCAACTTCGAAAAAAACAAAAAAGTTAAAAAAAAACCATTCATAACATCAACAAATTCAACAAGAACCTCAATATTGAAAATCACAAACAATTTCAACAACAACCACAATATTGAAAATCACCAACAAATTCAACGACCTCAACTTTGAAAAACACAAACAAATTCAACAGCAACCTCAACTTTGAAAAACACCAACAAATTCAACAACCTCAACACTGAATATCACCAACAAATTCGGCAACAACCTCAACTTTGAAAAACGCAAAAAAGTTCAGAAAAAAACATTCATAACATCCAGAAATTCACCAACAACGTCAATATTGAAAAGCACCTACAAATTCAACGACCTCAACTCTTAAAAATACAACCAAGTTCAACAAAAAAACATTGATTACACCGACAAATTCAACAACCACCTCAACATTGAAAAACACCAACAAATTCAACAACAAGCTCAACGTTGAAAAGCACCAACAAATTCAACAACAATCTCAACATGGAAAAACGCCAACAATTTCAACAACAAGCTCAATATTGAAAATCCCAACAAATTCAACAATAACCTCAACTTTAAGAAGTACAAAAAAGTTCAACAAAATAAACGTTGATAACACGAACAAATTCATCAACATCCTCAATATTGAAAATCAACAGCAAATTCAACAACCTCAACATTGAAAAACACAAAACAGTTCAAAAGAAAACATTGATAACAACAACAAGTTCAACAACATCCTTAACTTTAAAAATGCAAACAAGTTCAACAATGAATTACACCAAAAAATTCAACAACAACCTCAACTTTTTAAAATACTAACAAGTTCAACAAAAAACATTGAAAAACACCAACAAATTCAACAACAAGCTCAATATTCAAAATCACCAACAAATTCAACAACCTCAACACTGAATATCACCAACAAATTCAGCAACAACCTTAACTTTGAAATACACAAAAAAGTTTAAAAAAAAAACATTCATAACAACAACAAATTCAACAACAACCACAATATTGAAAATCACCAACAAATTCAAAGGCCTCAACTATGATAATACCAACAAATTAAACAACAACCTCAACTTTGAAAAATACAAACAAGTTTAACAAAAAAAAACATTGATAACTCCAACAAATTCAACAACAAACTCAATATTGAAAATCACCGACAAATTCAAAAACAACCTCAACATTGAAAAACAACAACAAATTCAACAACCTCAACATATTCAACACCAACATATTCAACAACATCCTTAACTTTTAAAAATACAAACAAGTTCAACAACAACCTCAACAATGAAAAACAGCAAAAAATTCAACAACATCAACATTGAAAAATACCAACAAATTCAACAACAACCTCAACATTGAAAATACAAAAAAGCTCAAAAAATAACATTGATAACAGGAACAAATTCAACATTAACCTCAATATTGAAAGTCACCAACAAATTCAACAACAACCTCAACATTGTAAAGAACCAACAAATTTAACAACAACCTCAACAATGAAAACACCAAGAAGTTGAACAAAAACCTCAACATTGAAAAACGCCAACAAATTCAACAACTACATCAATATTGAAAATCACCAACAAATTTAACAACCTTAACACTGAATATCAACAACAAATTCAGCAACAACCTCAACTTTGAAAAACACAAAAAAGTTTAACAAAACCATTGATAACACCAACAAATTCAACAACAAACCCAATATTGAAAATCACCAACAAATTCAACGACCTCAACTTTGAAAAACACCAACAAATTCAAGAACTTCCTCAATTTTTAAAATTACAGCCACATTCAACAAAAAAACATTGAAAATCACCAACAAATTCAACAACAACCTCAACATTGAAAATCACCAACAAATTCAACAACAACCTCATCATTGAAAAACACCAACCAATTCAACAACAACCTCAACTTTTAAAAGTACTAAAAAGTTGAAAAAAGCCATTGATAACACCAACAAGTTGAACAACAACCTCAATATTTAAAATCACCAACAAATTCAACAACAACCTCATCAGTGATAAACACCAACAAATTCAACAATAACCTCAACTTTTAAAAGTACAAAAAAGTTGAAAAAAGAACATTGATAACACCAACAAAATCAACAACAACCTCAACAATGAACAGCAACAAAAAATTCAACAACAACCTCAACATTGAAAAACGCCGACAAATTCAACAACAACTTCAACAATGAAAAACAACCAACAAATTCAAAATCAACCTCAACCTTTAAAATTACAAATAAGTTCAACAAAATAAACATTGATAACATCAATAAGTTCTGCAGAAACCTCAACTTTGAAAATCACAAAAAAGTTCAAATAAAACCATTGATAACCACAACAACTTCAACAACAACAGCAATATTAAAAATCACCAACCAATTCAACGACCTCAACTTTGAAAAACACCAACAAATTCAACAACATCCTCAAGTTTTAAAAATACAAACAAGTTCAACAAAAAAATTGATAACACCAACAAATTCAACAACAGCCTCAACAATTAAAAACACAAAAAAATAGAACAACAATCGCAACATTGAAAAATACCAACAAATTCAACAACAACCACAACATTGAAAAATACAAAACAGTTCAAAAAATAACATTGATAACACCAACAAATTCAACAACAATCTCAACATTGAAAAACACCAACAAATTCAACAAGAACCTCAACATTGAATAATACAAAACAGTTCAAAAAATAACATTGATAACAGCAACAAATTCAACAACAATCCCAATATTGAAAATCACCAACAAATTCAACAACAACCTCAACATTGAAAAATACCAACAAATTCAACAACAACTTCAACTTTGTAAAATACAAAAAAATTCAAAAAATAACATTGATAACGCCAACAAGTTCAACACAACCTCAACATTGAAAAACGCCAACAATTTCAACAACAACCTCAATATTGAAAATCACCAGCAAATTCAACAACATCAACATTGAAAAAAACCAACAAATTCAACAACAACCTCAATATTGAAAATCACCAACAATTTCAACGACATCAACTTTGAAAAACACCAACAAATTGAACAACAACCTCAACATTTAAAAGTACAAATAAGTTCAACAAATTGAACAGTGAAAATATCAATAAATTCAACAACAACCTTAACTTTTAAAAATACAAATAAGTTCAACAAAATAAACATTGATGACACTGTCCAATTCAACAACAACCTCAACATTTAAAATCACCAAAAAATTCAACAACAACCTCAAAAATGAAAAACACCAACAAATTCAAAATCAACTTCAACTTTAAAAAGTACAAAAAAGTTCAACAACATAAATAATTGATAACACCAATAATTTCAGCAACAACCTCAACTTTGAACGACACAAAAAAGTTCAAAAGCAACCATTGATAACACCATCAAATCCAACAACAACGTCAATATTGAAAATCACCAACAAATTCAACAACAACCTCAATATTGAAATTCATCCAACAAATTCAACAACAACCTCATCTTTTAAAAGTACAAAAAAGTTATAAAAAGAACATTGATAACACCATCAAATTCAGCAACAACATCAACATTGAAAAACAACATCAAATTTAACAACAACCTCAACAATGAAAACACCAACAAATTCAACAAAAACCTCACCATTGAAAGACACCAACAAATGCAACAACAACCTCGAAATTGAAAAACGCCAAAAAATTCAACAACAACCTCAACAATGTAAAACAACAAAACATTCAAAATCAACCTCAACGTTTAAAAGTATAAAAAAGTTCAACAAAATAAACAATGATAAAACCAATAAATTCAGCAACTGCCTCAACAATGAAAGACACCAAAAAATTGAAAAAACAATCGCAACATTGAAAAATACCAACAAATTCAACAACAACCTCAGCATTGAAAAATACAAAACAGTTCAAAAAATAACATTGATAACACCAACAAATTCAACAACAACCCCAATATTGAAAATCACCAACAAATTCAACAACAACCTCAATATTGAAAATCACCAACAAATTCAACAACAAACTCAACTTTTAAAAGTACAAAAAAGTTGAAAAAAAAACATTGATAACACCATCAAATTCAACAACAACCTCAACATTGAAAAACAACATCAAATTTAACAACAACCTCAACAATGAAAACACCAACTAATTCAACAAAAACTTCACCATTGAAAAACACCAACAAATTCAACAACAACCTCAACAATGAACAGCACCAAGAAATTCAACAACAACCTCAACATTGAAAACCGCCAACAAATTCAACAACAACCTGAACAATGAAAACCAACAAATTCAAAATCAACCTCAACGTTTAAACGTACAAAAAAGTTCAACAAAATAAACATTGATAACATCAATAAATTCAGCAAAAACCTCAACTTTGAAAAACACAAAAAAGTTCAAAAAAAAAATTGATAACCCCACCGAATTGAACAGCAACAGCAATATTGAAAATCAGCAAACAATTCAACGACCTCAACTTTCAAAAACACCAACAGATTCAAGAACATCCTCAACAATGTAAAACACAAACAAATTCAACAACAACCTCAACATTGAAAAACACCAACAAATTCAACAACAACCTCAACATTGAAAAACATCAACAAATTCAACAACAAATTTAACATTGAAAAACACCAACAAATTCAACTACAAACTCAACATTGAAAAATATCAACAAATTCTACAACAATTTCAACTTTGAAAAATACAAATAAGTTCCAAAAATAACATTGATAACACCAACAAGTTTAACAACAACCTCAATATTGAAAAATGCCAACAATTTCAACAACAAATTCAATATTGAAAATCCAAACAATTTCAACAACAACCTCAACTATTAAAAGTACCATAAAGTTCAACAAAATAAACGTTGATAACACCAACAAATTCAACAACATCAACATTGTAAAACACCAACCAAATCAACAACAACCTCAATATTGAAAATCACCAACAAATTCAACGACCTCAACTTTGAAAAACATCAACAAATTAAACAACAACCTCAACATTTAAAAGTACAAAAAAGTTCAACAAAATGAACAGTGAAAAGACCAATAAATTCAACAACGACCACAACTTTTAAAAATACAAAGAAGTTCAAAAAAATAAACATTGATGACACTGTCCAATTCAACAACAACCTCAACATTTAAAATCACCAATAAATTCACCCACCTAAACACTGAATATCACCAACAAGTTCAACAACAACATCAACATTGAAAAACATCAACAAATTTAACAACAACCTCAACATTGAAAATCACCAACAAATTCAACAACAACCTCATCATTGAAAAACACCAACAAATTGAACATCAACCTCAACTTTTAAAAGTATTAAAAAGTTGAAAAAACCCATTGATAACACCAACAAATTGAACAACAACCTCAATATTGAAAATCAAAAGAACAACAATCTCAATATTGAAGATCAAAAGAAAACATTGATAACACCAAAAAATTCACAACAACCTCAACTTTTAAAAGTACTAAAAAGTTGAAAAAAGCCATTGATAACACCAACAAATTGAACAACAACCTCAACATTGAAAATCACCAACAAATTCAACAACAACCTCAACATTGACAAATACAAAAAAGTTCAAAAAATAACATTAATAACACCAACAAATTCAACAACAACCTCAATATTGAAAATCACCAACAAAATTCAACAACCTCAACACTGAATATCACCAACAAATTCATCAACAACCTCAACTTTGAAAAACACAAAAAAGTTCAAAAAAACCCATTGATAACACCAACAAATTCAACCAAAACCTCTATATTGAAAATCACCAACAAATTCAACGACCTTAACTTTGAAAAACACCAACAAATTCTACAACAACCTCAACATTGAAAAACAACATCAAATTTAAAAACAACCTCAACAATGAAAACACCAACAAATTCAACAAAAACCTCACCATTGAAAAACACCAACAAATACAACAACAACCTCAACAATGAACAGCACCAAGAAATTCAACAACAACCTCAACATTGAAAACCGCCAAAAAATTCAACAACAACCTCAACAATGAAAAACAAACAACAAATTCAAATTCAACATTAACGTTTAAACGTACAAAAATGTTCAACAAAATAAATATTGATAACATCAATAAATTCAGCAAAAACCTCAACTTTGAAAAACACAAAAAAGTTAAAAAAAAATCCATTGATAACCCCAACAAATTCAACAGCAACAGCAATATTGAAAATCACCAACCAATTCAACGACCTCAATTTTCAAAAACACCAACAGATTCAACAACATCATCAACTTTTAAAAATATAAACAAGTTCAACAAAAAAATTGATAACACCAACAAATTCAACAACATCCTCAACAATGAAAAACAGCCAACAAATTCAACAACAAACTCAACATTGAAAAACACCAACAAATTCAACAACAACTCAACATTGAAAAATACAAAACAGTTCAAAAAATAACATTGATAACACCAACAAATTCAACAACAACCTCAACATTGAAAAACATCAACAAATTCAACAACAAACTCAACATTGAAAAACAACAACAAATTGAACTACAAACTCAACATTGAAAAATACCAACAAATTCAACAACAACTTCAACTTTGAAAAATACAAAAAAGTTCAAAAAATAACATTGATAACACAAACAAGTTTAACAACAACCTCAACAATGAAAAACGCCAACAATTTCAACAACAACCTCAATATTGAAAATCCAAACAATTTCAACAACAACCTCAACTATTAAAAGTACCAAAAAGTTCAACAAAACATACGTTGATAACACCAACAAATTCATCAACAACCTGAATATTGAAAATCACCAGCAAATTCAACAACCTAAACATTGAAAAACACAAAACAGTTCAAAAGAAAACATTGATAACACCAACAAATTCAACAACATCAACATTGAAGAACACCAACAAATTAAACAACAACCTCAACATTTAAAAGTACAAAAAAGTTCAACAAAATGAACAGTGAAAATTCCAATAAATTCACCAACGATCACAACTTTTTAAAATACAAACAAGTTCAACAAAATAAACATTGATGACACTGTCCAATTCAACAACAACCTCAACATTTAAAATCACCAATAAATTCACCAACCTAAACACTGAATATCGCCAACAAGTTCAACAACAACCTCAATATAGATAATCACCAACAAATTCAACAACAACCTCAACATTGAAAATCACCAACAAATTCATCAACAACGTCATCAGTGATAAACACCAACAAATTCAACAATAACCACAACTTTTAAAGTACAAAAAAGTTGAAAATAGAACATTGATAACACCAACAAATTCAACAAAAACCTCAACAATGAACAGCAACAAAAAATAAAACAACAACCTCAACATTGAAAAACGCCAACAAATTCAACAACAACTTCAACAATGAAAAACAAACAACAAATTCCAAATCAACCTCAACCTTTAAAATTACAAATAAGTTCAACAAAATAAACATTGATAACATCAATAAATTCAGCAAAAACCTCAACTTTGAGAAACACAAAAAAGTGCAAATAAAACAATTGATAACCCCAACAAATTCAACAACAACAGCAATATTAAAAATCACCAAGCAATTCAACGACCTCAACTTTGAAAAACACCAACAAATTCAACAACATCTTCAACTTTTAAAAATACAAACAAGTTCAAAAAAAAATTGATAACACCAACAAATTCAACAACATCCTCAACAATGAAAAACACCAACAAATTCAACAACAGCCTCAAAAATGAAAAACACCAAAAAACTGAACAACAATCGCAACATTGAAAAATACCAACAAATTCAACAAAAACCTCACCATTGAAAAACACCAACAAATTCAACAACAACCTCAACAATGAACAGCACCAACAAATTCAACAACATCCTCAACAATGAAAAACAACCAACAAATTCAAAATCTACCTCAACGTTTAAATGTACAAAAAAGTTCAACAAAATAAACATTGATAACATCAATAAATTCAGCAAAAACCTCAACTTTGAAAAACACAAAAAAGTTCAAAAAAAACCATTGATAACCCCAACAAATTCAACAGCAACAGCAATATTGAAAATCACCAACCAATTCAACGACCTCAACTTTCAAAAACACCAACAGATTCTACAACATCCTCAACTTTTAAAAATACAAACCAGTTCAACAAAAAAAGTGATAACACCAACAAATTCAACAACAACCTCAACATTGAAAAACATCAACAAATTCAACAACAAACTCAACATTGAAAAACACCAACAAATTCAACTACAAACTCAACATTGAAAAATACCAACAAATTCAACAACAACTTCAACTTTGAAAACTACTAAAAAGTTCGAAGAATAACATTGATAACACCAACAAGTTTTACAACAACCTCAACATTGAAAAACGACAACAATTTCAACAACAACCTCAATATTGAAAAACACCAACAAATTGAACAACAACCTCAACATTTAAAAGTACAAAAAAGTTCAACAAAATGAACAGTGAAAATACCAATAAATTCAACAACGACCACAACTTTAAAAAATACAAACAAGTTCAACAAAATAAACATTGATGACACTGTCCAATTCAACAACAACCTCAACATTAAAAATCACCAAAAAATTCAACAACAACCTCAAGAATGAAAAACACCAACAAATTCAAAATCAACTTCAACTTTAAAAAGTACAAAAAAGTTCAACAAAATAATTAATTGATAATACCAATAATTTCAGCAACAACCTCAACTTTGAACAACACAAAAAAGTTCAAAAAAAACCATTGATAACACCATCAAATTCAACAACAACGTCAATATTGAAAATCACCAACAAATTCAACAACAACCTCAACATTTAAAAGTACAAAAAAGTTGAAAAAAGAACATTGCTAACACCATCAAATTCAACAACAACCTCAACATTGAAAAAACAACATCAAATTTAACAACAACCTCAACAATGAAAACACTAACAAATTCAACAGAAACCTCACCATTGAAAAACGCCAACAAATTCTACAACAACCTCACCATTGAAAAACGCCAACAAATTCAACAACAACCTCAACAATGAAAAACATCAAAACGTTCAAAATCAAACTCAACGTTTACAAGTACAAAAAAGTTCAACTAAATAAACAGTGATAAAACCAATAAATTCAGCAACCTCCTCAACTTTGAAAAACACAAAAAAGTTCAAAAAAAAACCATTGATAACACCATCAAATTCAACAACAACATCAATATTGAAATCACAAACAAATTCAACAACAACCTCTATATTGAAAATCACCAACTAATTCAAAAACAACCTCAACTTTTAAAAGTCCAAAAAAGTTGAAAAAAGAACATTAATAACACCATCAAATTCAACAACAACCTCAACATTGAAAAACATCAAATTTAACAACAACCTCAACAATGAAAACACCAACAAATTCAACAAAAACGTCAACAATGAACAGCACCAAGAAATTCCACAACAACCTCAACATTGAAAACCGCCAACAAATTCAACAACAACCTCAACAATGAAAAACAACCAACAAATTCAAAATCAACCTCAACGTTTAAACGTACAAAAAAGCTCAACAAAATAAACATTGATAACATCAATAAATTCAGCAAAAACCTCAACTTTGAAAAACACAAAAAAGTTCAAAAAAACCATTGATAACCCCAACAAATTCAACAGCAACAGCAATATTGAAAATCACCAACCAATTCAACGACCTCAACTTTCAAAAACACCAGCAGATTCTACAACATCCTCAACTTTTAAAAATACAAACAAGTTCAACAAAAAAATTGATTATACCAACAAATTCAACAACATCCTCAACAATGAAAAACACCAACAAATTCAACAACAACCACAACATTGAAAAATACAAAACAGTTCAAAAAATAACATTGATAACACCAACAAATTCAACAACAACCTCAACATTGAAAAACATCAACAAATTAAACAACAAACTCAACATTGAAAAATACCAACAAATTCAACAACAACTTCAACTTTGAAAAATACAAAAAAGTTCAAAACATAACATTGATAACACCAACAAGTTTAACAACAACCTCAACATTGAATAACACCAAGAATTTCAACAAAAACCTCAATATTGAAAATCCAAACAATTTCAACAACAACCTCAACTATTAAAAGTACCAAAAAGTTCAACAAAATAAATTTTGATAACACCAATAAATTCATCAACAACCTCAATATTGAAAATCACCAGCAAATTCAACAACCTCAACACTGAAAAATACAAAACAGTTCAAAAGAAAACATTGATAACACCAACAAATTCAACAACATCAACATTAAAAAAAAAACAATTCAACAACAACCACAATATTGAAAATCACCAACAAATTCAACGACCTCAACTTTGAAAAACACCAACAAATTAAACAACAACCTCAACATGTAAAAGTACAAAAAAGTTCAACAAAATGAACAGTGAAAAAAACCAAAAATTCAACAACGACCACAACTTTTAAAAATCCAAACAAGTTCAACAAAATAAACATTGATGACACTGTCCAATTTAACAACAACCTCAACATTTAAAATCACCAATAAATTCACCAATCTAAACACTGAATATCACCAACAAGTTCAACAACAACATCAAAATTGAAAAACATCAACAAATTTAACAACAATCTCAACATTGAAAATCAGCAAAAAATTCAACAACAACCTGAACATTGAAAAACACCAACGAATTAAAGATCAACCTCAACAATGAAAACACCAAAAGATTCAACAAGATTCTCCCCATTAAAAAACACCAACAAATTCAACAACAACCTCAACATTGAAAAATACCAACAAATTCAATAACAACCTCAAAATTGAAAAACACCAACAGATTCAACAACCTCAATACGGAATATCAGCAACAAATCCGGCAACAACCTTAACGTTGAAAAACACAAAAAAGTTTTAAAAAAAAAACATTGATAACACCAGAAAATTCAACAACGTCAATATTGAAATTCACCAACAAATTCAACGACCTCATCTTTGAAAAACACCAACAAATGCAAAAACAACCTCAACTTTTAAAACTACAAAAATGTTCAATAAAATAAATATTGACAAAACCAACAAATTCAACTACAACCGCAATATTGAAAATCACCAACAAATTCAATAACAACCTCAGCATTGAAAAACACCAACAAATTTAAAAACAACCTCAAAAATGAAAACACCAAAAAATTCAACAAAAACCCTCACCATTGCAAAACACCAACAAATTCAACAAAAACTTCAACTTTAAAAAATACAAACAAGTT
This sequence comes from Cetorhinus maximus, assembly GCF_964194155.1. NCBI lineage: Eukaryota > Metazoa > Chordata > Chondrichthyes > Lamniformes > Cetorhinidae > Cetorhinus > Cetorhinus maximus. The sequence goes on from NW_027596204.1 coordinate 450,349, forward strand.
GAGCAAAAAAAAAATTGATTACACCAACAAATTCAACAACAACCTCAACAATGAAAAACACCAACAAATTCAACAGCAACCTCAACATTGAAAAATACAAAAAGTTCAAAAAATAACATTGATAACACCAACAAATTCAACAGCAACCTCAATATTGAAAATCAGCAACAAATTCAACAACCTCAACATTGTAAAACACCAACAAATTCAACAACAACCTCAATATTGAAGATCACCAACAAATTCAACAACCTCAATATTGAAAATCACCAACAAATTCAACAACAACCTTGACATGGAACACCAAGAAATTCAACTACATCCTCAATGTTGAAAATCACCAACAAATGCAAGAACTTCAACATTGAAAAACACCAACAAATTTAACAACCAACTCAACAATGGAAAGACCAGAAAATTCAACACAACCTCACCATTGAGAAACAGCAACAAATTCAACGGGAACCTCAACATTGAAAAACACCAACAACTTCAAGACCAAGCTCAACAATGATATAAAAGAAAATAATCAACAACAACCTCAACATTGAAAAATACAAAAAAGTTCAAAAAATAACATTAATAACACCAACAAATTCAACAACAACCTCAATATTGAAAATCACCAAAAAATTCAACAACCTCAACACTGTATATCACCAACAAATTCATCAACAACCTCAACTTTGAAAAACACAAAAAAGTTCAAAAAAACCCATTGATAACACCAACAAATTCAACAACAACCTCTATATTGAAAATCACCAACAAAGTCAAAGACCTCAACTTTGAAAAACACCAACAAATTCAACAACAACCTCAACTTTTAAAAATACAAACAAGTTCAACAAAAAAATTGATAACACCAACAAATTCAACAAGAAACTCAACATTGAAACATACCATCCAATTCAACAACAACGTCATCATTGAAAAATACCAACAAGTTCAACAACAACCTCAGAATTGAAAAATAAAAATAAGTTCAGAAAATAACATTGATAACACCAACAAATTCAACAACAACCTCAACAATGAAAAACACCAAAAAATTAAGCAACACCCTCAACATTGAAAGACGCCAACAAATTCAACGACAACCTCAACAATGAAAAACACCAACAAATTCAAAATCAACCTCAACTTTTAAAAGTACAAAAAAGTTCAACAAAATAAACATTGATAACACGAATAAATTCAGCAACAACCTCAACTTTGAATATCACCAACAAATTCAACAACAACCTTAACATTTAAAAATACAAACAAGTTTTACAAAAAACATTGATAACACCACCAAATTCAACAATAACCTCAACAATGAAAAACACCAACAAATTCAACAACCTCAACATTGAAAAACAACGACAAATCCAACAACAACCTCAACTTTTAAAAATACAAACAAGTTCAACAAAAAAAGCATTGATAACACCAACAAATTCAACAACAAACTCAATATTGAAAATCACCAACAAATTCGACAACAGTAACATTGAAAAACATCAATAAATTTGACAACAACCTCAACATTGATAACACCAACAAATTCAACAACAAACTCAATTTTGAAAATCACCAACAAATTCAACAACGTTAGCATTGAAAAAAACAAAACAGTTCAAAAAAAACATTCATAACATCAACAAATTCAACAACAAACTCAATATTGAAAATCACCAACAAATTCGACAACAGTAACATTGAAAAACATCAATAAATTTGACAACAACATCAACATTGATAACACCAACAAATTCAACAACAACCTCAATATTGAAAAAAATCAACAAATTCAACAACAACTTCAACTTTTAAAAATACAAACAAGTCCAACAAAAAAAACTTTGATAACACCAAGAAATACAACAACAACCTCAACATTGAAAAATACAAAAAAGTTCGAAAAATAACATTGATAACATCAACAAATTCAACAACAAGCTCAACAATGAAAAACATCAACAAATTCAACAACAACCTCAACATTGAAAAACACCAGCAAATTCAACAGCAACCTCAACTTTGTAAAACGCCAACAATTTCAACAACAACCTCAACAATGAAAAACACCAACAAATTCAAAATCAACCTCAGCTTTTAAAAGTACAAAAAGGTTCAACAAAATAAACATTGATAACACCAATGAATTCAGCAAAAACCTCAACTTTGAAAATCACCAACAAATTCAACAACCTCAACATTGAAAAAGACCAACCACATCAACAACAACGTTAACTTTAAAAAATACACACAAGTTCAACAAAAAACATTGATAACATCAACAAATTCAACAACAACCTCAACAATGAAAAACACCAACAAACTCAACAACAACCTCAACATTGAAAAACGCCAACAAATTCAACAACAACATCAATATTGAAAAACACCAACAGATTCAACAACCTCAACACTGAATATCAGCAACAAATTCAGCAACAACCTTAACGTTGAAAAACACAAAAAAGTTTAAAAAAAAACCATTGATAACACCAGCAAATTCAACAACGTCAATATTGAAATTTACCAACAAATTCAACGTCCTCAACTTTGAAAATTACCAACAAATTCAACAACAACCTCATCATTGAAAAACGCCAACAAATTCAACAACAACCTCAATATTGAAAATCACCAAAAAATTCAACAACCTTAACGCTGAATATCACCGACAAATTCGCAACAACCTCAAATTTGTAAAACACAAAAAAGTTGAAAAAAAACATTCATAACACCAACAAATTCAACAACAACCTCAACAATGAAAAACACCAAAAAATTAAACAACACCCTCAACATTGAAAGATGCCAACAAATTCAACGACAACCTCAACAATGAAAAACACCAACAAATTCAAAATCAACCTCAACTTTTAAAAGTACAAAAAAGTTCAACAAAATAAACATTGATAACACGAATAATTTCTGCAACAACCTCAACTTTGAGTATCACCAACAAATTCAACAACAACCTTAACTTTTAAAAATACAAACAAGTTCAACAAAAAACATTGATAACACCACCAAATTCAACAACAACCTCAACAATGAAAAACACCACCAAATTCAACAACAACCTCAACAATGAAAAACACCAATAAATTCAACAACAACCTCAACATTGAAAAACAACGACAAATCCAACAACAACCTCAACTTTTAAAAATACAAACAAGTTTGACAAAAAACATTGATAACACCACCAAATTCAACAACAACCTCAACAATGAAAAACACCAACAAATTCAACAACCTCAACATTGAAAAACACCAGCAAATTCAACAACAACCTCAACAATGAAAAACACTAACAAATTCAAAATCAACCTCAACTTTTAAAAGTACAAAAAAGTACAACAAAATAATCATTGATAACACCAATGAATTCAGCAAAAACCTCAACTTTGAAAAACACCAACAAATTCAACAACCTCAACATTGAAAAACACCAACAAATTCAACAACAACCTTCACTTTAAAAAATACACACAAGTTCAACAAAAAACATTGATAACATCAACAAATTCAACAACAACCTCAACAATGAAAAACACCAACAAATTTAAAAACAACCTCAAAAATGAAAACACCAAAAAATTCAACAAAAACCCTCACCATTGCAAAACACCAACAAATTCAACAAAAACTTCAACTTTAAAAAATACAAACAAGTTGAACAAAAAAAACATTGATTACACCAACAAATTCAACAACAACCTCAACAATGAAAAACACCAACAAATTCAACAGCAACCTCAACATTGAAAAATACAAAAAGTTCAAAAAATAACATTGATAACACCAACAAATTCAACAGCAACCTCAATATTGAAAATCAGCAACAAATTCAACAACCTCAACATTGTAAAACACCAACAAATTCAACAACAACCTCAATATTGAAGATCACCAACAAATTCAACAACCTCAATATTGAAAATCACCAACAAATTCAACAACAACCTTGACATGGAACACCAAGAAATTCAACTACATCCTCAATGTTGAAAATCACCAACAAATGCAAGAACTTCAACATTGAAAAACACCAACAAATTTAACAACCAACTCAACAATGGAAAGACCAGAAAATTCAACACAACCTCACCATTGAGAAACAGCAACAAATTCAACGGGAACCTCAACATTGAAAAACACCAACAACTTCAAGACCAAGCTCAACAATGATATAAAAGAAAATAATCAACAACAACCTCAACATTGAAAAATACAAAAAAGTTCAAAAAATAACATTAATAACACCAACAAATTCAACAACAACCTCAATATTGAAAATCACCAAAAAATTCAACAACCTCAACACTGTATATCACCAACAAATTCATCAACAACCTCAACTTTGAAAAACACAAAAAAGTTCAAAAAAACCCATTGATAACACCAACAAATTCAACAACAACCTCTATATTGAAAATCACCAACAAAGTCAAAGACCTCAACTTTGAAAAACACCAACAAATTCAACAACAACCTCAACTTTTAAAAATACAAACAAGTTCAACAAAAAAATTGATAACACCAACAAATTCAACAAGAAACTCAACATTGAAACATACCATCCAATTCAACAACAACGTCATCATTGAAAAATACCAACAAGTTCAACAACAACCTCAGAATTGAAAAATAAAAATAAGTTCAGAAAATAACATTGATAACACCAACAAATTCAACAACAACCTCAACAATGAAAAACACCAAAAAATTAAGCAACACCCTCAACATTGAAAGACGCCAACAAATTCAACGACAACCTCAACAATGAAAAACACCAACAAATTCAAAATCAACCTCAACTTTTAAAAGTACAAAAAAGTTCAACAAAATAAACATTGATAACACGAATAAATTCAGCAACAACCTCAACTTTGAATATCACCAACAAATTCAACAACAACCTTAACATTTAAAAATACAAACAAGTTTTACAAAAAACATTGATAACACCACCAAATTCAACAATAACCTCAACAATGAAAAACACCAACAAATTCAACAACCTCAACATTGAAAAACAACGACAAATCCAACAACAACCTCAACTTTTAAAAATACAAACAAGTTCAACAAAAAAAGCATTGATAACACCAACAAATTCAACAACAAACTCAATATTGAAAATCACCAACAAATTCGACAACAGTAACATTGAAAAACATCAATAAATTTGACAACAACCTCAACATTGATAACACCAACAAATTCAACAACAAACTCAATTTTGAAAATCACCAACAAATTCAACAACGTTAGCATTGAAAAAAACAAAACAGTTCAAAAAAAACATTCATAACATCAACAAATTCAACAACAAACTCAATATTGAAAATCACCAACAAATTCGACAACAGTAACATTGAAAAACATCAATAAATTTGACAACAACATCAACATTGATAACACCAACAAATTCAACAACAACCTCAATATTGAAAAAAATCAACAAATTCAACAACAACTTCAACTTTTAAAAATACAAACAAGTCCAACAAAAAAAACTTTGATAACACCAAGAAATACAACAACAACCTCAACATTGAAAAATACAAAAAAGTTCGAAAAATAACATTGATAACATCAACAAATTCAACAACAAGCTCAACAATGAAAAACATCAACAAATTCAACAACAACCTCAACATTGAAAAACACCAGCAAATTCAACAGCAACCTCAACTTTGTAAAACGCCAACAATTTCAACAACAACCTCAACAATGAAAAACACCAACAAATTCAAAATCAACCTCAGCTTTTAAAAGTACAAAAAGGTTCAACAAAATAAACATTGATAACACCAATGAATTCAGCAAAAACCTCAACTTTGAAAATCACCAACAAATTCAACAACCTCAACATTGAAAAAGACCAACCACATCAACAACAACGTTAACTTTAAAAAATACACACAAGTTCAACAAAAAACATTGATAACATCAACAAATTCAACAACAACCTCAACAATGAAAAACACCAACAAACTCAACAACAACCTCAACATTGAAAAACGCCAACAAATTCAACAACAACATCAATATTGAAAAACACCAACAGATTCAACAACCTCAACACTGAATATCAGCAACAAATTCAGCAACAACCTTAACGTTGAAAAACACAAAAAAGTTTAAAAAAAAACCATTGATAACACCAGCAAATTCAACAACGTCAATATTGAAATTTACCAACAAATTCAACGTCCTCAACTTTGAAAATTACCAACAAATTCAACAACAACCTCATCATTGAAAAACGCCAACAAATTCAACAACAACCTCAATATTGAAAATCACCAAAAAATTCAACAACCTTAACGCTGAATATCACCGACAAATTCGCAACAACCTCAAATTTGTAAAACACAAAAAAGTTGAAAAAAAACATTCATAACACCAACAAATTCAACAACAACCTCAACAATGAAAAACACCAAAAAATTAAACAACACCCTCAACATTGAAAGATGCCAACAAATTCAACGACAACCTCAACAATGAAAAACACCAACAAATTCAAAATCAACCTCAACTTTTAAAAGTACAAAAAAGTTCAACAAAATAAACATTGATAACACGAATAATTTCTGCAACAACCTCAACTTTGAGTATCACCAACAAATTCAACAACAACCTTAACTTTTAAAAATACAAACAAGTTCAACAAAAAACATTGATAACACCACCAAATTCAACAACAACCTCAACAATGAAAAACACCACCAAATTCAACAACAACCTCAACAATGAAAAACACCAATAAATTCAACAACAACCTCAACATTGAAAAACAACGACAAATCCAACAACAACCTCAACTTTTAAAAATACAAACAAGTTTGACAAAAAACATTGATAACACCACCAAATTCAACAACAACCTCAACAATGAAAAACACCAACAAATTCAACAACAACCTCAACAATGAAAAACACTAACAAATTCAAAATCAACCTCAACTTTTAAAAGTACAAAAAAGTACAACAAAATAATCATTGATAACACCAATGAATTCAGCAAAAACCTCAACTTTGAAAAACACCAACAAATTCAACAACCTCAACATTGAAAAACACCAACAAATTCAACAACAACCTTCACTTTAAAAAATACACACAAGTTCAACAAAAAACATTGATAACATCAACAAATTCAACAACAACCTCAACAATGAAAAACACCAACAAACTCAACAACAACGTCAACATTGAAAAACACCAACAAAATCAACAACAACCTCAACATTGAAAAACGCCAACAAATTCAACAACAACATCAATATTGAAAAACACCAACAGATTCAAGAACCTCAACACTGAATATCAGCAACAAATTCAGCAACAACCTTAACGTTGGAAAACACAAAAAAGTTTAAAAAAAAACCATTGATAACATCAGCAAATTCAACAACAACGTCAATATTGAAATTCACCAACAAATTCAACGTCCTCAACTTTGAAAATTACCAACAAATTCAACACCAACCTCATCATTGAAAAATGCCAACAAATTCAACAACAACCTCAATATTGAAAATCACCAACAAATTCAACAACCTTAACGCTGAATATCACCGACAAATTCGCAACAACCTCAAATCTGTAAAACACAAAAAAGTTGAAAAAATACATTCATAACACAAACAAATTCAACAACAACCTCAATATTGAAAAACACCAACAAATTCAACAACAACCTCAACAATGAAAAACACCAACAAATTCAACAACAACCTTAATATTGAATAACGCCAACAAATTCAACAGCATCCTCAATATTGAAAATCACCAACAAATTCAACAACCTCAACACTGAATATCGCCAACAAATTCGCAACAACTTCAACTTTCAAAAACACAAAAAAGTTTAAAAAAAAACCATTCATGACACCAACAGATTCAACAATAAGCTTAATATCGAAAATCACCAACAAATTCAACGACCTAAACTTTGAAAAACACCAACAAATTCAACAACAAACAACTTTTAAAAATACAAACAAACTCAAAAAAAAACATTAATAACACTGACTAATTGAACAACAAACTCAATATTGAAAATCACCAACAAATTCAACAACATAAACATTGGAAAACACCAATAAATTCAACAACAACCTCAACATTGAAAAACACCAACAAATTCAACAACAACCTCAACTTTTAAAAATACAAACAAGTTCAACAAAAAAAACATTGATAACACCAAGAAATTCAACAACAAACTCAATATTGAAAATCACCGACAAATTCAACAACATTAGCATTGAAAAAAAGAAAAAAGTTCAAAAAAAACCATTCATAACACCAACAAATTGAACCACAACCTCAATATTGGAAAACATCAACAAATTCAACAACTTCAACTTTGAAAAATACAAACAAGTCCAACAAAATAAACATTGATAACACCAACAAATTCAACAACAACCTCAACAATGAAAAACATCACCAAATTCAACAACAACCTCAACATTGAAAAACACCAGCAAATTCAACATCAACCTCAACTTTGTAAAACGCCAACAATTTCAACAACAACCTCAACAATGAAAAACACCAACAAATTCAAAATCAACCTCAACTTTTAAAAGTACACAAAAGTTCAACAAAATAAACATTGATAACACCAATGAATTCAGCAACAACCTCAACTTTGAAAATTACCAACAAATTAAACAACCTCAACATTGAAAAACATCAATCACTTCAACAACAACCTTAACTTTTAAAAATACACACAAGTTCAACAAAAAATATTGATAACACCAAAAAATTCAACAACAACCTCAACAATGAAAAACACCAACAAATTCAACAACAACCTCAACATTGAAAAATGCCAACAAATTCAACAACATCCTCAATATTGAAAGTCACCAAAAAATTGAACAACCTCAACACTGAATATCACGAACAAATTCTCAACAACTTCAACTTTGAAAAAGCACAAAAAAGTTAAAATAAAACCATTCATGACACCAACAAATTCAACAACAAGCTTAATATTGAAAATCACCAACAAATTCAGCGACCTAAACTTTGAAAACCACCAACAAATTCAACAACAACCTCAACTTTTATAAATACAAACAAATTTTAAAAAAACATTGATAACACCATCAAATTGAACAACAAACTCAATATTGAAAACGACCAACAAATTCAACCAGAACCTCAACTATTTAAAATGCAAACAAGTTCAACAAAAAACATTGATAACACTAGTAAATTCAACAACAACCTCAACTATGAAAAACACAAACAAATTCAACAACAACCTCAACATTGAAAAACACCAACATATTCAAAAACAACCTCAATAATGAATAACACCAAAAAATCCAACAACAACATCAAAATTGAATAATACAAAAAAGTGTAAAAAATAACATTGATAACAGCAACAAATTCAATAACAACCTCAACATTTAAAATCACCAACAAATTCAACAACCTCAACACTGGAAATCACCAACAAATTCAACAACAACCTCAACAATGAAAAACACGAAAAAATTCAACAACAACCGCAACATTTAAAAAAAATAAAAAATTCAACAACAACATCTTCAATGAAAAACACCAAAAAATGCAACAACAACCGCAGCATTGAAAAATACCAACAAATTCAACAACAACCTCAACATTGAAAAATACAAAAAAGTTCAAAAAATAACACTGATAACACCAACAAATTCAACAACAACCTCAATATTGAAAATCACCAACAAATCCAGCAACAACCTCCACTTTGAAAAACACAAAAAAGTTATGAAAAAAACCATTCATGACACCAACAAATTCAACAACAACTTATACATTGAAAAACACCAACAAATTCAACAACAATGTCAACATTGAAAAACAATAAAAAAATTCAGCAACAATCTCAACTTTTAAAACTACAAAAAATTTCAACGAAATAAACATTGACAACACCAACAAATTGAACTACAACCTCAATATTGAAAATCAACAAGAAATTCAACAACAACCTCAATATTGAAAAATACAAAAAAGTTCAAAAAATAACATTGATAACACGAACAAATTCATGAACAACCTCAACATTTAAAATCACCAACAAATTCAGTAACCTCAACAATGAAAATCGACAACAAATTCAACAACAACCTAAAAATTGAAAATCAGCAACAAATTCAACTACAACCTCAACAATAAAAACACCAAAGAATTCAACAAAAACCTTACCATTGAAAAACACCAACACATTCAACAACAACCTCAAATTTTAAAAGTACCAATAAATTCAACGACCTCAACTTAGAAAAACACCAACAAATACAACAAAAACCTCAACATTGAAAATCACCAACAAATTCAATAACAACCTCAACGTTGAAAATCACCAACAAATTCAACAAGAACCGCAACATTGAAAAATAACAACAATTTCAACAAACTCAACGTTGAAAAATGCAAAAAAGTTCACAAAATAACATTGATAACACCCACAAATTCAACAATAAGCTCACTATTGAAAATCACCAACAAATTCAACAACAACCTCAACATTGAAAATCAGCAACAAATTCAACAACAAACTCAACTTTTAAAAACACAAACTTCTTCAACAGAAAAATACATTGATAACATCAACAAATTCAACAACAAACTCAATATTGAAAATCACCAGCAAATTCAACAACACCAACATTGAAAAACACCAACAAATTCAACAACAACCTCAACATTGAAAAAAACCAACAATTTTAACAACAACCACAACATTGAAAAAAACCAAAAAATTCAACAATAACCTCATTATTGAAAAATATCAACAAATTCAACAACAACCTCAACATTGAATAATACAAAAATGTTTAAAAAATAACATTGATAACACCAACAAATTCAACAACAACCTCAACAATGAAAAACACCAACAAATTCAACAACAACCTCAACAATGAAAAATACAAAATAGTTCAAAAAATAACATTGATAAAACGACCAAATTCGGCAACAACCTCAATTTTGAAAATCAACAACAAATTCAACAACAACCTCAACGTTGAAAAACACCAGCAATTTTAACAACAACCTCAACAATGAAAAACACCAAAAAATTCTACACAAACCGCAACATTGCAAAATACAAAAAAGTTCAAAAAATAACATTGATAACACCAACAAATTCAACAACAACCTCAATATTAAAAAACACCAACAAATTCAACAACAACCTCAACTTTGAAAAATACAAAAAAGTTAAATAAATAACATATATAGCACCAACAAATTCAACAACAACCTCAATATTGAAAATCACCAACAAATTCATCAACAACCTCAACATTGAAAATCACCAACAAATTCCACAACCACCTCAATATTGAAAATCACCAGCAAATTCAACAACAACCTCTATATTGAAAATCACCAACAAATTCAACAACAACCTCAATATTAAAATCACCAACACATTCAACAACAACCTCAACATTCAAAAACACCAACAAATTCAACAACAACCGCAACATTGAAAAATCCAAAAAAGTTCAAAAAATAACATTGATAACACCAACAAATTCAACAACAACCTCAATATTGAAAATCACCAACAAATTCAAAAATCTCGACATTGAAAAACAACAACAAATTCAACAACCACCTTAACTTTTAAAAATACAAACAAGTTCAACACAAAACATTGATAACACCAACAAATTAAACAACAACATAAACATTGAACAACGCCAACAAATTCAACAACATCAACATTGAAAAACACGAACAAATTCAACAACAACCTAAGCATTGATAAACACCAATAAATTCAACAACAACCTCAACATTGAATAATGCAAAAAGTTCAATAAATAACGTTGATAACAGCAACTAATTCAACAACAACCTCATGATTGAAAAGCACCAATAAATTCAATAACAGCCGCATCATTGAAAAATACCAAAAATTCAGCAAATCCTCATTATTGAAAATCATTAGTAAATTTAACAACAACCCCAACAATGAAAAACACCAAAAAATTCAACAAAAACCTTAGCATTGAAAATCACCAACAAATTCAACAACAACCTTAACTTTTAAGAATAGAAATAAATTCAACAAAAATCTTTGATAACACCAACATATTGAACAACAACCGCAACATTGAAAAACACCAACAAATTCAACAACAACCACAACATTGAAAAACTACAAAAAATTTAACAACAACCTCAACATTGAAAAATATCAACAAATTCAACAATAAACTCAACAATTAAAAACATCAAAAAATTGAACAACAACCGCAACATTAAAAAATAACAACAAATTCAACAACCTCAGCATTGAAAAATGCAAAAAAGTTCAAAAAATAATATTGAAAGCACCAACAAAGTCAACAACAACCTCAATATTTAAAATCTCCATCAAATTCAAGAAAACACTCAACTTTAAAAAACACAAACAACTTCAAAAAAAAAAAAAATTGATAACACCAACAAATTCAACAACATCAACATTGAAAAACACCAACAAATTCATCAGCAACCTCAACATTGAAAAACACCAACAAATTCAGCAACAACCTCAATATTGAAAATCACCAACAAATTCAACAACAACCACAATATTGAAAAACACCAACAAATTTAACAACAACCAAAATAATGAAAAACACCAAAAAAATTCAACAACAAGCGCATGATTGAAAAATACCAAAAATTTCAACAGCAACCTCAACATTGAAAAACACAAAAAGTTTCAAAAAATAACATTGATAACGCCAACAAATTCAACGACAAACTCAATATTGAAAAATACCAACAAATTCAACAACATCAAGATTGAAAAACAGCAATGAATTCAACATCAAACTCAACATTGAAAAACACCAACAAATTCAACAACAAGCTCAACTTTCAAAAATAAAAAAAAGTTCAAAAAAAAACATGGATAACACCAACAAATTCAACAACAACCTCAACAATGAAAAACAACAAAAAATTCAACAACAACCGCAACATTGAAAAATAACAACAAAATCAACAACCTCAGCATTGGAAAATGCAAAAATGTTCAAAAAATAATATTGATAACACCCACAAATTCAACAACAACCTCAATAGTTAAAATCACCAACAAATTCAACAAAACACTCAACTTTGAAAAACACAAACAACTTCAACAAAAAAAAACATTGATAACACCAACAAATTCAACAAAAAACTCAACATTGATAATCACCAACAAATTCAACAACATCAACATTGAAAAAAACCAACAAATTCAACAACAACCTCAACATTGAAAAACACAAATAAATGCAACCACAACCTCAACATTGAAAATCAACAACAAATTCAACAACAACCTTAACATTGAATAACACCAACAAATTCAACAACAACCTCAACATTGAAAAAGACCAACAAATTCAACAACAACCTCAACAATGAAAAAAACCAAAAAATTCACCAACAACCTCAAAAAATTCAAAAAATAACACTGATAACGCCAACAAATTCAACAACAAATTCAACATTGATAAACACCAATAAATTCAACCACAACCTCAACATTGAATAACACCAACAAATTCAACAACAACCTCAACATTGAAAAAGACAAACAAATTCAACAACAACTTAACAATGAAAAAAACCAAAAAATTCACCAACAACCTCAAAAAGTTCAAAAAATAAAGCTGATAACGCCAACAAATTCAACATTGATAAACACCAATAAATTCAACCACAACATCAACATTGAATAACACCAACAAATTCAACAACAACCTCAACATTGAAAAAGACAAACAAATTCAACAACAACTTAACAATGAAAAAAACCAAATAATTCACCAACAACCTCAAAAAGTTCAAAAAATAAAGCTGATAACGCCAACAAATTCAACAACAAACTCAATATTGAAAATCAACAACAATTTCAACAACAACCTCAACATTGAATAACACCAACAAATTCAACAACAACCTCAATGTTGAAAAAGACCAACAAATTCAACAACAACCTCAACAATGAAAAAAACCAAAAAATTCACCAACAACCTCAAAAAGTTCAAAAAATAAAGCTGATAACGCCAACAAATTCAACAACAAACTCAATATTGAAAATCAACAACAATTTCAACAACAACCTCAACATTGAAAAACGCCAACAAATTTAACAAAAACCTCAACAAATAAAATCAAAAAAATTCAACAACAACCTCAATAATGAAATAACACCAACAAATTCAACAACAAGCTCAACTTTCAAAAATACAAAAAATTTAAAACGAACATTTATAACACCAACAAATTCAACAACAACCTCAACTTTTAAAAGAACAGAAAAAGTTTCCAAAAAAATTGATAACACCAACAAATTCAACAATAAACTCAATATTGAAAACACCAACAAATTCAACAAAAACCTCAACTTATAAAAGAACAAAAAAGTTAAAAAATAACATTGATAACACCAACAAATTCAACAACAACCTCAATATTGAAAATCACCAACAAATTCAACAACAACCTCAACATTGATAAACACCAACAAATTCAACAACAACCTCAAGCTTTTAAAGTACAAAAAAGTTCAAAAAAGAACATTCATAACACCAACAAATTTAACAACATCCTCAATATTGAAAATCACCAACAAATTCAACAACCACCTTTATTTTTAAAAATACAAACAATGTTCAATACAAAACATTGATAACACCAACAGATTAAACAACAACATAAACATTGAAAAGCAAAAACAAATTCAACAACAACATCAACATTGAAAAACACCAACAAATTCAACAACAACCTCAACTTTTAAAAGAACAGTAAAAGTTCAAAAAACAAATTGATAACACCAACAAATTCAACAATAACCTCAATATTGAAAGACACGAACATATTCAACAACAACCTCAATATTGAAAGTCACCAACAAATTCAACAACAACCTCAATATTGAAAGTCACCAACAAATTCAAGAACAACCTCAATATTGAAAAACGCCAACAAATTCAACAACAACCTCAACCTTTAAAAGTACAAAGCAGTTCAAAAAATAACATTGATAACACCAACAAATTCAACAACAACCTCAATATTGAAAATCACCAACAAATTCAACAACCTCAACAGGGAAAATCACCAACAAATTCAAAAACAACATCAACATTGAAAAACAATAAAAAAATTCAGCAACAACCTCAACTTTTAAAAATACAAAAAAGTTCAACCTAAAAAATTGATAACACCAACAAATTCAATAACAACCTCAATATTGAAAGACACGAACATATTCAACAACAACCTCAATATTGAAAGTCACCAACAAATTCAACAACAACCTCACTATTGAAAGTCACCAACAAATTCAACAACAACCTCAATATTGAAAAACGCCAACAAATTCAACAACAACCTCAACCTTTAAAAGTACAAAACAGTTCAAAAAATAACATTGATAACACCAACAAATTCAACAACAACCTCAATATTGAAAATCACCAACAAATCCAACAATGTCAACACTGAAAATCATCAACAAATTCAACAACAACCTCAATAATAAAAAACAACAAATTCAACAACAACCTCAACAAAGAAAAACAACAAAAAATTCAACAACAATCTCAACAATGAAAAACAACAAAAAATTCAACAACAACCACGACATTTAAAAAAAAATATAAAATTCAACAAAAACTGCAACATTGAAAAATACTAACAAATTCAACAACAACCTCAACATTGATAAATACAAAGAAGTTCAAAAAATAACATTGATAACACCAACAAATTCAACAAACAACCTCAATATTGAAAATCACCAACAAATTCAACAACAACCTCAACATTGAAAAACACCAACAAATTCTACAACAACCTCAATATTGAAAATCACCAACAAATTCGCCAACCTCAACACTGAATATCATCAACAAATTCAGCAACAACCTCAACTTTGAAAAACAGAAAACAGTTAAGATAAAAACCGTTCAAAACACCAACAAATTCAACAACAAACTCAATATTGAAAATCATCAACAAATTCAGAGAACTCAACTTTGAAAAACACCAACAAATTAAACAACAACCACACCTTTTAAAAGTAAGAAAAGTTCAACATTATAAACATTGATAACACAAATAAATTCAAAAACAAAGACTACTTTTAAAAATACAAACAAGATCAACAAAATAAACATTGATGACACTATCCAATTCAACATCAACCTCAACATTTAAAATCACCAACAAATTCAGCAACCTCAACACTGAAAAACACCAACAAATTCAACAAAAACATCAACATTGAAAAACAATGAAAAATTCAGCAACAACTTCAACTTTTATAACTACAAAAAATTTCAATGAAATAAACATTGACAAAACCAACCAATTGAACTACAACCTCAACAATGAAAACAACAAAAAATTCAACAAAAACCTCACCATTGAAAAACATCAACAAATTCAACAACAACCTCAACATTGAAAAACACCAACAAATTCAACAATAACCTCAACAATGAAAAACACTAAAAAAACTCAACAAAAACCGCAACATTGAAAAATACCAACAAGTTCTACAACAACCTCAGAATTGAAAAATAAAAAAAAGTTCAGAAAATAACATTGATAACACCAACAAATTCAACAACAAACTCAATATTGAAAATCAACAACAAATTCAACAACCTCAACACTGAATATCACCCACAAATTCAGCAACATTCTCAACATTGAAACAAAAGTTCAAAATAAACCATTGATATCAACAACAAATTCAACAACAACCTCAACATTGAATAACACCAGCAAATTCAACAACAACCTCAACATTGTAAAAGACCAACAAATTCAACAACAACCTCAACAATGAAAAAAAACAAAAAATTCACCAACAACCTCAAAAAGTTCAAAAAATAACACTGATAACGCCAACAAATTCAACAACAAATTCAACATTGATAAACACCAATAAATTCAACCACAACCTCAACATTGAAAATCAACAACAAATACAACAACAACCTCAACATTGAATAACACCAACAAATTCAACAACAACCTCAACATTGAAAAAGACAAACAAATTCAACAACAACTTAACAATGAAAAAAACCAAAAAATTCACCAACAACCTCAAAAAGTTCAAAAAATAAAGCTGATAACGCCAACAAATTCAACAACAGACTCAATATTGAAAATCAAACACAATTTCAACAACAACCTCAACATTGAATAACACCAACAAATTCAACAACAACCTCAACGTTGAAAAAGACCAACAAATTAATCAACAACCTCAACAATGAAAAAAACCAAAAAATTCACCAACAACCTCAAAAAGTTCAAAAAATAACGCTGATAACGCCAACAAATTCAACAACAAACTCAATATTGAAAATCACCAACAAATTCAACAACAACCTCAACATTGAAAAACACCAACAAATTTAACAACAACCTTAACAAATAAAAACAAAAAAATTCAACGACAACTCAACAATGAAAAAACACCAACAAATTCAACAACAAGCTCAACTTACAAAAATACAAAAAATTTAAAACGAACTTTTATAACACCAACAAATTCAACAACAACCTCAATATTGACAGTCACCAACAAATTCAACAACAACCTCAACTTTTAAAGAACAGAAAAAGTTCCAAAAAAAATTGATAACACCAACTAATTCAACAATAAACTCAATATGGAAAAACATCAACAACTTCAACAAAAACCTCAACTTATAAAAGAACAAAAAAGTTTAAAAAAAACATTGATAACATCAACAAATTCAACAACAACCTCAATATTGACAATCACCAACAAATTCAACAACAAAACTCAGCATTGATAAACACCAACAAATTCAACAACAACCTCAAGCTTTTAAAGTACAAAAAAGTTCAAAAAAGAACATTCATAACACCAACAAATTCAACAACATCCTCAATATTGAAAATCACCAACAAATTCAACAACCACCTTTATTTTTAAAAATACAAACAATGTTCAACACAAAACATTGATAACACCAACAAATTAAACAACAACATAAACATTGAAAAACACAAACAAATTCAACAACAACATCAACATTGAAAAACACCAACAAATTCAACAACCACCTCAACATTGAAAAATACAAAAAAGTTCAAAAAATAACATTGATAACACCAACAAATTAAACAACAACCTAAATATTGAAAATCAACAACAATTCAACAACAACCCAACATTAAAAAATGCCAACAAATTCAACACCAACCTCAACCTTTAAAAGTACAAAACAGTTCAAAAAATAACATTGATAACACCAACAAATTCAACAACAAAATCATCAGCAAATTCAACAACAACCTCAATAATAAAAAACAACAAATTCAACAACAACCTCAACAAAGAAATACAACAAAAAATTCAACAACAACCACGACATTTAAAAAAAATATAAAATTCAACAAAACCTGCAACATTGAAAAATACTAACAAATTCAACAACAACATCAACATTGATAAATACAAAGAAGTTCAAAAAATAACATTGATAACACCAACAAATTCAACAAACAACCTCAATATTGAAAATCACCAACAAATTCAACAACAACCTCAACATTGAAAGACACGAACAAATTCAACAACAACCTCAATATTGAAAATCACCAACAAATTCAAAGAACTCAACTTTGATAAACACCAATAAATTAAACAACAACCACAACTTTTAAAAGTAAGAAAAGTTCAACATTATAAACATTGATAACACCAATAAATTCAACAACAACGACTACTTTTAAAAATAAAAACAAGATCAACAAAATAAACATTGATGACACTATCCAATACAACATCAACCTCAACATTTAAAATCACCAACAAATTCAGCAACCTCAACACTGAAAAACACCAACAAATTCAACAACAACATCAACATTGAAAAACAATGAAAAATTCAGCAAAAACCTCAACTTTTATAACCTCAAAAAATTTCAATGAAATAAACATTGACAAAACCAACCAATTGAACTACAACCTCAACAATGAAAACAACAAAAAATTCAACAAAAACCTCACCATTGAAAAACATCAACAAATTCAACAACAATCTCAACATTGAAAAACACCAACAAATTCAACAATAACCTCAACAATGAAAAACACTAAAAAAACTCAACAAAAACCGCAACATTGAAAAATACCAACAAGTTCAACAACAACCTCAGAATTGAAAAATAAAAAAAAGTTCAGAAAATAACATTGATAACACCAACAAATTCAACAACAAACTCAATATTGAAAATCAACAACAAATTCAACAACCTCAACACTGAATATCACCCACAAATTCAGCAACATTCTCAACATTGAAACAAAAGTTCAAAATAAACCATTGATAACAACAACAAATTCAACAACAACCTCAATATTGAATATCACCAACAAATTCAACGACCTCAACTTTCAAAAACACCAACAAATGCAACAACAACCTCAACTTTTAAAAGTACATAAAAGATGAAAAAAGAACATTGATAACACCAACAAATTCAACAACCTCAACATTGAAAAACACCAACAAATTCAACAACAACCTCAACACTGAATATCACCAACAAATTCATCAACAACCTCAATATAGAAAATCACCAGCAATTTTAAAAGCCTCACCATTTAAAAACACACAAAAGTTAATAAAATACATTGATAACACCAACAAATTCATCAACAACCTCAACATTTTAAATCACCAACAAATTCAGTAACCTCAACAATGAAAATCACCAACAAATTCAACAACAACATCAACATTGAAAAACAATATAAAATTCAGCAACAAACCCAATTTTAAAAACTACAAAAAAGTTCAACAAAATAAACATTGACAACGCCCACAAATTCAACTACAACCTCAATCTTGAAAATATCCAACAAATTCAACAAAATCCTCAATATTGAAAATCACCAACAATTTCAAAAAGCTCAATACAGAATATCACCAACAAATTCAGCAACAACCTCAACTTTGAAAAACACAAAAAAGTTCCAAAAAAAACATTCATCACACCAACAAATTCAACAACAACCTCAATATTGAAAATTACCAAGAAAGTCAACAACCTCAACTTAGAAAAACAAAAACAAATTCAACAACAACCTCACCATTGAAAACCACCAATAAATTCAACAACAAACGCAACGTTGAAAAACACGATCAAATTCAACAACAACCTCAACAAAGATAAACAACAAAAAATTCAACAACAATCTCAACAATGAAAAACAACAAAAAATTCAACAACAACCACGACATTTAAAAAAAATATAAAATTCAACAAAAACTGCAACATTGAAAAATACTAACAAATTCAACAACAACCTCAACATTGATAAATACAAAGAAGTTCAAAAAATAACATTGATAACACCAACAAATTCAACAAACAACCTCAATATTGAAAATCACCAACAAATTCAACAACAGCCTCAAAATTGAAAAACACCAACAAATTCTACAACAACCTCAATATTGAAAATCACCAACAAATTCGCCAACCTCAACACTGAATATCATCAACAAATTCAGCAACAACCTCAACTTTGAAAAACAGAAAACAATTAAGATAAAAACCGTTCAAAACACCAACAAATTCAACAACAAACTCAATATTGAAAATCATCAACAAATTCAAAGAACTCAACTTTGAAAAACACCAACAAATTAAACAACAACCACACCTTTTAAAAGTAAGAAAAGTTCAACATTATAAACATTGATAACACCAATAAATTCAACAACAAAGACTACTTTTAAAAATACAAACAAGATCAACAAAATAAACATGGATGACACTATCCAATTCAACATCAACCTCAACATTTAAAATCACCAACAAATTCAGCAACCTCAACACTGAAAAACACCAACAAATTCAACAAAAACATCAACATTGAAAAACAATGAAA
Organism: Cetorhinus maximus; assembly: GCF_964194155.1. Taxonomy (NCBI): domain Eukaryota; kingdom Metazoa; phylum Chordata; class Chondrichthyes; order Lamniformes; family Cetorhinidae; genus Cetorhinus; species Cetorhinus maximus. The sequence continues at coordinate 471,335 of NW_027596204.1, forward strand.
AATTCAGCAACAACCTCAACTTTTATAACTACAAAAAATTTCAATGAAATAAACATTGACAAAACCAACCAATTGAACTACAACCTCAACAATGAAAACAACAAAAAATTCAACAAAAACCACACCATTGATAAACATCAACAAATTCAACAACAACCTCAACATTGAAAAACAATGAAAAATTCAGCAAAAACCTCAACTTTTATAACCTCAAAAAATTTCAATGAAATAAACATTGACAAAACCAACCAATTGAACTACAACCTCAACAATGAAAACAACAAAAAATTCAACAAAAACCTCACCATTGAAAAACATCAACAAATTCAACAACAATCTCAACATTGAAAAACACCAACAAATTCAACAATCACCTCAACAATGAAAAACACTAAAAAAACTCAGCAAAAACCGCAACATTGAAAAATACCAACAAGTTCAACAACAACCTCAGAATTGAAAAATAAAAAAAAGTTCAGAAAATAACATTGATAACACCAACAAATTCAACAACAAACTCAATATTGAAAATCAACAACAAATTCAACAACCTCAACACTGAATATCACCCACAAATTCAGCAACATTCTCAACATTGAAACAAAAGTTCAAAATAAACCATTGATAACAACAACAAATTCAACAACAACCTCAATATTGAATATCACCAACAAATTCAACGACCTCAACTTTCAAAAACACCAACAAATGCAACAACAACCTCAACTTTTAAATGTACATAAAAGATGAAAAAAGAACATTGATAACACCAACAAATTCAACAACCTCAACACTGAATATCACCAACAAATTCATCAACAACCTCAATATAGAAAATCACCAGCAATTTTAAAAGCCTCACCATTTAAAAACACACAAAAGTTAATAAAATACATTGATAACACCAACAAATTCATCAACAACCTCAACATTTTAAATCACCAACAAATTCAGTAACCTCAACAATGAAAATCACCAACAAATTCAACAACAACATCAACATTGAAAAACAATATAAAATTCAGCAACAAACCCAATTTTAAAAACTAAGTTAAAAACTTAACTAAGTTAAAAAGTTCAACAAAATAAACATTGACAACGCCCACAAATTCAACTACAACCTCAATCTTGAAAATATCCAACAAATTCAACAAAATCCTCAATATTGAAAATCACCAACAATTTCAAAAAGCTCAATACAGAATATCACCAACAAATTCAGCAACAACCTCAACTTTGAAAAACACAAAAAAGTTCCAAAAAAAACATTCATCACACCAACAAATTCAACAACAACCTCAATATTGAAAATTACCAAGAAAGTCAACAACCTCAACTTAGAAAAACAAAAACAAATTCAACAACAACCTCACCATTGAAAACCACCAATAAATTCAACAACAAACGCAACATTGAAAAACACGATCAAATTCAACAACAACCTCAACAAAGAAAAACACCAACAAATTCAACAAACAACCTCAATATTGAAAATCACCAACAAACTCAACAACAACCACAACAATGAAAAAAACCAAAAAAATTCAACAAAAAACTCAACATTGAAAAACACCAAAACATTCAACAAAAACATCAACTTTTAAAAGTACAAAAAAGTTTAAAAAAAATTGATAACACCAACAAATTCAACAACAACCTCAATATTGAAAATCACCAACAAATTCAACAACTGCCTCAATATTGAAAATCACCAACAAATTCAACAAAAACATCAACATTGAAAAACACCAACAAATTCAACAACAACCTCAACGTTTTAAAGTACAAAAAAGTTCAAAAAAGAACATTGATAACACCAACAAATTCAACAACAACCTCAATATTGAAAATCACCAACAAATTCAACAACCTCAATATTGAAAAACACCAACAAATTCAACAACCACCTCAACTTTTAAAAATGCAAACAAGTTCAACACAAAAAATTGATAACACCAACAAATTAAACAACAACATCAACAATGAAAAACAACAAAAAATTCAACAACAACCGCAAATTTGAAAAATAATATCAAATTCAACAACCTCAACATTGAAAAATGCAAAAAAGTTCAAAATATAACACTGATAACACCAACAAATTCAACAACAACCTCAACATTGAACAACGCCAACAAATTAAACAACACACTCAACTTTTAAATACACAAACAACTTCAACTAAAAAACCATTCATAACACCAACAAATTCAACAACAAACTCAATATTGAAAATCACCAGCAAATTCAACAACATCAACATTGAGAAACACCTACAAATTCAACAACAACCTCAACATTGAAAAACACCAATAAATTCAACAACAACCTCAACAGTGAAAAACACCAACAATTTCAACAACAACTTCAACTTTGAATAATGCAAAAATTTCAATAAATAACGTTGATAACAGCAACAAATTCAACAACAACCTCATGATTGAAAAACACCAAAAAATTCAACCGCATCATTGAAAAATACCGACAAATTCAGCAAAACCTCATTATTGAAAATCATCAACAAATTCGACAACAACCACAAAATTGAAAAACACCAACAAATTTAACAACAAACTCAACAATGAAAAACACCAAAAAATTCAACAAAAACCTCAGCATTGAAAATCACCAACAAATTCAACAACCTCAACATTGAAAAACACCATCAAATTCAACAACCATAACTTTTAAAAATACAAATAAATTCAACAAAAATCTTTGATAACACCAACAAATTCAACAACAACCTCAACATTGAACAACACCAACAAATTCAACAGCAACCTCAACATTGAAAAACACCAACACATTCAACAACAACATCAACATTGAAAAACATCAACAAATTCAACAACAAATTTAACATTGAAAAATACAAAAAAATTCAACAACAACCTCAACATTGAAAAACACCAACAAATTCAACAATCACCTCAAAATTGAAAAATACTAAAAAGGTCAAAAAATAAAATTGATAACACCAACAAATTAAACAACACCCTAAATAATGAAAATCAAAAACAGTTCAACAACAACCCAACATTTAAAAACGCCAACAAATTCAACAACAAACTCAACTTTAAAAAATACAAAAAAGTTCAAAAAATAACATTGATAACACCAACAAATTAAACCACAAACTCAACATTGAAAAACACCAACACATTCAACAAAAACATCAACTTTTAAAAGTACAAAAAAGTTTAAAAAAAAACATTGATAACAACAACAAATTCAACAACAACCTCAATATTGAAAATCACCAACAAATTCAACAACCTCAACATTGAAAAACAACAAAAAATTCAACAACCACCTTAAACTTTTAAAAATACAAGCAACTTCAACACAAAACATTGATAACACCAACAAATTAAACAACAACCTAAACATTGAAAAACACCAACAAATTCAACAACAACCTCAACAATGAAAAACAACAAAAAATTCAACAACAACCGCAACTTTGAAAAATAATATCAAATTCAACAACCTCAACATTGAAAAATGCAAAAAAGTCCAAAATATAACAATGATAACACCAACAAATTCAGCAACAACCTCAACATTGAACAACGCCAACAAATTAAACAACACACTCAACTTTTAAATACACAAACAACATCAACAAAAAAAACATTCATAACACCAACAAATTCATCAACAGATTCAATATTGAAAATCACCAACAAATTCAAAGAACTCAACTTTGAAAAACACCAACAAATTAAACAACAACCACAACTTTTAAAAGTAAGAAAAGTTCAACATTATAAACATTGATAACACCAATAAATTCAACAACAAGCACAACTTTTTTAAATACAAACAAGATCAACAAAATAAACATTGATGACACTATCCAATTCAACATCAAACTCAACATTTAAAATCACCAACAAATTCAGCAACCTCAACACTGAAAAACACCAACAAATTCAACAACAACATCAACATTGAAAAACAATGAAAAATTCAGCAACAACCTCAACTTTTTTAACTACAAAAAATTTCAATGGAATAAACATTGACAAAACCAACCAATTGAACTAAAACCTCAACAATGAAATCAACAAAAAATTCAACAAAAACCTCACCATTGAAAAACATCAGCAAATTCAAAAACAACCTCAACATTGAAAAACACCAACAAATTCAACAATAACCTCAACAATGAAAAACACTAAAAAAATTCAACAAAAACCGCAACATTGAAAAATAGCAACAAGTTCAACAACAACCTCAGAATTGAAAAATAAAAAAAAGTTCAGAAAATAACATTGATAACACCAACAAATTCAACAACAAACTCAATATTGAAAATCAACAACAAATTCAACAACCTCAACACTGAATATCACCAAAAAATTCAGCAACATTCTCAACTTTGAAACAAAAGTTCAAAAAAAAACATTGATAACAACAACAAATTCAACAGCAACCTCAGTATTGAATATCACCAACAAATGCAACGATCTCAACTTTCAAAAACACCAACAAATGCAACAACAACCTCAACTTCTAAATGTACAAAAAAGGTCAAAAAATAACATTGATAACACCAACAAATTAAACAACAACCTAAATATTGAAAATCAACAACAATTCAACAACAACCCAACATTAAAAAACGCCAACAAATTCAACAACAAACTCAACTTTAAAAAATACAAAAAAGTTCAAAAAATAACATTGATAACACCAACAAATTAAACCACAAACTCAATATTGAAAAACACCAACAAATTTAACAACAACCACAACAATGAAAAAAACCAAAAAATTCAACAAAAAACTCAACATTGAAAAACACCAACACATTCAACAAAAACATCAACTTTTAAAAGTACAAAAAAAGTTTAAAAAAAAACATTGATAACACCAACAAATTCATCAACAACCTCAATATTGAAAATCACCAACAAATTCAACAACTGCCTCAATATTGAAAATCACCAACAAATTCAACAAAAACCTCAACATTGAAAAACAACAACAAATTCAACAACAACCTCAAGGTTTTAAAGTACAAAAAAGTTCAAAAAAGAACATTGATAACACCAACAAATTAAACAACAACATCAACAATGAAAATCACCAACAAATTCAACAACAACCTCAATATTGAAAATCACCAACAAATTCAACAACCTCAACATTGAAAAACAACAAAAAATTCAACAACCACCTTAACTTTCAAAAATACAAACAACTTCAACACAAAACATTGATAACACCAACAAATTAAACAAGAACATCAACAATGAAAAACACCAACAAATTCAACAACAACTTCAACATTGAAAAACACCAACAAATTCAACAACAACCTCAACAACGAAAAACAACAAAAAATTCAACAACAACCGCAACTTTGAAAAATAATATCAAATTCAACAACCTCAACATTGAAAAATGCAAAAAAGTTCAAAATATAACATTGATAACACCAACAAATTCAGCAACAACCTCAACATTGAACACTGCCAACAAATTAAACAACACACTCAACTTTTAAATACACAAACAACATCAACAAAAAAAACATTCATAACACCAACAAATTCAACAACAGATTCAATATTGAAAATCACCAACAAATTCAAAGAACTCAACTTTGAAAAACACCAACAAATTAAACAACAACCACAACTTTTAAAAGTAAGAAAAGTTCAACATTATAAACATTGATAACACCAATAAATTCAACAACAACCACAACTTTTTTAAATACAAACAAAATCAACAAAATAAACATTGATGACACTATCCAATTCAACATCAAGCTCAACATTTAAAATCACCAACAAATTCAGCAACCTCAACACTGAAAAACACCAACAAATTCAACAACAACATCAACATTGAAAAGCAATGAAAAATTCAGCAACAACCTCAACTTTTATAACTACAAAAAATTTCAATGAAATAAACATTGACAAAACCAACCAATTGAACTACAACCTCAACAATGAAAAAAACAAAAAATTCAACAAAAACCTCACCATTGAAAAACATCAACAAATTCAACAACAACCTCAGCATTGAAAAACACCATCAAATTCAACTACAACTTCAACTTTGAAAAATACAAAAAGTTCAAAAAATAACATTGATAACACCAACAAATTCAACAACAAACACAATATTGAAAGTCACCAACAAATTCATCAGCAACCTCAACATTGAAAAACACCAACAAATTCAGCAACAACCTCAATATTGAAAATCACCAACAAATTCAACAACAACCACAATATTGAAAAATAGCAACAAGTTCAACAACAACCTCAGAATTGAAAAATAAAAAAAAGTTCAGAAAATAACATTGATAACACCAACAAATTCAACAACAAACTCAATATTGAAAATCAACAACAAATTCAACAACCTCAACACTGAATATCACCAAAAAATTCAGCAACATTCTCAACTTTGAAACAAAAGTTCAAAAAAAAACATTGATAACAACAACAAATTCAACAGCAACCTCAGTATTGAATATCACCAACAAATGCAACGATCTCAACTTTCAAAAACACCAACAAATGCAACAACAACCTCAACTTCTAAATGTACAAAAAAGGTCAAAAAATAACATTGATAACACCAACAAATTAAACAACAACCTAAATATTGAAAATCAACAACAATTCAACAACAACCCAACATTAAAAAACGCCAACAAATTCAACAACAAACTCAACTTTAAAAAATACAAAAAAGTTCAAAAAATAACATTGATAACACCAACAAATTAAACCACAAACTCAATATTGAAAAACACCAACAAATTTAACAACAACCACAACAATGAAAAAAACCAAAAAATTCAACAAAAAACTCAACATTGAAAAACACCAACACATTCAACAAAAACATCAACTTTTAAAAGTACAAAAAAAGTTTAAAAAAAAACATTGATAACACCAACAAATTCATCAACAACCTCAATATTGAAAATCACCAACAAATTCAACAACTGCCTCAATATTGAAAATCACCAACAAATTCAACAAAAACCTCAACATTGAAAAACAACAACAAATTCAACAACAACCTCAAGGTTTTAAAGTACAAAAAAGTTCAAAAAAGAACATTGATAACACCAACAAATTAAACAACAACATCAACAATGAAAATCACCAACAAATTCAACAACAACCTCAATATTGAAAATCACCAACAAATTCAACAACCTCAACATTGAAAAACAACAAAAAATTCAACAACCACCTTAACTTTCAAAAATACAAACAACTTCAACACAAAACATTGATAACACCAACAAATTAAACAAGAACATCAACAATGAAAAACACCAACAAATTCAACAACAACTTCAACATTGAAAAACACCAACAAATTCAACAACAACCTCAACAACGAAAAACAACAAAAAATTCAACAACAACCGCAACTTTGAAAAATAATATCAAATTCAACAACCTCAACATTGAAAAATGCAAAAAAGTTCAAAATATAACATTGATAACACCAACAAATTCAGCAACAACCTCAACATTGAACACTGCCAACAAATTAAACAACACACTCAACTTTTAAATACACAAACAACATCAACAAAAAAAACATTCATAACACCAACAAATTCAACAACAGATTCAATATTGAAAATCACCAACAAATTCAAAGAACTCAACTTTGAAAAACACCAACAAATTAAACAACAACCACAACTTTTAAAAGTAAGAAAAGTTCAACATTATAAACATTGATAACACCAATAAATTCAACAACAACCACAACTTTTTTAAATACAAACAAAATCAACAAAATAAACATTGATGACACTATCCAATTCAACATCAAGCTCAACATTTAAAATCACCAACAAATTCAGCAACCTCAACACTGAAAAACACCAACAAATTCAACAACAACATCAACATTGAAAAGCAATGAAAAATTCAGCAACAACCTCAACTTTTATAACTACAAAAAATTTCAATGAAATAAACATTGACAAAACCAACCAATTGAACTACAACCTCAACAATGAAAAAAACAAAAAATTCAACAAAAACCTCACCATTGAAAAACATCAACAAATTCAACAACAACCTCAGCATTGAAAAACACCATCAAATTCAACTACAACTTCAACTTTGAAAAATACAAAAAGTTCAAAAAATAACATTGATAACACCAACAAATTCAACAACAAACACAATATTGAAAGTCACCAACAAATTCATCAGCAACCTCAACATTGAAAAACACCAACAAATTCAGCAACAACCTCAATATTGAAAATCACCAACAAATTCAACAACAACCACAATATTGAAAAACACCAACAAGTTTAACAACAACCACAAAAATGAAAAACACCAAAAAATTCAACAAAAACCGCACGATTGAAAAATACCAAAAATTTCAACAACAACCACAACTTTGAAAAACACAAAAACACACAATAACATTGATAACGCCAACAAATTCAATGACAAACTCAATATTGAAAAACACCAACAAATTCAACAACATCAAGATTGAAAAACACCAATAAATTCAACATCAAACTCAGCATTGAAAGACACCAACAAATTCAACAACAAGCTCAACTTTCAAAAATAAAAAAAAGTTCAAAAAATAACATGGATAACACCAACAAATTCAACAACAACCTCAACAATGAAAAACACCAAAAAATTCAACAACAACCGCAACATTGAAAAATAACAACACATTCAACAACCTCAGCATTGGAAAATGCAAAAATGTTCAAAAAATAATATTGATAACACCAACAAATTCAACCACAACCTCAATATTTAAAATCTCCAACAAATTCAACAAAACACTCAACTTTGAAAAACACTTCAACAAAAAAAAACATTGATAACACCAACAAATTCAACAACAAACTCAATATTGAAAATCACCAACAAATTCAGCAACATCAACATTGAAAAAAACCAACAAATTCAAAAACAACCTCAACATTGAAAAACACCAATAAATTCAACCACAACCTCAACATTGAAAATCAACAACAAATTCAGCAACAACCTCAACATTGAATAACACCAACAAATTCAACAACCTCAACATTGAAAAAGACCAACAAATTCAACAACAACCTCAACATTGAAAAAGACCAACAAATTCAACAACAACCTCAACAATGAAAAAAACCAAAAAATTCACCAACAACCTCAAAAAGTTCAAAAAATAACGCTGATAACGCCAACAAATTCAACAACAAACTCAATATTGAAAATCACCAACAAATTCAACAACAACCTCAACATTGAAAAACACCAACAAATTTAACAACAAACTCAACAAATAAAAACAAAAAAATTCAACAACAACCTCAACAATGAAAAAACACCAACAAATTCAACAACAAGCTCAACTTTCAAAAATACAAAAAATTTAAAAAGAACATTTATAACACCAACAAATTCAACAACAACCTCAATATTGACAGTCACCAACAAATTCAGCAACAACCTCAACTTTTAAAAGAACAGAAAAAGTTCAAAAAAAAATTGATAACACCAACAAATTCAACAATAACCTCAATATTGAAAGACACCAACAAATTCAACAACAACCTCAATATTGAAAGACACCAACAAATTCAACAACAACCTCAACATTGAAAAACATCAACAAATTCAACAACAACCTCAACATTGAAAAATACAAAAAAGTTCAAAAAATAAAATTGAAAATCACCAACAAATTTAATAACAACCACAACAATGAAAAACACCAACAAATTCAACAAAAACCTCAACTTGTAAAAGTACAAAAAAGTTAAAAAAAAACATTGATAACACCAACAAATTCAACAACAACCTCAATATTGACAATCACGAACAAATTCAACAACAAAACTCAACATTGATAAACACCAACAAATTCAACAACAACCTCAAGCTTTTAAAGTACAAAAATGTTCAAAAAAGAACATTCATAACACCAACAAATTCAACAACATCCTCAATATTGAAAATCACCAACAAATTCAACAACCACCTTAACTTTTAAAAATACAAACAATGTTCCACACATAACATTGATAACACCAACAAATTAAACAACAACATAAACATTGAAAAACACAAACAAATTCAACAACAACATGAACATTGAAAAACACCAACAAATTCAACAACCACCTCAACATTGAAAAATACAAAAAAGTTCAAAAAATAACATTGATAACACCAACAAATTAAACAACAACCTAAATATTGAAAATCAACAACAATTCAACCACAACCCAACATTAAAAAATGCCAACAAATTCAACAACAACCTCTATATTGACAGTCACCAACAAATTCAACAACAACCTCAACTTTTAAAAGAACAGTAAAAGTTCAAAAAACAAATTGATAACACCAACAAATTCAACAATAACCTCAATATTGAAAGACACGAACATATTCAACAACAACCTCAATATTGAAAGTCACCAACAAATTAAACAACAACCTCAATATTGAAAGTCACCAACAAATTCAACAACAACCTCAATATTGAAAAACGCCAACAAATCAACAACAACCTCAACCTTTAAAAGTACAAAACAGTTCAAAAAATAACATTGATAAGACCAGCAAATTCAACAACAACCGCAATATTGAAAATCACCAACAAATTCAACAACCTCAACAGTGAAAATCACCAACAAATTCAAAAACAACATCAACATTGAAAAACAATAAAAAATTCAGCAACAACCTCAACTTTTAAAAATACAAACAAGTTCAACATAAAAAATTGATAACACCAACAAATTCAATAACAACCTCAACATGTAAAATCACCAACAAATTCAACAACCTCAACACTGAAAATCATCAACAAATTCAACAACAACCTCAATAATAAAAAAACAACAAATTCAACAACAACCTCAACAAAGAAAAACAACAAACAATTCAACAGCAATCTCAACAATGAAAAACACCAAAAAAATCAACAACAACCACGATATTTAAAAGAAATATAAAATTCAACAACAACTGCAACATTGAAAAATACTAACAAATTCAACAACAACCTCAACATTGATAAATACAAAGAAGTTCAAAAAATAACATTGATAACACCAACAAATTCAACGACAAACTCAATATTGAAAAACACCAACAAATTCAACAACATCAAGATTGAAAAACACCAATAAATTCAACATCAAACTCAGCATTGAAAGACACCAACAAATTCAACAACAAGCTCAACTTTCAAAAATAAAAAAAAATTCAAAAAATAACATGGATAACACCAACAAATTCAACAACAACCTCAACAATGAAAAACACCAAAAAATTCAACAACAACCGCAACATTGAAAAATAGCAACACATTCAACAACCTCAGCATTGGAAAATGCAAAAATGTTCAAAAAATAATATTGATAACACCAACAAATTCAACAACAACCTCAATATTTAAAATCTCCAACAAATTCAACAAAACACTCAACTTTGAAAAACACAAACAACTTCAACATAAAAAAACATTGATAACACCAACAAATTCAACAACAAACTCAATATTGAAAATCACCAACAAATTCAGCAACATCAACATTGAAAAAAACCAACAAATTCAAAAACAACCTTAACATTGAAAAACACCAACAAATTCAACCACAACCTCAACATTGAAAATCAACAACAAATTCAGCAACAACCTCAACATTGAATAACACCAACAAATTCAACAACAACCTCAACATTGAAAAAGACCAACAAATTCAACAACAACCTCAACATTGAAAAAGACCAACAAATTCAACAACAACCTCAACAATGAAAAAAACCAAAAAATTCACCAACAACCTCAAAAAGTTCAAAAAAATAACGCTGGTAACGCCAACAAATTCAACAACAAACTCAATATTGAAAATCACCAACAAATTCAACAACAACCTCAACATTGAAAAACACCAACAAATTTAACAACAACCTCAACAAATAAAAACAAAAAAATTCAACAACAACCTCAACAATGAAAAAACACCAACAAATTCAACAACAAGCTCAACTTTCAAAAATACAAAAAATTTAAAAAGGTCATTTATAACACCAACAAATTCAACAATAACCTCAATATTGACAGTCACCAACAAATTCAGCAACAACCTCAACTTTTAAAAGAACAGAAAAAGTTCAAAAAAAATTGATAACACCAACAAATTCAACAATAACCTCAATATTGAAGGACACCAACAAATTCAACAGCAACTTCAATATTGAAAGACACCAACAAATTCAACAACAACCTCAACATTGAAAAATACAAAAAAGTTCAAAAAATAAAATTGAAAATCACCAACAAATTTAATAACAACCACAACAATGAAAAACACCAACAAATTCAACAAAAAACTCAATATTGAAAAACACCAACAAATTCAACAAAAACCTCAACTTGTAAAAGTACAAAAAAGTTAAAAAAAAACATTGATAACACCAACAAATTCAACAACAACCTCAATATTGACAATCACCAACAAATTCAACAACAAAACTCAACATTGATAAACACCAACAAATTCAACAACAACCTCAAGCTTTTAAAGTACAAAAAAGTTCAAAAAAGAACATTCATAACACCAACAAATTCAACAACATCCTCAATATTGAAAATCACCAACAAATTCAACAACCACCTTAACTTTTAAAAATACAAACAATGTTCCACACAAAACATTGATAACACCAACAAATTAAACAACAACATAAACATTGAAAAACACAAACAAATTCAACAACAACATCAACATTGAAAAACACCAACAAATTCAACAACCACCTCAACATTGAAAAATACAAAAAAGTTCAAAAAATAACATTGATAACACCAACAAATTAAACAACAACCTAAATATTGAAAATCAACAACAATTCAACAACAACCCAACATTAAAAAATGCCAACAAATTCAACAACAACCTCTATATTGACAGTCACCAACAAATTCAACAACAACCTCAACTTTTAAAAGAACAGTAAAAGTTCAAAAAACAAATTGATAACACCAACAAATTCAACAATAACCTCAATATTGAAAGACACGAACATATTCAACAACAACCTCAATATTGAAAGTCACCAACAAATTCAACAACAACCTCAATATTGAAAGTCACCAACAAATTCAACAACAACCTCAATATTGAAAAACGCCAACAAATTCAACAACAACCTCAACCTTTAAAAGTACAAAACAGTTCAAAAAATAACATTGATAAGACCAGCAAATTCAACAACAACCTCAATATTGAAAATCACCAACAAATTCAACAACCGCAACAGTGAAAATCACTAACAAATTCAAAAACAACATCAACATTGAAAAACAATAAAAAATTCAGCAACAACCTCAACTTTTAAAAATACAAACAAGTTCAACATAAAAAATTGATAACACCAACAAATTCAATAACAACCTCAACATGTAAAATCACCAACAAATTCAACAACCTCAACACTGAAAATCATCAACAAATTCAACAACAACCTCAATAATAAAAAACAACAAATTCAACAACAACCTCAACAAAGAAAAACAACAAACAATTCAACAGCAATCTCAACAATGAAAAACACCAAAAAAATCAACAACAACCACGACATTTAAAAGAAATATAAAATTCAACAACAACTGCAACATTGAAAAATACTAACAAATTCAACAACAACCTCAACATTGATAAATACAAAGAAGTTCAAAAAATAACATTGATAGCACCAACAAATTCAACAAACAACCTCAATATTGAAAATCACCAACAAATTCAACAACAACCTCAACATTGAAAAACACCAACAAATTCAACAACAACCTCAATATTGAAAATCACCAACAAATTCAAAGAACTCAACTTTGATAAACACCAATAAATTAAACAACAACCACAACTTTTAAAAGTAAGAAAAGTTCAACATTATAAACATTGATAACACCAATAAATTCAACAACAACGACTACTTTTAAAAATAAAAACAAGATCAACAAAATAAACATTGATGACACTATCCAATACAACATCAACCTCAACATTTAAAATCACCAACAAATTCAGCAACCTCAACACTGAAAAACACCAACAAATTCAACAACAACATCAACATTGAAAAACAATGAAAAATTCAGCAAAAACCTCAACTTTTATAACCTCAAAAAATTTCAATGAAATAAACATTGACAAAACCAACCAATTGAACTACAACCTCAACAATGAAAACAACAAAAAATTCAACAAAAACCTCACCATTGAAAAACATCAACAAATTCAACAACAATCTCAACATTGAAAAACACCAACAAATTCAACAATAACCTCAACAATGAAAAACACTAAAAAAACTCAACAAAAACCGCAACATTGAAAAATACCAACAAGTTCAACAACAACCTCAGAATTGAAAAATAAAAAAAAGTTCAGAAAATAACATTGATAACACCAACAAATTCAACAACAAACTCAATATTGAAAATCAACAACAAATTCAACAACCTCAACACTGAATATCACCCACAAATTCAGCAACATTCTCAACATTGAAACAAAAGTTCAAAATAAACCATTGATAACAACAACAAATTCAACAACAACCTCAATATTGAATATCACCAACAAATTCAACGACCTCAACTTTCAAAAACACCAACAAATGCAACAACAACCTCAACTTTTAAAAGTACATAAAAGATGAAAAAAGAACATTGATAACACCAACAAATTCAACAACCTCAACACTGAATATCACCAACAAATTCATCAACAACCTCAATATAGAAAATCACCAGCAATTTTAAAAGCCTCACCATTTAAAAACACACAAAAGTTAATAAAATACATTGATAACACCAACAAATTCATCAACAACCTCAACATTTTAAATCACCAACAAATTCAGTAACCTCAACAATGAAAATCACCAACAAATTCAACAACAACATCAACATTGAAAAACAATATAAAATTCAGCAACAAACCCAATTTTAAAAACTACAAAAAAGTTCAACAAAATAAACATTGACAACGCCCACAAATTCAACTACAACCTCAATCTTGAAAATATCCAACAAATTCAACAAAATCCTCAATATTGAAAATCACCAACAATTTCAAAAAGCTCAATACAGAATATCACCAACAAATTCAGCAACAACCTCAACTTTGAAAAACACAAAAAAGTTCCAAAAAAAACATTCATCACACCAACAAATTCAACCACAACCTCAATATTGAAAATTACCAAGAAAGTCAACAACCTCAACTTAGAAAAACAAAAACAAATTCAACAACAACCTCACCATTGAAAACCACCAATAAATTCAACAACAAACGCAACATTGAAAAACACGATTAAATTCAACAACAACCTCAACAAAGAAAAACACCAACAAATTCAACAAACAACCTCAATATTGAAAATCACCAACAAACTCAACAACAACCACAACAATGAAAAAAACCAAAAAAATTCAACAAAAAACTCAACATTGAAAAACACCAAAACATTCAACAAAAACATCAACTTTTAAAAGTACAAAAAAGTTTAAAAAAAATTGATAACACCAACAAATTCAACAACAACCTCAATATTGAAAATCACCAACAAATTCAACAAAAACATCAACATTGAAAAACACCAACAAATTCAACAACAACCTCAACGTTTTAAAGTACAAAAAAGTTCAAAAAAGAACATTGATAACACCAACAAATTCAACAACAACCTCAATATTGAAAATCACCAACAAATTCAACAACCTCAATATTGAAAAACACCAACAAATTCAACAACCACCTCAACTTTTAAAAATGCAAACAAGTTCAACACAAAAAATTGATAACACCAACAAATTAAACAACAACATCAACAATGAAAAACAACAAAAAATTCAACAACAACCGCAAATTTGAAAAATAATATCAAATTCAACAACCTCAACATTGAAAAATGCAAAAAAGTTCAAAATATAACACTGATAACACCAACAAATTCAACAACAACCTCAACATTGAACAACGCCAACAAATTAAACAACACACTCAACTTTTAAATACACAAACAACTTCAACTAAAAAACCATTCATAACACCAACAAATTCAACAACAAACTCAATATTGAAAATCACCAGCAAATTCAACAACATCAACATTGAGAAACACCTACAAATTCAACAACAACCTCAACATTGAAAAACACCAATAAATTCAACAACAACCTCAACAGTGAAAAACACCAACAATTTCAACAACAACTTCAACTTTGAATAATGCAAAAATTTCAATAAATAACGTTGATAACAGCAACAAATTCAACAACAACCTCATGATTGAAAAACACCAAAAAATTCAACCGCATCATTGAAAAATACCGACAAATTCAGCAAAACCTCATTATTGAAAATCATCAACAAATTCGACAACAACCACAAAATTGAAAAACACCAACAAATTTAACAACAAACTCAACAATGAAAAACACCAAAAAATTCAACAAAAACCTCAGCATTGAAAATCACCAACAAATTCAACAACCTCAACATTGAAAAACACCATCAAATTCAACAACCATAACTTTTAAAAATACAAATAAATTCAACAAAAATCTTTGATAACACCAACAAATTCAACAACAACCTCAACATTGAAAAACACCAACAAATTCAACAGCAACCTCAACATTGAAAAACACCAACACATTCAACAACAACATCAACATTGAAAAACATCAACAAATTCAACAACAAATTTAACATTGAAAAATACAAAAAAATTCAACAACAAACGCAACATTGAAAAATAACACCAAATTCAACAAACTCAGCATTGAAAAATGCAAAATGTTCAAAAAATAATATTGATAACAACAACAAATTCAACAACAACCTCAATATTTATAATCACCAACAAATTCAACAAAACACTCAACTTTTAAGAACACAAGATCCTTCAACAAAAAAAAACCATTGATAACACCAACAAATTCAACAACAAACTCAATATTGAAAATCAACAACAAATTCAACAACAACGTCAACATTGAAAAACACCAACAAATTCAACAACAACCTCAACAATGAAAAACAACAAAAAATTCAACAACAACCGCAAATTTGAAAAATAATATCAAATTCAACATCCTCAACATTGAAAAATTCAAAAAAGTTCAAAATATAACATTGATAACACCAACAAATTCAACAACAACCTCAACATTGAACAACTCCAACTAATTAAACAACACACACAACTTTTAAATACACAAACAACTTCAACAAAAAAAACATTCATAACACCAACAAATTCAACAACAAACTCAATATTGAAAATCACCAACAAATTCAACAACATCAACATTGAAAAACACCAACAAATTCAACAACAACCTCAACATTGAAAAACACCAACAAATTCAACAACAACCTCAACATTGAAAAACACCAACAAATTCAACAACAACCTCAACATTGAAAATCACCAACAAATTCAACAACCTCAACATTGAAAAAGACCATCAAATTCAACGACAACCTTAACTTTTAAAAATACAAATAAATTCAACAAAAATCTTTGATAACACCAACAAATTAAACAACAACCTCAACATTGAAAAACACCAACAAATTCAACAACAACCTCAACATTGAAAAACACCAACAAATTCAACAACAACCTCAACATTGAAAAACACCAACAAATTCAACAACAACCTCAACATTGAAAAACACCAACAATTTCAACAACAACTTCAACTTTGAATAATGCAAAAATTTCAATAAATAACGTTGATAACAGCAACAAATTCAACAACAACCACATGATTGAAAAACACCAAAAAATTCAAGTGCATCATTGAAAAATACCAACAAATTCAGCAAAGCCTCATTATTGAAAATCGTCAACAAATTCAACAACAACCACAAAATTGAAAAACACCAACAAATTTAACAACAACCTCAACAATGAAAAACACCAAAAAATTCAACAAAAACCTCAGCATTGAAAATCACCAACAAATTCAACAACCTCAACATTGAAAAACACCATCAAATTCAACGACAACCTTAACTTTTAAAAATACAAATAAATTCAACAAAAATCTTTGATAACACCAACAATTTCAACAACAACCTCAACATTGAAAAACACCAACAAATTCAACAACGACCTCAACATTGAAAAACATCAACAAATTCAACAACAAACTCAACCTTTAAAAGTACAAAAAAGTTCAAAAAAGAACTTTGATAACACCAACAAATTCATCATCAACCTCAACATTGAACAACATCAACAAATTCAACAACAAATTTAACATTGAAAAATAGCAAAAAATTCAACAACAACAGCAACATTGAAAAATAACACCAAATTGAAAAACTGCAAAAAAGGTCAAAAAATAATATTGATAACACCAACAAATTCAACAACAACCTCAATTTTTATAATCACCAACAAATTCAACAAAACACTCAACATTTAAAAACACAAACAACTTCAACAAAAAAAAATCATTGATAACACCAACAATTTCAAAAACAAACTCAATATTGAAAATCACCAACAAATTCAACATCAACATTGAAAAACACCAACAAATTCAACAACAATGTCAACATTGAAAAACACCAACAAATTCAACAACAACGTCAACATTGAAAAACATATACAAATTCAACAACAACCTCAACATTGAAAAACACCAACAATTTCAACAACCTCAACAATCAAAAACACCAAAAAATTCAACGTCAACCGCATGATTGAAAAATGCCAAAAATTTCAACAACAAACTCAACATTGAAAAATACAAAAAGTTTCAAAAAATAACATTGATATCTCCAACAAATTCAGCAACAAACTCAATATTGAAATTCACCAACAAATTCAACAACATCAACATTGAAAAACACCAATAAATTCAACAAAAAACTCAACATTGAAAGACGCGAACAAATTCAACAACAAGCTCAACTTTCAAGAATACAAAAAAGTTCAAAAAATAACATGGAAAACACCAACAAATTCAACAACAACCTCAACAATGAAAAACACCAAAAAATTCAACAACAACCGCAACATTGAAAAATAACAACAAATTTAACAACCTCAGCATTGAAAAATGCAAAAAGTTCAAAAAATAATATTGATAACACCATCAAATTCAACAACAACCTCAATATTTAAAATCTCCAACAAATTCAACAAAACACTCACCTTTTAAAAACACAAACAACTTCAACAAAAAAAAGCATTGATAACACCAACAAATTCAACAACAAACTCAATATTGAAAATCACCAACAAATTCAACAACATCAACATTGAAAAAAAACAACAAATTCAACAACAACCTCAACATTGAAAAGCACCATTAAATTCAACAACAACCTCAACATTGAAAAACACCATTAAATTCAACTGCAACCTCAACATTGAATAACACCAACAAATTCAACAAGAACCTCAACATTGAAAAAGACCAACAAATTCAACTATAACTTCAACTTTGAAAAATACAAAAAGTTCAAAAAATAACATTGATAACACCAACAAATTCAACAACAAACTCAATATTGAAAGTCAACAACAAATTCAACAGTAACCACAACATTGAAAATCACCAACAAATTCAACAACAACCACAACATTGAAATACACCAACAAATGTAACAACAACCTCAACAATGAAAAACACCAAAAAATGTAACAAAAACCGCAACATTGAAAAACACCAACAAATTCAACAACAACCTCAACAAGTTCAAAAAATAACGCTGATAACGCCAACAAATTCAACAACAAACTCAATATTGAAAATCACCAACAAATTCAACAACATCAACATTGAGAAACACCAACAAATTCAACAACAACCTCAGTCTTTAAAAAAACCAACAAATTCAAGAACAAGCTCAACTTTCTAAAGTACAAAAAAGTTCAAAAAATAACATAGATAACTCCAACAGATTCAACAACAACCTCAACATTGAAAAACACCAACACATTTAACAACAACCTCAACAATTAAAAACAAAAAAATTCAACAACAACCTCAACATTGAAATAAAACCAACAAATTCAACAACAAGCTCAACATTCAGAAATACAAAAAAATTTAAAAAGAACATTTATAACACCAACAAATTCAACAACAACCTCAATATTGACAGTCACCAACAAATTCAACAACAACCTCAACTTTTAAAAGAACAGATAAAATTCAAAAAAAAAATTGATAACAAAAACAAATTCAACAATAAATTCAATTTTGAAAGACATGAACATATTGAACAACAACCTCAATATTGAAAGTCACCAAAAATTCAACAACAACCTCAACATTGAAAAATGCCAACAGATTCACCAACAACCTCAGCATTGAAAATCACCAACAACTTCACCAACCTCAATATTGAAAGTCACCAACAAATTCAACAAAAGCCTCAACATTGAAAAACACCAACAAAATCAACAATAACCTCAACAATGAAAAAAACCAATAAATTTAACATCAAATCTCAACATTGAAAAACACCAACAAATTCAACAACAACCTCAACATTGAAAAACACCAACAATTTTAACAACAACTTCAACTTTGAATAATGCAAAAATTTCAATAAATAACGTTGATAACAGCAACAAATTCAACAACAACCACATGATTGAAAAACACCAAAAAATTCAAGTGCATCATTGAAAAATACCAACAAATTCAGCAAAGCCTCATTATTAAAAATCATCAACAAATTCGACAACAACCACAAAATTGAAAAACACCAACAAATTTAACAACAACCTCAACAATGAAAAACACCAAAAAATTCAACAAAAACCTCAGCATTGAAAATCACCAACAAATTCAACAACCTCAACATTGAAAAACACCATCAAATTCAACGACAACCTTAACTTTTAAAAATACAAATAAATTCAACAAAATTCTTTGATAACACCAACAAATTCAACAACAACCTCAACATTGAAAAACACCAACAAATTCAACAACGACCTAAACATTGAAAAACATCAACAAACTCAACCTTTAAAAGTACAAAAAAGTTCAAAAAAGAACTTTGATAACACCAACAAATTCATCATCAACCTCAACATTGAACAACATCAACAAATTCAACAACAAATTTAACATTGAAAAATACCAAAAAATTCAACAACAACCGCAACATTGAAAAATAACACCAAATTGAACAACTGCAAAAAAGTTCAAAAAATAATATTGATATCACCAACAAATTCAACAACAACCTCAATTTTTATAATCACCAACAAATTCAACAAAACACTCAACTTTTAAAAACACAAACAACTTCAACAAAAAAAATCATTGATAACACCAACAAATTTAAAAACAAACTCAATATTGAAAATCACCAACAAATTCAACATCAACATTGAAAAACACCAACAAATTCAACAACAACGTCAACATTGAAAAACACCAACAAATTCAACAACAACCTAAACATTGAAAAACACCAATAAATTCAACAACAACCTCAACATTGAAAAACATCTACAAATTCAACAACAACCTCAACATTGAAAAACACCAACAATTTCAACAACCTCAACAATCAAAAACACCAAAAAATTCAACGTCAACCACATGATTGTAAAATACCAAAATTTTCAACAACAACCTCAACATTGAAAAATACAATAAGTTTCAAAAAATAACATTGATAGCGCCAACAAATTCAGCAGCAAACTCAATATTGAAATTCAACAACAAATTCAACAACCTCAACATTGAAAAACACCAATAAATTGAACAACAAACTCAACATTGAAAGACGCGAACAAATTCAACAACAAGCTCAACTTTCAAAAATACAAAAAAGTTCAAAAAATAACATTGAGAACACCAACAAATTCAACAACAACCTCAACAATGAAAAACACCAAAAAATTCAACAACAACCGCAACATTGAAAAATAACAACAAATTTAACAACCACAGCATTGAAAAACGCAAAAAGTTCAAAAAATAAAATTGATAACACCATCAAATTCAACAACAACCTCAATATTTAAAATCTCCAACAAATTCAACAAAACACTCACCTTTTAAAAACACAAACAACTTCAACAAAAAAAAAACATTGATAACACCAACAAATTCAACAACAAACTCAATATTGAAAATCACCAACAAATTCAACAACATCAACATTGAAAAAAAACAACAAATTCAACAACAACCTCAACATTGAAAAGCACCATTAAATTCAACAACAACCTCAACATTGAAAAACACCATTAAATTCAACTGCAACCTCAACATTGAATAACACCAACAAATTCAACAAGAACCTCAACATTGAAAAAGACCAACAAATTCAACTATAACTTCAACTTTGAAAAATACAAAAAGTTCAAAAAATAACATTGATAACACCAACAAATTCAACAACAAACTCAATATTGAAAGTCAACAACAAATTCAACAGTAACCACAACATTGAAAATCACCAACAAATTCAACAACAACCACAACATTGAAATACACCAACAAATGTAACAACAACCTCAACAATGAAAAACACCAAAAAATGTAACAAAAACCACAACATTGAAAAACACCAACAAATTCAACAACAACCTCAACAAGTTCAAAAAATAACGCTGATAACGCCAACAAATTCAACAACAAACTCAATATTGAAAATCACCAACAAATTCAACAACATCAACATTGAGAAACACCAACAAATTCAACAACAACCTCAGTATTTGAAAAAACCAACAAATTCAAGAACAAGCTCAACTTTCTAAAGTACAAAAAAGTTCAAAAAATAATATAGATAACACCAACAGATTCAACAACAACCTCAACATTGAAAAACACCAACAAATTTAACAACAACCTCAACAATTAAAAACAAAAAAAATTCAACAACAACCTCAACATTGAAATAAAACCAACAAATTCAACAACAAGCTCAACTTTCAAAAATACAAAAAAATTTAAAAAGAACATTTATAACACCAACAAATTCAACAACAACCTCAATATTGACAGTCACCAACAAATTCAACAACAACCTCAACTTTTAAAAGAACAGATAAAATTCAAAAAAAAAATTGATAACACCAACAAATTCAACAATAAATTCAATTTTGAAAGACACGAACATATTGAACAACAACCTCAATATTGAAAGTCACCAACAAATTCAACAATAACCTCAATGTTGAAAGTCACCAAAAATTCAACAACAACCTCAACATTGAAAAATGCCAACAGATTCACCAACAACCTCAACATTGAAAAAAACCAACAACTTCACCAACCTCAATATTGAAAGTCACCAACAAATTCAACAAAAGCCTCAACATTGAAAAACACCAACAAAATCAACAATAACCTCAACAATGAAAAAAACCAATAAATTTAACATCAAATCTCAACATTGAAAAACACCAACAAATTCAACAACAACCTAAACCTTTAAAAGTACAGAACAGTTCAAAAAATAACATTGATAACACGAACAAATTCAACAACAACCTCAATATTGAAAATCACCAACAAATTCAACAACCTCAACAGTGAAAATCACCAACAAATTCAACAACAACATCAACATTGAAAAACAATAAAAAATTCAGCAACAACCTCAACTTTAAAAAATACAAACAAGTTCAACAAAAAACATTGATAACACAAACAAATTCAATAACAACGTCAACATTTCAAATCACCAACAAATTCAACAACCTCAACACTGAAAATCACCAACAAATTAAACAACAACCTCAATAATAAAAATGGACAACAAATTCAACTACAACCTCAACAAAGAAAAACAAAAGCAAATTCAACAACAATCTCAACAATGAAAAGCAACAAAAAATTAAACAACAACCACGACATTCAAAAAAAAAAAATTTAACAACAACCGCAACATTGAAAAATACCAACAAATTCATCAACAACCTCAACTATAAAAAATACAAAAAAGATCAAAAAATAAGATTGATAACACCAACAAATTCAACAACAACCTCAATATTGAAAATCACCGACAAATTCAACAACCTCAACACTGAAAATCACCAACAAATTCTACAACAACATCAACATTGAAAAACAATACAAAATTCAGCAACAACCTCAACTTTTAAAAATACAAACAAGTTCAACAAAAAACATTGATAACACAAACAAATTCAATAACAACGTCAACATTTAAAATCACCAACAAATTCAACAACCTCAACACTGAAAATCACCAACAAATTAAACAACAACCTCAATAATAAAAAACGACAACAAATTCAACTACAACCTCAACAAAGAAAAACAAAAGCAAATTCAACAACAATCTCAACAATGAAAAGCACCAAAAAATTAAACAACAACCACGACATTCAAAAAAATAAAAAAATTCAACAACAACCGCAACATTGAAAAATACCAACAAATTCATCAACAACCTCATCAATAAAAAATACAAAAAAGTTCAAAAAATAAGATTGATAACACCAACAAATTCAACAACAACCTCAACATTGAAAAACACGAACAGATTCAACAACATCCTCAATATTGAAAATCACCAACAAATTTGACAACCTCAACACTGAATATCACCAAGAATTCAGCAACAACCTCAACTTTGAAAAACAGAAAACAGTTAAGATAAAAACCGTTCATAACACCAACAAATTCAACAACAACCTCAATATTGAAAATCACCAACAAATTCAAAGAACTCAACTTTGAAAAACACCAACAAATTAAACAACAACCACAACTCTTAAAAGTAAGAAAAGTTCAACAATATTAACATTGATAACACCAATAAATTCAACAACAACCAAAACTTTTAAAAATACAAACAAGTTCAACAAAATAAACATTGATGACACTATCCAATTCAACATCAACCTCAACATTTAAAATCACCAACAAATTCAGCAACCTCAGCACTGAAAATCACCAACACATTCAACAACAACATCAACATTGAAAATCAATAAAAAATTCAGCAACAACCTCAACTTTTATAACTACAAAAATTTTCAACGAAGTAAATATTGACAAAACCAACAAATTGAACTACAACCTCAATGTTGAAAATCAACAACAAATTCAACAACAACCTCAACATTGAAAAACACCAACAAATTCAACAACAACCTCAACAATGAAAAACACTAAAAAAACTCAACAAAAACCGCAACATTGAAAAATACCAACAAGTTCAACAACAACCTCAGAATTGAAAAATAAAAAAAAGTTCAAAAAATAACATTGATAACGCCAACAAATTTAACAACAAACTCAATATTGAAAATCAACAACAAATTCAACAACCTCAAATCTGAATATCACCAACAAATTCAACAACAACCTCAATATTGAATATCACCAACAAATTCAACGACCTCAACTTTCAAAAACACCAACAAATTCAACAATCTCAACTTTTAAAAATACAAACAAGTTCAACAAAAAAATATTGATAACACCAACAAATTCAACAACAAACTCAATGTTGTTAATCACCAACAAATTCAACAACAACCTCAACATTGAAAAACACCAACAAATGCAACAACAACCTCAACTTTTAAACGTACATAAAAGTTGAAAAAAGAACATTGATAACACCAACAAATTCAACAACAACCTCAACACTGAATATCACCAACAAATTGATCAACAACCTCAGTATAGAAAATCACCAGCAATTTTAAAAGCCTCAACATTGAAAAACACACAAAAGTTAAAAAAATTCATTGATAACACCAACAAATTCATCAACATCGTCAACATTGAAAAACAATATAAAAATCAGCAACAAACTCAATTGTAAAAACTACAAAAAAGTTCAACAAAATAAACATTGACAACACCCACAAATTCTACTACAACCTCAATCTTGAAAATCACCAACAAATTCAACAACAATCTAAATATTGAAAATCAACAGCAAATTCAACAACAACCTCAACAATGAAAACACCAAAAAAATCAACAAAATCCTCACCATTGAAAAACACCAACACTTTCAACAACAACGTCAAATTTTAAAAGTACCAACAAGTTAAAAAAAGACATTGATGACACCCACAAATTTAACAACAACCTCAACATTGTAAAACACCAACAAATTCAACAACAACCTCAACTTTTAAAAGTACAAAAAAGTTCAAAACAGAATACTGATAACACCAACAAATTCAACAAAAACCTCAATATTGATAATCACCAACAATTTCAACAAGCTCAACACAGAATATCACCAAATAATCAGCAACAACCTCAACTTTGAAAAACACAAAAAAGTTCCAAAAAAAACATTCATCACACCAACAAATTCAACAACAACTTCAATATTGAAAATTACCAAGAAATTCAACGGCCTCAACTTAGAAAAACAAAAACAAATTCAACAACAACCACACCATTGAAAAACACCAAAAAATTCAACAATAAACTCAACATTGAAAAACACCAACAAATTCAACAACAAGCTCAATAATGAAAAACACCAATAAATTCAACAGCAGCTTCAACTTTTAAAAATACAAACAAGTTCTACAAAAAAACATTGATAACACCAACAAATGCAACAATAAACTCCATGTTGAAAATCACCAACAAATTCAACAACAACTTCAACATTGAAAATCATGAACAAATAAAACAACAACCTCAACATTGAAAAACACTAACAAATTCAACCACAACCTCAACTTTTAAAAGTGCAAAAAAGTTGAAAAAAGAACTTTGATAACACCAATAAATTCAACAACAACCTCAACATTGAAAAACACCAACAAATTCAACAACAACTGTATCTTTTAAAAATACAAACAAGTTCAACAAAAAACATTGATAACACCAACAAATTCAACAACATCCTCAACAATGAAAAACACCAACAAATTCAACAACAACTGTAACTTTTAAAAATACAAACAAGTTCAACAAAAAACATTGATAACACCAACAAATTCAACAACATCCTCAACAATGAAAAACACGATTAAATTCGACAACAACCTCAGCATTGAAAAACACCAACAAATTCAACATCAACCTCAACATTGAAAAATACCAACAAATTTAACATCAACCTCAAGACTGAAAAAAACCAACAAATTCAACAACAAGCTCAACTTTCAAAAATACAACAAATGTTCAAAAAATAATATTGATAACAGCAACAAATTCAACAACAACCTCAACAATGAAAAACAGCAATAAATTCAACAACAACATCAACATTGAAAAACACCAACAAATTCAACAACAACCTTAGCTTTTAAAAATACCAACAAGTTCAACAAAAAACATTGATAATACCAACAAATTCAACAACAACCTCAGCATTGAAAAACACCAACAAATTCAACATCAACCTCAACATTGAAAAATACCAACAAATTTAACATCAACCTCAACATTGAAAAAAACCAACAAATTCAACAACAACCTCAGCATTGAAAAATACAAAAATGTTCAAAAAAAGCATTGATAAAACCAACAAATTCAACAACAACCACAATATTGAAAATCACCAACAAATTGAACAACCTTAACACAGAAAAACACCAACAAATTCAACAACAACCTCAACAATGAAAAACACCAACAAAATCAACAACAACCTCAACATTGAAAAACTCAAACAACTTCAACAAAATCAACATAGAAAAACACCAATAAAATCAACATCATCCTCAACATTAAAAAACACGATTAAATTCGACAACAACCTCAGCATTGAAAAACACCAACAAATTCAACATCAACCTTAACTTTTAAAAATACCAACAAGTTCAACAAAAAACGTTGATAACAGCAACAAATTCAACAACAACCTCAACAATGAAAAACACCAACAAATTCAACAACAACCTCAACATGGAAAAACACCAACAACTTCAACAACCTCAGCAATGAAAAACACCAACAAATTCAACAACAACCTCAATATTGAAAATCACCAACAAATTGAACAACCACAACATTGATAAAACCAACAAATTCAACAACAACCTCAACATTGAAAAATAGAAGAAGTTCAATAAATAACATTGATAACACCAACAAATTCAACAACAAACTCAACTTTTCAAAGGAGAGAAAAAGTTCAAAAGAGAACATTGATAAAACCAACAAGTTCAACAACAACCTCAACATTGAAAATCACCAACAAAATGAACAAGCTCAACAGTGCAAAACACCAACAAATTCTACAACAACCTTAACTATTAAAAATACAAACAATTTCAACAAAAAACGTTGATAACACCAACAAATTCAACAACAACCTCAACATTGAAAAACACCAACAAATTCAACAACAACCTCAACAATGAAATCACCAACAAATTCAACAACAACCTCAACAATGAAAAGCACCAACAAATTCAACAACAACCTCAACATTGAAAATCACCAACAAATTCAACAACAACCTCAACATTGAAAAAAACCATCAAATTCAACAACAAGCTCAACATTGAAAAAAACCAACAAATTCAACATCAACCTCTACTTTTAAAGGAAGAGAAAAAGTTTAAAATAACATTGTTAACACCAACAAATTCAACAACAACCTAAACATTGAAAAGCACCAACAAATTCAACAAAAAGAGCAACAATGAAAATAAGCAACAAATTCAACAACAACCTCAACTTTGAAGAACACCAACAATTTCAACAACAACCTCAACTTTTAAAAGAAGAGAAAAAGATCAAAATAGAACATTGATAACACCAACAAATTGAACAACAACCTCAACGTTGAAAAACACCAACAAATTCAACAACAACCTCAACTTTTCAAAGAAGAGAAAAAGTTCAAAAAAGAACATTGATAAAACCAACAAGTTCAACAACAACCTCAACATTGTGCAGCACCAACAAATTGAACAAGCTCAACATTGCAAAACACCAACAAATTCCACAAAAACCTTAACTATTAAAAATACAAACAAGTTCAACAAAAAACGTTGATAACACCAATAAATTCAAAAACAACCTCAACAATGAAAAACACCAACAAAATCAACAACAACCTCAACATTGAAAAACACCAACAAATTCAACAACAACCTCAACATTGAAAAACACCAACAAATTCAACAACAACCTCAACATTGAAAAAAACCAAAAATTCAACAGCAAGCTCAACTTTCAAAAATACAATAAATGTTCAAAAAATAACATTGATAACACCAACAAATTCAACAACAATGTCAACATTGAAAAGCACCAACAAATTCAACAAAAAGTGCAACAATGAAAAACACCAACAAATTCAACAAAAAGCGCAACAATGAAAAACACCAACAAATTCAACAACAACCTTAGCATTGAAAAACACCAACAAATTCAACAACAACCTCAACATTGAAAAAACCAACTAATTCAACAACAAGCTCAACTTTCAAAAGTACAATAAATGTTCAAAAAATAACTTTGATAACAGCAACAATGTCAACAACAACGTCAACACTGAAAAACAATAACAAATATAACAAAAACCTCAACAATGAAGAACAACAATAAATTCAACAACAACCTCAACATTGAAAAACACCAACAAATTCAACAACAACTGTAACTTTTAAAAATACAAACAAGTTCAATAAAAAACATTGATAACACCAACAAATTCAACAAAAACCTCAACAATGAAAAGCACAAACAAATTCAACAACAACCTCAACATTGAAAAACAACGACAAATTCAACAACAACCTCAACATTGAAAAACACCAACAATTCAACAACAACCTTAACTTTTAAAAATACAAACAATTTCAACAAAAAACATTCATAACACCAACAAATTCAACAAAAACCTCAACAATGAAAAACAACAACAAATTCAACAAAAACCTCAATATTGAAAAACAGCATCAAATTCAACAACATCCTCAACAATGAAAAACAACAACAAATTCAACAACAACCTCAACATTGAAAAATACCAACAAATTCAACAACAACCTCAGCATTGAAAAATACAAAAAAGTTCAAAAAAAGCATTGATAACACCAACAAATTCAACAATAACCTCAATATTAAAAATTACCAACTAATTCAACAACAACCTCAACATGGAGAAACACCAACAAGTTCAACAACGACCTCAACATTGAAAATCAGCAACAAATTCAACAATCTCAACATTGAAAAACGCCAACAAATTCAACAACAACCTCAACGTTGAAAAACACCATGAATTTCAAAAACAACCTCAACATTTAAAAGTACAAAAAAGTTCAAAAAAGAACATTGATAAAACCAACAAATTCAACAACAACCGAAATATTGAAAATCACCAACAAATTGAACAACCTCAACATTGAAAAACACCATCAACTTCAACAACAACCTTAACTTATAAAAATAAAAATAAGTTCAACAAAAAACATTGATAACACCAACAAATTCAACAACAACCTCAACACTGAAAAACAGCAACAAATTCAACAACCTCAACAATGAAAAACACCAACAAATTCAACAATAACCTTAACTTATGAAAATAAAAACTTGTTCAACAAAAACATTGATAACACCAACAAATTCAACAACAACCTCAACAATGAAAAACACCAACAAATTCAACAACCTCAACAATGAAAAACACCAATAAATTCAACAACAACATCAACATTGAAAACTACAAAAAAGTTCAAAAAATATCATTGATAACACCAACAAATTCATCAACTATCTCAATATTGAAAATCAACAACAAATTCAACAGCTACCTCAACATTGGAAATCACCAACAAATTCAACAAAATCTACATAGAAAAACACCATTAAATTCAACAACTACCTCAGCATTGAAAAACACCAAAAAATATAACAAGAACCTCAACATTGAAAAAAACCAACAAATTCAACAACAAGCTCAACTTTCAAAAATACAATAAATGTTCAAAAAATAACATTGATAACAGCAACAATTTCAACAACAACCTCAACAATGAAAAACAGCAATAAATTCAACAACAACATCAACATTGAAAAACACCAACAAATTCAACAACAACCTTAGCTTTTAAAAATACCAACAAGTTCAACAAAAAACATTGATAATACCAACAAATTCAACA
The DNA here is from genome assembly GCF_964194155.1 of Cetorhinus maximus. Lineage (NCBI taxonomy): Eukaryota > Metazoa > Chordata > Chondrichthyes > Lamniformes > Cetorhinidae > Cetorhinus > Cetorhinus maximus. The sequence goes on from NW_027596204.1 coordinate 502,477, forward strand.
ACAACCTCAGCATTGAAAAACACCAACAAATTCAACATCAACCTCAACATTGAAAAATACCAACAAATTTAACATCAACCTCAACATTGAAAAAAACCAACAAATTCAACAACAACCTCAGCATTGAAAAATACAAAAATGTTCAAAAAAAGCATTGATAAAACCAACAAATTCAACAACAACCACAATATTGAAAATCACCAACAAATTGAACAACCTTAACACAGAAAAACACCAACAAATTCAACAACAACCTCAACAATGAAAAACACCAACAAAATCAACAACAACCTCAACATTGAAAAACTCAAACAACTTCAACAAAATCATCATAGAAAAACACCAATAAAATCAACATCATCCTCAACATTAAAAAACACGATTAAATTCGACAACAACCTCAGCATTGAAAAACACCAACAAATTCAACATCAACCTTAACTTTTAAAAATACCAACAAGTTCAACAAAAAACATTGATAACAGGAACAAATTCAACAAAAACATCAACAATGAAAAACACCAATAAATTCAACAACAACCTCAACATTGAAAAACACCAACAAATTCAACAACAACTGTATCTTTTAAAAATACAAACAAGTTCAACAAAAAACATTGATAACACCAACAAATTCAACAACATCCTCAACAATGAAAAACACCAACAAATTCAACAACAACCTCAACATTGAAAAACACCAACAAATTCAACAACAACTGTAACTTTTAAAAATACAAACAAGTTCAACAAAAAACATTGATAACACCAACAAATTCAACAACATCCTCAACAATGAAAAACACGATTAAATTCGACAACAACCTCAGCATTGAAAAACACCAACAAATTCAACATCAACCTCAACATTGAAAAATACCAACAAATTTAACATCAACCTCAACACTGAAAAAAACCAACAAATTCAACAACAAGCTCAACTTTCAAAAATACAATAAATGTTCAAAAAATAATATTGATAACAGCAACAAATTCAACAACAACCTCAACAATGAAAAACAGCAATAAATTCAACAACAACATCAACATTGAAAAACACCAACAAATTCAACAACAACCTTAGCTTTTAAAAATACCAACAAGTTCAACAAAAAACATTGATAATACCAACAAATTCAACAACAACCTCAGCATTGAAAAACACCAACAAATTCAACATCAACCTCAACATTGAAAAATACCAACAAATTTAACATCAACCTCAACATTGAAAAAAACCAACAAATTCAACAACAACCTCAGCATTGAAAAATACAAAAATGTTCAAAAAAAGCATTGATAAAACCAACAAATTCAACAACAACCACAATATTGAAAATCACCAACAAATTGAACAACCTTAACACAGAAAAACACCAACAAATTCAACAACAACCTCAACAATGAAAAACACCAACAAAATCAACAACAACCTCAACATTGAAAAACTCAAACAACTTCAACAAAATCAACATAGAAAAACACCAATAAAATCAACATCATCCTCAACATTAAAAAACACGATTAAATTCGACAACAACCTCAGCATTGAAAAACACCAACAAATTCAACATCAACCTTAACTTTTAAAAATACCAACAAGTTCAACAAAAAACATTGATAACAGGAACAAATTCAACAAAAACATCAACAATGAAAAACACCAATAAATTCAACAACAACCTCAACATTGAAAAACACCAACAAATTCAACAACAACTGTATCTTTTAAAAATACAAACAAGTTCAACAAAAAACATTGATAACACCAACAAATTCAACAACATCCTCAACAATGAAAAACACCAACAAATTCAACAACAACCTCAACATTGAAAAACACCAACAAATTCAACAACAACTGTAACTTTTAAAAATACAAACAAGTTCAACAAAAAACATTGATAACACCAACAAATTCAACAACATCCTCAACAATGAAAAACACCAACAAATTCAACAACAACCTCAGCATTGAAAAACACCAACAAATTCAACATCAACCTCAACATTGAAAAATACCAACAAATTTAACATCAACCTCAACACTGAAAAAAACCAACAAATTCAACAACAAGCTCAACTTTCAAAAATACAATAAATGTTCAAAAAATAATATTGATAACAGCAACAATTTCAACAACAACCTCAACAATGAAAAACAGCAATAAATTCAACAACAACATCAACATTGAAAAACACCAACAAATTCAACAACAACCTTAGCTTTTAAAAATACCAACAAGTTCAACAAAAAACATTGATAATACCAACAAATTCAACAACAACCTCAGCATTGAAAAACACCAACAAATTCAACATCAACCTCAACATTGAAAAATACCAACAAATTTAACATCAACCTCAACATTGAAAAAAACCAACAAATTCAACAACAACCTCAGCATTGAAAAATACAAAAATGTTCAAAAAAAGCATTGATAAAACCAACATATTCAACAACAACCACAATATTGAAAATCACCAACAAATTGAACAACCTTAACACGGAAAAACACCAACAAATTCAACAACAACCTCAACAATGAAAAACACCAACAAAATCAACAACAACCTCAACATTGAAAAACTCAAACAACTTCAACAAAATCAACATAGAAAAACACCAATAAAATCAACATCATCCTCAACATTAAAAAACACGATTAAATTCGACAACAACCTCAGCATTGAAAAACACCAACAAATTCAACATCAACCTCAACATTGAAAAATACCAACAAATTTAACATCAACCTCAACACTGAAAAAAACCAACAAATTCAACAACAAGCTCAACTTTCAAAAATACAATAAATGTTCAAAAAATAATATTGATAACAGCAACAATTTCAACAACAACCTCAACAATGAAAAACAGCAATAAATTCAACAACAACATCAACATTGAAAAACACCAACAAATTCAACAACAACCTTAGCTTTTAAAAATACCAACAAGTTCAACAAAAAACATTGATAATACCAACAAATTCAACAACAACCTCAGCATTGAAAAACACCAACAAATTCAACATCAACCTCAACATTGAAAAATACCAACAAATTTAACATCAACCTCAACATTGAAAAAAACCAACAAATTCAACAACAACCTCAGCATTGAAAAATACAAAAATGTTCAAAAAAAGCATTGATAAAACCAACAAATTCAACAACAACCACAATATTGAAAATCACCAACAAATTGAACAACCTTAACACAGAAAAACACCAACAAATTCAACAACAACCTCAACAATGAAAAACACCAACAAAATCAACAATAACCTCAACATTGAAAAACTCAAACAACTTCAACAAAATCAACATAGAAAAACACCAATAAAATCAACATCATCCTCAACATTAAAAAACACGATTAAATTCGACAACAACCTCAGCATTGAAAAACACCAACAAATTCAACATCAACCTTAACTTTTAAAAATACCAACAAGTTCAACAAAAAACATTGATAACAGGAACAAATTCAACGAAAACATCAACAATGAAAAACACCAATAAATTCAACAACAACCTCAACATTGAAAAACACCAACAAATTCAACAACAACTGTATCTTTTAAAAATACAAACAAGTTCAACAAAAAACATTGATAACACCAACAAATTCAACAACATCCTCAACAATGAAAAACACCAACAAATTCAACAACAACCTCAACATTGAAAAACACCAACAAATTCAACAACAACCTCAACATTGAAAAACACCAACAACTTCATCAAAATCAACATAGGAAAACACCAATAAAATCAACATCATCCTCAACATTGAAAAACACGATTAAATTCAACAACAACCTCGGCATTGAAAAACACCAAGAAATTCAACAACAAGCTCAACTTTCAAAAATACAAAAAATGTTCAAAAAATAACATTGATAACAGCAACAATGTCAACAACAACCTCAACATTGAAAACCAACAACAAATTCAACGAAAACCTCAACAATGAAAAACACAAACAAATTCAACAACAACCTCAACATTCAAAAATACCAACAAATTCAACATCAACCTCAACAATGAAAAACACCAACAAATTCAACGAAAACCTCAACAATGAAAAACACAAACAAATTCAACAACAACCTCAACATTCAAAAATACCAACAAATTCAACAACAACCTCAGCATTGAAAAATACAAAAAAGTTCAAAAAAAGCATTGATAACACCAACAAATTCAACAATAACCTCAATATTAAAAATCACCAACTAATTCAACAATAACCTCAACATTGAAAAACACCAACAAGTTCAACAACGAACTCAACATTGAAAATCAGCAACAAATTCAACAATCTCAACATTGTAAAACGCCAACAAATTCAACAACAACCTCAACATTGAAAAACACCATGAATTTCAACAACAACCTCAACGTTTAAAAGTACAAAATAGTTCAAAAAAGAACATTGATAAAACCAACAAATTCAACAACAACTTAAATATTTAAAATCACCAACAAATTGAACAACCTCAACATTGAAAAACACCAACAAATTCAACAACAACATTAACTTTTAAAAGTAAAAACAAGTTTAGCAAAAAAACATTGATAACACCAACAAATTCAACAACAACCTCATCAATGAAAAACACCAAAAAATTCAACAACAAGCTCAACTTTTAAAAGAGAAAAGCTTCAAAAAAAACATTGATAACACCAACAAATTCCACAACAACCTCAACAATGAAAAACACCAACAAATTCAACAACCTCAACAATGAAAAGCACCAAAAAATTCAACAACAACCTCAACATTGAAAAATACAAAAAAGTTCAAAAAATAACAGTGATAACATCAACAAATTCAACAACAACATCAACATTGAAAACTACAAAAAAGTTCAAAAAATATCATTGATAACACCAAGAATATCATCAACAATCTCAACATTGAAAATCAACAACAAATTCAACAACAACCTCCATATTGAAAATCACCAACAAATTAACAACAACCTCAACATTGAAAAAACCAACTAATTCAACAACAAGCTCAACATTGAAAAACACCAACAAATTTAACAACAACCTCAACATTGAAAAACACCAACAAATTCAAAAACAACCTCAACAGTGAAAAAAACCAACAAATTCAACAACAATCTAAACTTTCAAAAATACTAAAAAGGTCAAATAATAACATTGATTACAGCAACAAATTCAACAACAACCTCAATATTGAAAATCACCAACAAATTCAACAAAATCAACATTGAAAAACACCAACAAATTCAACAACCTCAACATTGAAAAACACCAATAAATTCAACAACAACCTCAACATTGAAAAACACCAACAAATTCAACAACAATCTCAACTTTCAAAAATACAATAAATGTTCAAAAAATAACATTGAAAACAGCAACAAAGTCAACAACAACCTCAACATGGAAAAACACCAACAAATTCAACTACAACCTCAACAATGAATAACACTGACAAATTCAACAACAACCTCAAAATTAAAAATTACCAACAAATTCAAGAACAACCTCAACAATGAAAAACACCAATAAATTCAACAACAACCTCAACATTGAATAACATCAACAAATTCAACACCAGAACATTGAAAATCAGCAACAAATTCAACAACAACCTCAACATTGAAAAACGGCAACAAATTCAACAACATCCTCAACATTTTAAAGTACAAAAAAGATCTAATAAGAACATTGATAAAACCAACAAATTCAACAACAAGCTCAATATTGAAAATCACCAACAAATTGAACAACCTCACCATTGAAAAACACCAACAAATTCAACAACAACCTTAACTTTTAAAAATACAAACAAGTTCAACAAAAAACATTGATAACACCAACAAATTCAAAATCATCCTCAACAATGAAAAACACCAACAAATTCAACAACAACCCCAACATTGAATAACACCAACAACTTCAACAACCTCAACAATGAAAAACGCCAAAAAATTCAACTACAACCGCAACATTGAAAAATACCAACAAATTCAAACAACATGCTCACTTTGAAAACTACAAAAAATTTTTATAAAATAACATTGATACCACCAACAAATTTAACAACAAACTCAATATTGAAAATCAACAACAAATTCAACAAAAACCTCAACTTTTAAAAGAAGAGAAAAGGTTAAAAAAAAACATTGATAACACCAACAAATTCAACAACAACCTAAACATTGAAAAGCACCAACAAATTCAACAACAACCTCAACTTTTAAAAGAAGAGAAAATGTTCAAAAAAAACATTTATAACACCAAAAATTCAACAACAACATCAATATTGAAAAACACCAACAAATTCAACAACAACCTCAACATTGAAAATCACCAACAAATTCAATAACTTCAATATTGAAAATCACCAACAAATTCAACAACAACCTCAACAATGAAAAATACAAAAACGTTCGAAAAATATCATTGATAACACCAACAAATTCAACAACAACCTGATTATTGAAAAATACAAAAAAGTTCAAAAAATAACATTGATAATGAATTCAACAACAAACTCGATATTGAAAATCAACAACAAATTCAACAACAACGTCAACATTGAAAAAAACCTTGAAATTCAGCAACAAGCTCAACTTTGAAAAACACCAACAAATTGAACAACAACCTCAACTTTTAAAAGAAGAGCAAAAGTTCAAAAAAGAACATTGATAAAACCAACAAATGCAACAACAACCTCAATATTGAAAATCACTAACAAATTGAACAACTTCAACAATGAAAAACACTAACAAATTCATCAACAACCACAACATTGAAAAACACCAACAACTTCAACAAAATCAACAATGAAAAAAGCCAAAAAATTCAACAACCGCAACATTGAAAAATACGAACAAATTCAACGACAACCTCAACTTTGAAAGTAAGAGAAAAAGTTAAAAAAAAACATTGATAACACCAACAAATTCAACAACAACCTCAACTATGAAAAATACAAAAAAGATCAAAAAATAACATTGATAAAAGCAACAAATTCCGCAACAACCTCAACATTGAAAAATACAAAGCAGTTCAAAAAATAACATTGATAACACCAACAAATTCAGCAACAAATTCAATATTGAAAAAACCAACAAATTCAACAACAAGCTCAACATTGAAAAACGCCAACAATTTCAACAACCTCAACTTTTAAAAGAAGAGAAAAAGTTCAAAAAAAACATTGATAACACCAACAAATTCAACAACAACCTCAACATTGAAAACCACCAACAAAATCAACAACAACCGCAATATTGAAAGACACCAACAAGTTCAACATCAACCTAAACAGTGAAAATCACCAACAAATTCACCAACATCAACATTGAAAATCACCAACAAATTCAACAACAACCTCAACAATGAAAAACACCAACAAATTCAACAGCAACCTCAACATTGAAAAACACCAACAAATTCAACAACAATCTCAACTTTCAAAAATAGAAAAAAGTTCAAAAAATAACATTGATAACACCAACAAATTCAACAACAACCTCAATATTGAAAATCAAAAACAAATTCAACACAAACTCAACATTTAAAAAACAGCAACAAATTCAACAACAACCTCAACAATGAAAAACACCAACAAATTCAACAACAACCACAACATTGAAAAATACCAACAAATTCAACAACAACTTCAACATTGAAAAATACTACAAAGTACAAAAAATAACATTGATAACACCAATAAATTCAACAACAAACTCTAAATTGAAAATCACCAACAAATTCAACAACATCCTCAACGTTGAGAAACTCCAGAAATTGAACAACAATCTCAACATTGAAAAATAAAACAAAGTTCAACAACTAACATTGATAACACCAACAAATTCAACAACAACCTCAACATTCAAAACTACATAAAAGTTCAAAAAATAACATTGAAAAACGCCAACAAATTCAACCACAACCTCAACATTGAAAATCACCAACAAGTTCAACAACAACCTCAACATTGAAAAACTCCAGTAATTGAACAACCATCTCAACATTGAAAAACACCAACAAATTCAACAACAACCTCAACTTTTAAAAGAAGATAAAAAGTTCAAAAAAATCATTGATAACACCAACAAATTCAACAACAACCTCAACATTGAAAAATACTAAAAAGTTCAAAAAATATGATTGATAACATCAACAAATTCAACAACAACCTCAACATTGAAAACTACATAAAATTTCAAAAAATAACATTGATAACCCCAACAAATTCAACAACGACCTCAAAATTGAAAAGTACCAACAAATTGAACAACAACCTCAACTGTTAAAAGAAGAGAAAAAGTTCAAAAAAAACATTTATAACACCAACAAATTCAACAACAATGTCAATATTGAAATTCACCAACAAATTCAACAACAAACTCAACATTGAAAAACACCAACAAGTTCATAAACAACCTCAATATTGAATGACACCAACAAATTCAACAACAACCTCAACATTGAAAATCACCAACAAATTCAACAACTTCAATATTGAAAATCACCAACAAATTCAACAACAAACTCAACGTTGAAAAACGCCAACAAATTCAACAAGAATCTCAACAATGAAAAATACAAAAAAGTTCGAAAAATAACACTGATAACTCCAACAAATTCAACAACAATGTCATCATTGAAATACGCCAACAAATTCAACAACAACCTCAATATTGAAAAAGACCAACAAATTCAACAAAAACCTCAACATTGAAAAGCACCACCAAATTCAACAACAACCTCAACTTTTAAAAGAAGAGAAAAAGTTCAAAAAATACGTTGATAACACCAACAAATTCAACTGGAACCTCAACATTGAAAATCAGCAACAAATTCAACAACTTCAATGTTGAAAATCATCAACCAGTTCAACAACAAGCTCAACTATAAAAATACAAAAAAGTTCGAAAAATAACGTTGATAACTCCAACAAATTCAACAACAACCTGAACATTGAAAAATACAAAAAAGTTCTAAAAATAACATTGATAACACCATCAAATTCAACAGCAAACTCGATATTGAAAATCAGCAACAATTTCAACAACAACGTCAACATTGAAAAAAAACAGCAAATTCAGCAACACGCTCAGCATTGAAAAATACCAACAAATTGAACAACAACCTCAACTTTTAAAAGATGAGAAAAAGTTCAAAAAATAACATTGATAAATCCAACAAATTCAACAATAACCTCAATATTGAAAATCACCAACAAGTTGAACAACCTCAACATTGAAAAACACCAACAAGTTCAACAACAACCTCAACATTGAAAATCACCAACAAATTCGACAACCTCAACATTGAAAACCACCAACAAATTCAACAACAACCTCAACATTGAAAAAACCAACAAATTCAACAAGCTCAATGTTGAAAAACACCAACAAATTCAACAACAACCTCAACATTGAAAAAGACCAACAAATTCAACAACAACCTCAACATTGAAAAATAGAAAAAAATTCAAAAAATAACATTGATAACACCAAAAAATTCAACAACAACCTCAATATTAAAAATCACGAAAAAATTCAACAACAAACTCAACATTGAAAAACAGCAACAGATTCAACAAGAATCTCAACATTGAATAACGCCAACAAATTCAACAACAGCCTCAATATTGAAAATCACCAACAAATTCAACAACAACCACAACATTGAAAAACTCCAGAAATTCAACAACAACCTCAACATTTAAAAGTACAAAAAAGTTCAAAAAAGACCATTGATAAAGCCAACAAATTCAACAACAACCTCAATGTTGAAAATCACCAACAAATTGAACAACCTCAACATTGAAAAACACCAGCAAATTCAACAACAACCTCAACATTAATAAACAACAACAACTTCAACAACCTCAACAATGAAAAACACTATAATATTCAACAACAACTGCAACTTTGAAAAATACCTACAAATTCAACAACAACCTCAACATTAAAAATCACGAAAAAATTCAACAACAAACTCAACATTGAAAAACAGCAACAGATTCAACAACAATCTCAACAATGAAAAACACCAACAAATTCAACAACAACCACAACATTGAAAAACACCAACTAATTCATCAACAACCTCAACATTGAAAAATACAAAAAAGTACAAAAAATAACATTGATAACACCAACAAATTCAACAACAAAATCAACATTGAAAAACACCAACAAATTCAACAACAACCAAAATATGGAAAGACACCAACAATTCAGCAACAACCTCAACATTGAAAATCAGCAACGAATTCAACAAGAATCTCTACATTGAATAACGCCAACAAATTCAACAACAGCCTCAATATTGAAAATCACCAACAAATTCAACAACAACCTCAACATTGAAAAACTCCAGAAATTCAACAACAACCTCAACATTTAAAAGTACAAAAAAGTTCAAAAAAGAACATTGATAAAACCAACAAATTCAACAACAACCTCAATGTTGAAAATCACCAATCAAGTTGAACAAGCTCAACATTGAAAAACACCAACAAATTCAACGACAACCTCAACATTAATAAACAGCAACAACTTCAACAGCCTCAACAATGAAAAACACCATAATATTCAACAACAACTGCAACTTTGAAAAATACCTACAAATTCAACAACAACCTCAAGTATTAAAAGAGAAAAAATTATAAAAAAAACATTGATAACACCAAAAATTCAACAACAATCTCAACATTGAAAACTACATAAAGTTCAAAAAATAACATTGATAACACCAACTAATTCAACAACAACCTCAACATTGAAAAACAGCAACAAATTCAACAATAAACCTCAACATTGATAAAAACCTAAAAATTCAACATGAAGCTCAACATTGAAAAACAACAACATATGCAACCTGAACCTCAACTTTTAAAAGAAGAGAAAAAGTTCAAACCAACAAATTTAACAACAACCTCAACATTGAAAAATACAAGACAGTTCAAAAAATAACATTGATAACACCATCAGATTCAAAAACAACCTAGACATTGAAATATACAAAAATGTTTAAAAAATAACATTGATAACACCATCAAATTCATCAACAAACTCAATATTGAAAATCAACTACAAACTCAATAACATCCTCAACATTGAAAAACACCAACAAATTCACCAACAACTTCAACGTTGAAAAAAACCAACAAATTCAACAACAACCTCAACTTTTAAAAGAAGAGAAAAAGTACAAAAAAGAACATTGATAAAACCATCAAATTCAACAACAACCTCAATATTGAAATCACCAACAAATTGAGCAACCTCAACATTGAAAGACACCAACAAATTCAACAACAACCTTAACTTTTAAAAATACAACAAGTTCAACAAAAACATTGATAACACAAACAAATTCAGCAACAACCTCAACATTGAAAAACATGAACAACTTCAAAAACTTCAACAATGAAAAACACCAGAAAATTCAAAAACAACCGCAGCATTGAAAAAAACTAACAAATTCAACAAGAACCTCAACTTTTAAATAAAGATAAAAAGTTCAAATAAACATTAATAACACCAACAAATTCAACAGCAACCTCAACATTGAAAAATAGAAAGAAGTTCAAAAAAATAACATTGATAAAACCAACAAATTCAACAACAACCTCAACATTGAAAAATACTAAAAAGTTCAAAAAATAACGTTGATAACACCAACAAATTCAACAACAAACTCAATATTAAAAATCAAAAACAAATTCATCAACAACCTCAACATTGAAAATCACCTACAAATTCAACAACAACGTCAACATTGAAAAACACCATCAAATCCAACAACCTCAACAGTCAAAATCACCAACAAATTCAACAACAACCTCAACAATGAAAAGCACCAAAAAATTCAACAACAACCTCAAATTGAAAAACACCAACAAATTCACCAACAAACTTAACTTTTAAAAATACATAAAATTTCAACAAAAAACATTGATAACACCAACAAATTCAACAAAAACCTCAACAATGAAAAACACCTACAAATTCAAAAACAACCTCAACATTGAAAACAGCAACAAATTCAAAAACAACCTCAACAATGAAAAACACCAACAAATTCAACAACAACATCAACATTGAAAAATACCAACAAATTCAACAGCAACCTCAACATTGAAAAATACAAAAAAGTTTAAAAAATAACATTGATAACACCAACAAATTCAACAACAACTTCAATATTGAAAATCACCAACAAATTCAACAACAACCTCAAAAGTCAAAAACACCAACAAATTCAACAACAACCTCAATATTGAAATACTCCAACAGGTTCAACAAATACCTCAACATTGAAAATCAGCAACAAATTCAACAACAATCTCAACATTGAAAAACGCCAGCAAATTCAAAAACAAAAACAATTTTGAAAATCAACAACAAATTCAACATCAACCTCAACATTGAAAAACACCAACAAATTCAACAACAACCTCAATTTTTAAAAGTACAAAAAAGTTCAAAAAAGAACATTGATAAGACTAACAAATTAAACAACAACCTCAATGTTGAAAATCAACAACAAATTGAACAACCTCAACATTGAAAAACACCAACAAATTTAACAACAACCCCTACATTGAAAAATACAAAAAAGTTCAAAAAATAACATTGACAGCACCTACAAATTGGACAACAAACTCAATATTGAAAATCAACAACAAATTCAACAACAACCTCAACATTGAAAAACACCAACAAATTCAACAACAACCTCAATATTGAAAGACAGCAACAAATTCAACAACAACCTCAACTTTGATAATCACCAACATTTTCAACAACATCAATATTGAAAATCACTAACAAATTCAACAACAACCTCAACATTGAAAATCACCAACAAATTCAACAACAACCTCAACATTGAAAAACACCAACAAATTCAGCAACCTCAACATTGAAAAACACCAACAAATTCAAAATCGTCAACATTGAAAATCACCAACAAATTCAACAAAAACCTCAACAATGAAAAACACCAACAAATTCAACAACAACCTCAACATTGAAAAACACCAACAAATTCAACAACAAACTTAACCTTTAAAAATACGAACAAGTTCAACAAAAAACATTGATAACACCAACAATTTCAACAACAACCTCAAAAATAAAATACTCCAAGTTCAACAACAACCTCAATATTGAAAAACACCAACAACCTCAACATTGAAAAACACCAAAAAATTCAACAACAACAGCAACATTGAAAAATACCAACAATTTCAACAACAACCTCAACTTTTAAAAGAAGAGAAAAAGTTCAAAAAAAACATTGATAGCACCAACAAATTCAACAACAAACTCATAATTGAAAATCAACAACAAATACAACAACAATCTCAACATTGAAAAACACCAACAAATTCAACAACAACCTCAACTTTTAAAAGAAGAGAAAAAGTTCAAAAAAAACATTGATAACACCAACAAATTCAACAACAACCTCAACGTTGAAAAGCACCAACAAATTCAACAACAACCTCAACCATGAAAAACACCAACAAATTCAACAACAACGTCAACATTGAAAATCACCAACAAATTCAACAACAACCTCAACCATGAAAAACACCAACAAATTCAACAATAACGTCAACATTGAAAATCAGCAAAAAATTCAACAACAACCTCAATATTGAAAAACAACAAAAAATTCCACAACAACCACACTATTGAATAACACCAACAAGTTCAACAACAACCTCAACATTGAAAATCAGCAACAAATTCACCAACAACGTCAACTTTTAAAAGTACATAAAATTTCAAAAAAGAACATTGATAAAGCCATCAAATTCAACAACAAATTTAATGTTGAAATTCACCAACAAATTGAACAACCTCAACATTGAAAAACAACAACAAATTCATTAACAACCTTAACTTTTAAAAATACAAGCAAGTTCAACAAAAAACATTGATAACACGAACAAATTCAACAACAACCTGAACACTGAAAAACACCAACAACCTCAACAATGAAAAACACCAAAAAATTCAACAACAACCGCAACATTGAAAAATACCAACAAATTCAACAACAAGCTCAACATTGAAAACTGCAAAAAATTTCAAAAAATAACATTGATAACACCAACAAATTCAACAACAGCCTCAATATTAATATCACCAACAAATTCAACAGCAACCTCAACATTGAAAAACTCCAACGAATTCACCAGCAACATCAACATTTAAAAGTACATAAAAGTTCAAAAAACAACATTGATAAAACCATCAAATTTAACAACAACTTTACTGTTGAAAATTACCAACAAATTGAACAAACTCAACATTGAAAAACAACAAATTCATTAGCAACCTTAACTTTTAAAAATACAAACAAGTTCAACAAAAAACATTGATAACACAAACAAATTCAACAACAACCTGAAAAATGAAATACATCAACAAATTCAACAACAACCTCAACATTGAAAAAACCTACAAATTCAACAATAGGCTCAACATTTAAAAACACCAAGAAATTCAACAACAACCTCAACTTTTAAAAGAAGAGAAAAAGTTCAAAAAAAACATTGATAACACCAACAGATTCAACAACAACCTCAACATTGAAAAACACCAACAAATTCAACAGCAACTTAATATTGAAAAACACCAACAAATTCAACAACAACCTCAACATTGAAAAACGCCAACAAATTCAACAACAACCTCAATATTGAATAACACCAACAAATTCAACAACAACCTCAACATTGAAAAGCACCAACAAATTCAACAACAACCTCAACTTTTAAAAGAAGAGAAAAAGTTCAAAAAAACGTTGATAGCACCAATAAATTCAACAACAACCTCAACATTAAAAAACGCCAACAAATTTAACAACAACCACAATATTGAAAATCACCAACAAATTGATCAACCTCAACATTGAAAAAACCTACAAATTCAGCAACAGTTTCAACATTTAAAAACACCAAGAAATTCAACAACAACCTCAACTTTTAAAAGAAGATAAAAAGTTCAAAAAAAACATTGATAACACCAACAAATTCAAAAACAATCTCAACATTGAAAAACACCAACAAATTGAACAACAACCTCAATATTGAAAAACACCAACAAATTCAACAAAAACCGCAACATTGAAAAACACCAACAACCTCAACAATGAAAAACACCAACAAATTCAACAAAAACCGCAACATTGAAAAATACCAACAAATTCAACAACAAACTCAATATTGAAAATCAACAACAAATGCAACAACAAGCTCAACATTGAAAAACACCAACAACTTCACCAACCTCAACAATGAAAAATGCCATCAAATTCAACAACCGCAACATTGATAACACCAACAAATTCAACAACAACCTCAAGATAGAAAAATACAAAAAAGTTCAAAAAATAACATTGATCGCTCCAACAAATTCAACAACAAGCTCAACATTGAAAAATACAAAAAATTACAAAAAATAACATTGATAACATGAACAAATTCAGCATCAAACTCAATATTGAAAATCAAATACAAATTCAACAACAACCTCAACATTGAAAATCACCAACAAATTCAAGAACAACGTCAAGATGGAAAAAACCAACATATTCAACAACAAGCTTAACATTCAAAACCACCAAAAAATTCAACAAGAACCTCAAATTTTAAAAGAAGAGAAAAAGTTCAAAAAAAACATTGATAACACCAACAATTTCAACAACAACATTAACATTGAAAAACACCAACAAATTCAACAACAACCTCAAAATTGAAAGACAGCAACAAGTTCAACAACAACCTCAACATTGAAAATCACAAACAAATTCAACAACCTCAACATTGAAAATCACCAACAAATTCAACAACAACCTCAACATTGAAAAACACCAACAAATTCAACAACCACCTCAATATTGAAAGACACCAACAATTTCAACAACAACCTCAACATTGAAAATCAGCAACAAATTCAAAAAGAATCATTTAACATTGAAAAACGCCAACAAAGTCAACAACAGCCTCAATATTGAAAATCACCAACAAATTCAACAACAACCTCAACATTGAAAAACTCCAACAAATTCACCAACAACATCAACATTTAAAAGTACATAAAAGTTCAAAAAAGAACATTGATAAAACTATCAAATTCAACAATGACTTTGATGTTGAAAATCACCAACAATTTGAACAACCTCAACATTGAAAAAGAACAACAAATTCATTAACAACCTTAACTTTTAAAAATACAAACAAGTTCAACAAAAAACATTGATAACACGAACAAATTCAACAACAACCTGAAAAATGAAATACATCAACAAATTCAACAACAACCTCAAAATTGAAAAACACCAAGAACTTCAACAATGAAAGAACCAGAAAATTCAAAAACAACCGCAACATTGAAAATTACCAACAAATTCAACAACAAGCTCAACATTCAAAACTACAAAAAATTTCAAAAACTAACATTGATAACACCAACAAATTCAACAACAAACTCAATTTTGAAAATCAACAACAAATACAACAACAACCTCAACATTGTAAAGCACCAACAAATTGAACAACAAACTCAACGTTGGAATAACCTACAAATTCAAAAACAGGCTCAACAGTGAAAAACACCAACAAATTCAACAACATCCTCAACATTGAAAAACGCCAAAAAATTCAAAAACAACCTCAATATTGAAAGACACCAACAAGTTCAACAACAACCTCAACATTGAAAATCAGCCACAATTTCAACAACAACCTCAACATTGAAAAACTCCAACAAATTAACCAACAACATCAACATTTAAAAGTACATAAAAGTTCAAAAAAGAACATTGAAAAAAACCAACAAATTCAACAACAACTTTATTGTTGAAAATCACCAACAAATTGAACAACCTCAACATTGAAAAACACCAACAAATTCAACAACAACCTTAACTTTTAAAAATACAAACAAGATCACCAAAAAACATTGATAACACCAACAAATTCAACAACAACCTGAAAAATAAAATACACCAACAAATTCAACAACAAGCTGAACATTGAAAAACACCAACAACCTCAACAATGTAAAACACCAAAAAATTCAACAACAACCGCAACATTGAAAAATACTAACAAATTCAACAACAAGCTCAACATTGAAATCTACTAAAAATTTCAAAAAATAACATTGATAACACCAAGAAATTCAACAACAGCCTCAATATTGAAAATCACCAACAAATTCAACAACAAACTCAACATTGAAAAACTCCAACAAATTCACCAACAACATCAACATTTAAAAGTACATAAAAGTTCAAAAAAGAACATTGATAAAACCATCAAATTCAACAACAAGTTTAATGTTGAAATTCACCAACAAATTGAGCAACCTCAACATTGAAAAACAACAACAAATTCATTAACAACCTTAACTTTTAAAAATACAAACAAGTTCAACAAAAAACATTGATAACACAAACAAATTCAACAACAACCTGAACATTGAAAAATACCAATAACCTCAACAATGAAAAACACCAAAAATACAAATAAGTTCAAAAAATAACATTGATAACACCAAAAATTCAACAACAACTTCAACAATGAAAAACTCCAACAATTTCACCAACAACATCAACATTTAAAAGAACATAAAAGATCAAAAAAGAACATTGATAAAACCAACAAATTCAACAACAACCTCAATGTTGAAAATCACCAACAAATTGAACAACATCAATGTTGAAAAACAGCAACAAATTGAACAACAACCTTAACTTTTAAAAATACAAACAAGTTCAACAAAAAACATTGATAACAGCAACAAATTCAATAACAACATCAAAAATGAAATACACCAACAAATTCAACAAAAACCGCAACATTGAAAAACACCAACAACCTCAACAATGAAAAACACCAAAAAATTCAACAACAACCGCAACATTGAAAAGCACCAACTAATTCAACAACAACCTCAACATTTAAAAGAAGAGAAAAAGTTCAAAAAAACATTGATAACACCAACAAATTCAACAACAACCTCAACATTGAAAAACACCAACAAGTTCAACAACAACCTCAAATTTTAAAAGAAGAGAAAAAGTTCAAAAAAGAACATTGATAAAACCTAAAAATTTAACAACAACCACAATATTGAAAATCACCAACAAATTGAACAACCTCAACATTGACAAAACCTACAAATTCAACAACAGGCTCAACATTTAAAAACACCAACAAATTCAAAAACAACCTCAACATTGAAAAACACCAACAAGTTCAACAACAACCTCAACATTGAAAAACACCAACAAATTCACCAACAACATCAACATTTAAAAGTACATAAAAGTTCAAAAAAGAACATTGATACAACCATCAAATTCAACAACAACTTTAATGTTGAAATTCACCAACAAATTGAACAACCTCAACATTGAAAAACAACAACAAATTCATTAACAAAATTAACTTTTAAAAATACAAACAAGTTCAACAAAAAACATTGATAACACGAACAAATTCAACAACAACCTGAACATTGAAAAACACCAACAACCTCAACAATGAAAAACACCAAAAAATTCAACAACAACCACAACATTGAAAAATACCAACAAATTCAAGAACAAGCTCAACATTGAAAACTGCAAATAATTTCAAAAAATAACATTGATAACACCAACAAATTCAACAACAGCCTCAATATTGAAAATCACCAACAAATTCAACAGCAACCTCAACATTGAAAAACTCCAACAAATTCACCAACAACATCAACATTTAAAAGTACATAAAAGTTCAAAAAAGAACATTGATAAAACCATCAAATTCAACAATAACTTTAATGTTGAAAATCACCAACAAATTGAACAACCTCAACATTGAAAAACAACAACAAATTCATTAACAACCTTAACTTTTAAAAATACAAACAAGTTCAACAAAAAACGTTGATAACACGAACAAATTCAACAACAACCTGAAAAATAAAATACATCAACAAATTCAACAACAACCACAACATTGAAAATACCTACAAATTCAACAACAGGCTCAACATCTAAAAACACCAAGAAATTCAACAACAACCTCAACTTTTAAAATAAGGGATAAAGTTCAAAAAAAACATTGAAAGCACCAACAAATTCAACAACAACCTCAACATTGAAAAACACCAACAAATTCAACAACAACCTCCAGATTGAAAAACACCACCAAATTCAACAACAACCTCAACATTGAAAATCACCAACAAATTCAACAACATCAATATTGAAAATCACCAACAAATTCAACAACAACCTCAACATTGAAAAACGCCAACAAATTCAAGAAAAAACTCAATATTGAAAATCCCCAACAAATTCAACAACAACCTCAACATTGAAAAGCACGAACAAATTCAACAACAACCTTAACATTGAAAAGAAGAGAAAAAGTTCAAAAAAACATTGATAACACCAACAAATTCAACAACAACCTCAACATTGAAAAACACCAACAAGTTTAACAACAATCTCAAATTTTAAAAGAAGAGAAAAAGTTCAAAAAAGAACATTGCTAACACCAACAAATTCAAAAACAACCTCAACATTGAAAAACACCAACATGTTCAACAACAACCTCAACATTGAAAAACACCAACAAATTCAACAACAACCTCAATATTGAAAAACACCATCAAATTCAACAACAACTTCAACATTGAAAATCACCAACAAATTCAACAACATCAATATTGAAAATCACCAACAAATTCAACAACAACCTGAAAAATTAAATACATCAACAAATTCAACAACAACCACAACTTTTAAAAGAAGAGATAAAGTTCAAAAAAACATTGATCGCTCCAACAAATTGAACAATAAGCTCAACATTGAAAAATACAAAAAATTTCAAAAAATAAAATTGATAACACGAACAAATTCAGCATGAAACTCAATATTGAAAATCAAATACAAATTCAACAACAACCTCAACATTGAAAATCACCAACAAATTCAACAACAATGTCAAGATGGAAAAAACGAACAAATTCAACAACAAGCTTAACATTCAAAACCACCAACAAATTCAACAAGAAACTCAACTTTTAAAAGAAGAGAAAAAGTTCAAAAAAAACATTGATAACACCAACAAATTCAACAACAACCTCAATATTGAAAGACACCAACAAGTTCAACAACAACCTCAACATTGAAAATCACAAACAAATTCAACAACGTCAACATTGAAAAACACCAACAAATTCAACAACAACCTCAACATTGAAAAACACCAACAAATTCAACAACAACCTCAATATAGAAAGAGACCAACAATTTCAACAACAACCTCAACATGGAAAATCAGCAACAAATTCAACAAGAATCTTTAACATTGAAAAACGCCAACAAATTCAACAACAGCCTATATATTGAAAATCACCAACAAATTCAACAACAACCTCAACATTGAAAAACTGCAACAAATTCACCAACAACATCAACATTTAAATGTATATAAAAGTTCAAAAAAGAACATTGATATAACCATCAAATTCAACAACAACTTTAATGTTGAAAATCACCAACAAATTGAACAACCTCAACATTGAAAAACACCAACAAATTCAACAACAACCTTAACTTTTAAAAATACAAACAAGATCAACAAAAAACATTGATAACACCAACAAATTCAACAACAACCTGAAAAATAAAATACACCAACAAATTCAACAACAACCTGAACATTGAAAAACACCAACAACCTCAACAATGAAAAACACCAAAAAATTCAACAACAACCGCAACACTGAAAAATACCAACTAATTCAACAGCAATCTCAACATTGAAAATCAACAACAAATTCAACAACATCAATATTGAAAATCACCAACAAATTCAACAACAACCTCAACATTGAAAAACGCCAACAAATTCAACAACGACCTCAACATTGAAAAGCACCAACAAATTCAACAACAACCTCAACTTTTAAAAGAAGAGAAAAAGTTCAAAAAAACATTGATAACACCAACAAATTCAACAACAACCTCAACATTGAAAAACACCAACAAATTCAACAACAACCTCAAATTTTAAAAGAAGAGAAAAAGTTCAAAAAGGAACATTGATAAAACCAACAAATTCAACAACAACCTCAATATTGAAAATCACCAACAAATTGAACAACCTCAAAAATGAAAAACACCAACAAATTTAACAACAAGTTCAAAATTGAAAAACACCAACAAATTCAAAAGTAACCTTAACTTATAAAAGAAGAGAAAATTTTGAAAATACATTGATAACACCCACAAATTCAACAACATTCTCAGCATTGAAAAATACAAAATAGTTCAAAAAATAACATTGATAACACCATGAAATTCAGCAACAAACTTTATATTGAAAATCAAAAACAAATTAAACAACAACCTCAACTTTGAAAATCACCAACAAATTCAACAACAACGTCAACATTGAAAAAGCCAACAAATTCAACAACAATCTCAACATTGAAAAACACCAAAAAATTCAGCAACAAACAAAACTTTGAAAAGAAGAGAAAAAGTTCAAAAAAACATTGATAACACCAAGAAATTCAACAACAACCTCAACATTGAAAAACACCAACAAATTCAACAAGAATCTCAACATTGAAAAACGCCAACAAATTCAACAACAACCTCAACATTGAAAATCACCAACAAATTCAACAACAACCTCAACATTGAAAAACACCAACAAATTCAACAACAACCTCAAATTTTAAAAGAAGAGAAAAAGTTCAAAAAAGAACATTGATAAAACCAACAAATTCAACAACAACCTCAATATTGAAAAACACCAACAAATTCAACAACAACCTCAACATTGAAAAACACCACCAAATTCAACAACATCAATATTGAAAATCACCAACAAATTCAACAACATCAATATTGAAAATCACCAACAAATTCAACAACAACTCAACATTGAAAAACACCGACAAATTCAACAACAACCTCAAATTTTAAAAGAGGAGAATAAGTTCAAAAAAGAACATTGATAAAACCAACAAATTCAACAACAACCTCAATATTGAAAATCACCAACAAATTGAACAACCTCAAAAATGAAAAACACCAACAAATTTAACAACAAGTTCAAAATTGAAAAACACCAACAAATTCAACAGTAATCTCAACTTTTAAAAGAAGAGAAAATTTTGAAATTACATTGATAACACCAAAAAATTCAACAACAATCTCAGCATTGAAAAATACAAAAAAGTTCAAAAAATAACATTGATGACACCAAAAAATTAAACAACAACCTCAACATTCAAAAATACAAAAAAGTTCAAAAAATAACATTGATAACACCATGAAATTCAGCAACAAACTTTATATTGAAAATCAAAAACAAATTAAACAACAACCTCAACATTGAAAATCAACAACAAATTCAACAACAACGTCAACATTGAAAAAGCCAACAAATTCAACAAGAATCTCAACATTGAAAAACGCCAACAAATTCAACAACAACCACAATATTGAAAATCACCAACAAATTCAACAACAACCTCAACATTTAAAAGAACAAAAAAGTTCAAAAAAGAACATTGATAAAACCAACAAATTCAACAACAACCTCAATGTTGAAAAGCACCAACTAATTGAACAACCTCAACATTGAAAATCACCAACAAATTCAACAACAACATTAACTTTTAAAAATACAAACAAGTTCAACAAAAAACATTGATAACACCAGCAAATTCAACAACAACATCAACATTGAAAAACACCAACAACTTCAACAACCTCAACAATGAAAAACACCAAACAATTCATCAACAATCGCAACATTGAAAAATACAAAAAAGTTCAAAAACTAACATTGATAACAGCAACCAATTCAACAACAACCTCAACATTCAAAACTACATAAAAGTTCAAAAAATACATTGATAACACCAACAAATTCAACAACAAACTCAATATTGAAAATCAACAATCAATTCAACAAGAAACTCAACATTGAAAAACACCAACAAATTCAACAACAACCTTTGGATTTAAAAGAGAAAAAGTTCAAAAATAACATTGATAACCACAAGAATTCAAAAACAATCTCAACATTGAAAAAAACAAATTAGTTCAAAAAATAACATTGATAAGACCAACAAATTCAACAACAAGCTCAACATTGAAAAACACCAACAAATTCAACATCAACCTCAACGTTGAAAAAAACCAAAAAATTCAACAAGCTCAACGTTGAAAAACACCAACAAAGTCAACAACAAACTCAACTTTTAAAAGAAGAGAAAAAGTTCAAAAAAAACATTGATAACATCAAGAAATTCAACAACAACCTCAACATTGAAAAACACCAACAAATTCAACAACAACCTCAATATTGAAAGACACCAACAAGTTCAAGAACAACCTCAACTTTGAAAATCACCAACAAATTCAAGAACCTCAACATTGAAAATCACCAACAAATTCAACAACAACCTCAACAATGAAAACACCAACAAATTCAACAACAACATCAACACTGAAAAACACCAACAAATTCAACAACAATCTCAACTTTCAAAAATACATCAAAGTTCAAAAATTAACAGTGAGAACACCAACAAATTCAACAACAACCTCAATATTGAAAATCACCAACAAATTCAACAACCTCAACATTGAAAAATAGCAACAAATTCAACAACAACCTCAACAATGAAAAACACCAACAAATTCAAAAACAACCTCAACATTGAAAAACACAAAAAAGTTCAAAAAATAACATTGATAACACCAACGAATTCAACAACAACCTGAAAAATAAAATACACCAACAAATTCAACAACAACCTGAACACTGAAAAACACCAACAGCCTCAACAATGAAAAACACCAAAAAATTCAACAACAACCGCAACATTGAAAAATACCAACAAATTCAACAACAAGCACAACATTGAAACTACAAAAAATTTCTAAAAATAACATTGAAACCACTAACAAATTCAACAACAGCCTCAATATTGAAAATCACCAACAAATTCAACAACAACCTCAACATTGAAAAACTCCAACAAATTCAACAACAACCTCAATATTGAAAAACACCAACAAATTCAGCAACAAACTCAATATTGAAAAACACCAACAAGTTCAACAACAACCTCAATATTGAAAAACACCAACAAATTCAACAACATCCTCAACATTGAAAAGCACGAACAAATTCAACAACAACCTCAACTTTTAAAAGAAGAGAAAAAGTTCAAAAAAACATTGATAACACCAAGAAATTCAACAACAACCTCAACATTGAAATACACCAACAAATTCAACAACAACCTCAACATTGAAAATCACCAAGAAATTCAACAACAACCTCAAATTTTAAAAGAAGAGAAAAAGTTCGAAAATACATTGATAACACCAACAAATTCAACAAAAATCACAGCATTGAAAAATACAAAAAAGTTCAAAAAATAACATTGATTACACTAACAAATTCAACAACAACCTCAACATTGAAAAATACAAAAAAGTTCAAAAAATAACATTGATAACACCATGAAATTCAGCAACAAACTTTATATTGAAAATCAAAAACAAATTAAACAACAACCTCAAAATTGAAAATCACCAACAAATTCAACAACAATGTCAACATTGAAAAAACCAACAAATTCAACAACAAGCTAAACATTGAAAAACACCAACAAATTCAGCAACAAACAAAACTTTTAATGGAAGAGAAAAAGTTCAAAAAAAACATTGATAACACCAAGAAATTCAACAACAACCTCAACTTTGAAAAACGCCAACAAATTCAACAACCACAATATTGAAAATCACCAACAAATTCAACAACAACCTCAACATTTAAAAGAACAAAAAAGTTCAAAAAAGAACATTGATAAAACCAACAAATTCAACAACAACCTCAATGTTGAAAATCACCAACCAAATGAACAAACTCAACATTGAGAAGTACCAACAAGTTCAACAACAACCTCAACATTGAAAAACACCAACAACTTCAGCAACCTCAACAATGAAAAACACCAAACAATTCAATAACATTCGCAACATTGAAAAATACAAAAAAGTTCAAAAAATAACATTGATAACACCATCAACTCCATTTGAAAATCAACAATTAATTCAACAAGAAACTCAACATTGAAAAACACCAACAAATTCAACAACAACCTTTGCTTTTAAAAGAGAAAAAGTTCAAAAAAAACATTGATAACTCCAAGAATTCAAAAACAATCTCAACATTGAAAAATACAAAAAAGTTCTAAAAATAACATTGATAACACCATTAAATTCAACAACAAACTCAATATTGAAAATCAACATCAAATTCAACAACAACCTCAACATTGAAAAACACCAACAAATTCAACAACAACCTCAACATTGAAAAACACCAAACATTCAACATGAACCACAATATTGAAAATCACCAAGAAATTCAACAACAAACTCAACATTGAAAAACACCAAAAATTCAACATGAACCGCAACATTGAAAAACACCAACAAATTCAACAACAACCTCAACATTGAAAAACACCAACAAATTCAACAACAACCTCAACATTGAAAAATACAAAAAGTTCAAAAAATAACATCGATAACACCAACAAATTAAACAACAACCTCAACATTGAAAAGCACCAACAACTTCAACAACCTCAACAATGATAAACAACAAATAATTCAACAACAACCGCAACATTGAAAAATACGAACAAATTCAAAAACAACCTCAACTTTTAAAAGAAGATATAAAGTTCAATAAAAACATTGATAACACCAACAAATTCAACAACAACCTCAACATTGAAAGATACCAACTAATTCAACAACTTCAATATTGAAAGCCACCAACAAATTCAACAACAACCTCAATATTGAAAGTCACCAACAATTCAACAACAACCTCAACATTGAAAAACACCAACAAATTCAACAACAACCTCAACATTGAAAATCACCAACAAATTGTACAACAACCTCAACTCATAAAAGAAGAGAAAAAGTTCAAAAAAACATTTGATAAAACCAACAAATTCAACAACAACCGGAACATTGAAAAACGCCAACAAATTGAACAACAATCTTAATATTGAAAAACACCCACAAATTGAACAACAAACTCAACTTTTAAAAGAGAAAAAGTTCAAAAAATCATTGATAACACCAACAAATTCAACAACAAACTCAACATTGAAAAGCACCAACAAATTGAACCAAAACCTCAACTTTTAAAAGAAGAGAAAAAGTTCAAAAAAACATTGATAACACCAACAAATTCAACAACAACCTCAATATTGAAGATCAGCAACAAATTCAACAACAACCTCAACATTGTAAAACGTGAACAATTTCAACAAAAACCTCAATATTGATATCACCAACAAATTCAGCAACAACCTCAATTTTGAAAATCACGAACAAATTTAACAACAAACTCAACATTGAACAATATTAAGAAGTTCAAAAAATAACATTGATAACACCAACTAATTCAACAACAACCTCAAAATTGAAAATCACCAACAAATTCAACATCAACCTCAACTCCCGCAGCACTACACCACTGCCCACAGCACTTCCACAACACTTCAGCACTGCCCACACCACTCCCACAGCGCTACACCACTGCCCACACCACTCCCACAGCGTTACACCACTGCCCACACCACACCCACAGCGCTACACCAATGCCCACACCACTTCCACAGCGCTACACCCCTGCCGACATCACTCCCACAGCACTACACCACAACCCACACCACTGCCACAGCGCTACACCACTGCCCACACCTCTCCCACAGCACTACACCACTGCCCACGCCACTTCCACAGCGCTACACCACTGCCCACACCACTCCCACAGCGATACACCACTGCTAACACCACTCCCACAACACTGGACAACTGCCCACGCCACTCCCACAGCGCTACACCAATGCCCACACCACTACCACAGCAATACACCACAGCCCACACGAGTCCCACAGCGCTTCACCACTGCCCACACCACTCCCACAGCGCTACACCACGGCCCACGCCACTTCCACAGCACTACTCCGCTACCCAGACCACTCCCACAGCGCTACACCACTGCCCACACCACTACCACATCAATACACCACTGCCCACACCACCCCCACAGCACTACACCACTGCCCACACCACTCCCACAGCGTCACACCACTGCCCACACCACTCCCACAGCGCTACACCACTACGCACACCACTCCCACATCGTTACACCACAACCCACACCACTCCCACAGCGCTACACCAATACCCACACCACCCGCACAACGCTACACCAATACCCACACCACCCCAACAGCGATACATCACTACCCACACCACTCCCACAGCGTTACACCACTGCCCACACCACACCAGCAGCGCTACACCACTGCCCACACCACTCCCACAGCTCTACACCACTACACACACCACTCCCACAGCGCTACACCACTGCCCACACAACTCCCACAGCGCTAGACGAATGCCCACACCACACCCACAGCGCTACACAACTGCTCACACCAATCCCACAGCGCTACGCCACTGCCCACAGAACTCCCTCAGCGCTACACAAATGCCCACACCACTCCCACTGCGTTACACTAATGCCCACACCACTCCCACAGCGCTACACTAATGCCCACCCCACTCCCACAGCGCTACACCACTGCCTACACCACTCCCATAGCGTTACACCACTGCCCACACCATTCCCAATGCGCTACACCACTGCCCACACCACTCCCAGAGCAATACACCACTGCCCACACCATCCCTACAGCATTACACCACTGCCCACACGACACCCACAGCGCTACTCCACTGCCCACACCACTCCCACAGCACTACACCACTGCCCACACCACCCCCGCAGACTTACACCACTGCCCACACCACTCCCACAGCGCTATACAACTGCCCAAAGCAGTCCCACAGCGTTACTCCACTGCACACACCACTCCCACAACGTTACACCACTGCCCACACCACACCCAGAGCGCTACACTAATGCCCATACAACCCCAACAGCACTACACCACTGCCCACACCACTCGCACAGCACTACACAACAGCCCACACCACTCCCACAGCACTACACCACTGCCCACACCACTGCCACAGCACTACACCACTGCCCACACAACTCCAACAGCGTTACACCACTGACCACACCACACCCAGAGCGCTACACTAATGCCCACATCACTCCCACAGCACTACAACACTGCCCACACCACTCCAAAAGCACTACACAACTAACCACACCAGTTCCACAGCACTACACCTCTTCCCACACAACACCCACAGCACTACACTACTGCTCACATCACTCGCACAGTGTTACACCACAGCCCACACCACTCTCACAGCGCTACACCACTGCCCTCTCAACTCCCACAGCAGTACACCACTGCACACACCATTCCCTCAGCACTACACCACTGCCCGCAGCACACCCACAGTACTACACCACTGCCCACACCACTCCCACAGTACTACACCACAGCCCACACCACACCCACAGCACTACTCCACTGCCCACACCACTCCCACAGTACTACATGACTGCCCACACCACTCCCACATCGCTACACCACTACCCACACCACTCCCACAGCACTACACCAGTGCCCACCCCACTCCCACAGTACTAAACCACTGCCCACCCCACTCCCACAGTACTAAACCACTGCCCACACCACTACACCACTGCCCTCTCAACACCCACAGCACTACACCACTGCCCACACCACTCCCACAGCGCTATACCACTGCCCACACCACTCCCACATTGCTACAGCACTGCCCGCCCCACTCCTACAGTACTACACCACTGCCCACACCACGCCCACAGTACTACACCGCAGCACACACCACACCCACAGCGCTAAACCACTGCCAACACCACTCCCACAGTACTACACCATTGCCCACTCCACTCCCGCAGCGCTACACAACTGCCCACAGCACTCCCAAAGCGTTACACCACTGCCCACACAACTCCCACAGCGTTACAACACTGCCCACACCACACCCAGAGCGCTACACTAATGCCCACATCACTCCCACAGCACTACAACTCTGCCCACATCACTCACACAGCGTTAAACCACTGCCCACACCACACCCAGAGCGCTACATTAATGCCCACATCACTCCCACAGCACTACAACACTGCCCACACAACTCCAACAACACTACACAACTACCCACACCACTTCCCCAGCAATACACCACTGGCCACACCAATCCCACAGCGCTACACCACTGGCCACACGACACCCGCAGCACTACACCTCTGCAAAACACCACACCCACAGCGCTACACCACTGCCCACATCACTCGCACAGCGTTACACCACAGCCCACACCACTCTCACAGCGCTACACAACGGCCCAATCAACTCCCACAGCAGTACACCACTGCCCGCAGCACTCCCACAGTGCTACACCACAACCCACACCACTCCCACAGTGCTACACCACAACCCACACCACTCCCACAGCGCTACACCACAGCCCACAACACACCCACAGCGCTACACAACTGCCCACACCACTCCCACAGTACTACATGACTGCCCACACCACTCCCACAGCGCTACACCACAGCCCACAACACACCCACAGCGCTACACCACTGCCCACACCACTCCCACAGCGCTACACCACTGCCCACACAACACTCTCAGCGCTACACCACTGCCCACATCACTCCCACAGCATTACACCACTACCCACACCACACCCAGAGCGCTACACCACTACCCACACAACTCCCACAGCGTTACACCACTGCCCACACCACTCCCACAGCACTACACCACAACCCAAACCACTCACACAGCGTTACACCACTGCCCAGGCCACTCGCACAGCACTACACCACTATCAACACCATACCCACAGCACTAAACCACTGTCCACACCACTCACACAGCTATACACCACTGCCCACACCACTTTCACAGCGCTACACCACAGTCGACACCACTCCCACAGAGCTACACCACTGCCCACACCACTCCAACAGCGCTACACCACAAACCAAACCACTCCCACAGCGCTACACAACTGCTCACACCACTCCCACAGCGTTACACAACTGCCCACAGCACTACACCGCTGCCCAAAACACACCCAGAGCGTTACACCACTGCCCACACCACTCCCGCAGCGTTACACCAGTGGCCACACCACTCTCACAGCGCTACACCACAAACCAAACCACTCCCAACAGCGTTACACCACTGCCCACACCACTCCCACAGCGTTACACCAATGGCCACACCAATCCCACAGCGTTACACAAATGGCCACACCACTCCCACAGCGCTACACCACTGCCCACACCACTCCCACAGCGCTACACCACTGCCCACACCACTCCCACAGCACTACACGTCTGCCCACACCACTCCCACAGTGCTACACCACTGCCAACACCACTCCCACAGCACTACACCACTGCCGACACCACTCCCACAGCTCTACACCCCTGCACACACCACTCCCACAGCACACCACAGCGCTACACGACTGCCCACAACACTCCCACAGCACTACACCCCTGCCCACACCACTCCCACAGCACTACACGTCAGCCCACACTACTCCCACAGCGCTACACCACAGACCACACCACTCCCACAGCACTACACCCCTGCCCACAACTTTCCCACAGCGATACACCACTATCCACACCACTCCCACAGCGCTACGAACAACCCACACCACTCCCACAGCGCTTAACCACTGCCCACACCACTCCCACAGCACTACACCACTGCCCACACCACTCCCATAGCACAATACCCCTGCCAACACCACTCCCACAGCGACACACCACTACCCAAACCACTCCCACAGCACTACACCACTGCCCACACGACTCCCACAGCGCTACACCGCTGCCCACACCACTCCCAGAGCGTTACACAACTGCCCACAGCACTACACCGCTGCCCACAACACACCCAGAGCGTTACACCACTGCCCACACCACTCCCACAGCGTTACTCCAATGGCCACACCACTCCCACAGCGCTACACCACAAACCAACCCACTCAAACAGCGTTACACCAATGGCCACACCACTCCCACAGCGCTACACCTCTGCCCACACCACTTCCACAGCACTACACCTCTGCTCACAACACTCCCACAGCGCTACACCACTGCCAACACTACTCCCACAGCACTACACTACAACCCACAGCACTCCCAAAACACTAAACCACTGCACACACCACTTCCATAGCACTACACCACAGCACACACCACTCCCACAGCACTACACCACTACCCATACCACTCTCACAGCACTACACCACTGCCCACACCACTCCCACAGCACTACACCACAGCGCACAGCACTCCAACAGCGCTACACCACTGCCCACACCACTCCCACAGCGCTACACCACAAACCAAAGCACTCCCACAGCGCAACATAACTGCCCACACCACACACACAGCGTTACACCAGTGCCCACACCACTCCCACAGAGCAACAACACTGCCCACACCACTCCCACAGCACTACACCACAACCCACACTACTCCCACAGCACTACACTACTGCCCACAACACTCCCACAGCGCTACAACACAGCCCTTGGCACTCCCACCGCGATACACCACTGCTCACACCACACCCACAGCGCTACACCACTGCTCACACCACACCCACAGCGCTACACCAATGCCCACACCACTCCCACTGCACTACACAACTGCCCACACCACTCCCAAGGCGCTACACCACTGCCCACAACTATCCCACAGCGGTACACCACTGCACACACCACTCCTAAAGCGCCGCACCAATGCCCAAGCCATTCCCACAGCACTACACCAATGCCCACGCCATTCCCACAGCACTACACCACAACCCACACCACTCCCACAGCACTACACCACAACCCACAGCACTCCCACAGCACTACACCACTGCCCACATCACTGCCACAGCGCTACACCACAACCCACACCACACCCACAGCGCTACACCACTACCCACACAACTCACCCAGCGCTACACCGCTGCCCACACCATTCCCTCAGCACAACACCACTGCCCACACCACTCCCTCAGCGCTACACCGCTGCCCACACCACTCCCTCAGCGCTACACCACTGCCCACACCACTCACACAGCGCTACAACACTGCCCACACCACTCCCACAGTACTACACCACAACCCAGACCACACCCAGAGCGCTTCACCATAGCCCACACCATTCCCACAGCGCTACACCACAACCCACACCACACCCACAGCGCTACACCACAGCCCAAACCACACCCACAGCGCTACACCACTGCGCACACCACTCACAGAGCGCTACACCACTGCCCACACCACTCCCACAGCGCTACACCACTGCCCACACCACTCCCACAGCGCTACACCACTGCCCACACCACTCCCACAGCGTTACACCACTGCCCACACCACTCCCACAGCACTACACCACTGCCCACACCACTCCCACAACACAACACCACTACCCACACAACTCCCACAGAGCTACACCAATGGCCACACAACTCCGGCAGCTGTACTCCACTGTCAACACCACTACCACAGCACGACACCACAACCCACACCACTCCCACAGCACGACACCACAACCCACACCACACCCACAGCGCTACACCACTGCCCACACCACTCCCTCAGCGCTACACCACTGCCCACACAACTCCCACAACACAACACCGCTGCCCACACCACTCCCACAGCGCTAAACCACTGCCCACACCACTACACCACTGCCAACACCACTCGCAAAGCGCTACACCACTACCCACACCACTCACACAGCGCTACACCGTTGCCCACACCACTCCCACAGCGCTACACCACAACCCAAAACACTCCCACAGCACTACACCACTGCTCACACCACTCCCACAGCATTACACCAATGCCCAAAACACTCCCACAGCACTACACCAATGCCCACACCACTCCCACAGCACTACACCACAACCCACACCACTCCCACAGCACTACACCACAGCCCAAACCACTCCCACAGCACTACACCACTGCGCACACCACTCCCAGAGCGCTACACCACTGCCCACAACACTCACACAGCGTTACACCACAACCCACACCAGTCCCACAGCGCTACACCACTGCCCACACCACTCCTACATCGCTTTACCACTGCACACACCACTCCCACAGCGCGACATCACTGCCCACACCACTCCCACAGAGCTACACCAGTGACCACAACACTCCCAAAGCACTACACCACTGCCCACATCACTCCCGCAGCGCTACACCACAACCCACACCACTCCCATAGCGCTACACCACTGCCCACACCACTCCCATAGCACTACAACACTGCCTACACCTATCCCACAGGTCTACACCACTGCCCACGCACACCCACAGCGCTGCACCACTACCCAAACCTAACGGACAACGCTACACCACTGCCTACACAACTCCCACAGCGCTAAACCTCTGCCCACAACACTCCCACAGCGATACACTGCTGCCACAACCATTCCCACAGCACTATACGACTGCCCTCACCACACCAACAGCTCTACACCACTGCGCACACCACTCCCACAGCACTACACCACTGCCCACACCACTCCCACAACGCTACACCAATGCCCACGCCATTCCCACAGCGTTACACCACAACACACACCACTCCCACTGCACTACACCACAACCCACAGCACTACACCACTACCCACACCACTCCCACAACATTACACCACAACCCACACCACTCCCACAGCGCTACACCATTGCCCACACAACTCCCACAACACAACACCGCTGCCCACACCACACCCACAGCACTACACCACTACCCACACCAATCCCACAGCGCTACACCAATGGCCACACAACTCTCCTAGCTCTACTCCACAGCCCACACCAATCCCACAGCACTACACCACTACCCACACCACTCCCACAGAGCTACACCACAGCCCACACCCCTCCCACAGCGCTAAAACACTGCCCACACCACTCCCACAGCACTTCAGCACTGCCCACAACACTGCCACAGAGCTACACCACAGCCCACACCCCTCCCACAGCGCTATATCACTGCCCACACCACTCCCACAGCGCTACACCACTGCCCACACCACACCAACAGCGCTACACCACTGCACACAACACTCCCACAGCACTACACCACAACCCACACCACTCCCACAGCGCTACACCACTGCCCACACCACGCCTAAAGCGCTGCACCACTGCCCACACCATTCACAAAGCACTACACCACTGCCCACACCACTCCCAATGTGCTACACCACAACCCACACAACTCTCACAGCACTTCACCACTGCCCACACCACTCCCACAGCGTTACACCACAACCCACACCACACCAACAGCGCTACACCACTGCACACACCACTCCCACATCGCTACACCACTGCCCACACCACTCCCATAACACTACAACACAGCCCTTGGCAATCCCACAGCTCTATACCACTGCCCACACCACTCCCACAGCACTACACCACTGCCCACACCACTCCCACAGCGCTACACCACAACCCACACCACACCCGCAGCGCTACACCACAACCCACACCACTCCCATAGCGCTACACCACTGCCCACATCACTCCCACAGCACTACAACACTGCCTACAGCTATCCCACAGTTCTACACCACTGCCCACACCACCCCACAATGCTACACCTCTGCCTACACCACTCCCACAGCGCTAAACCTCTGCCCACACCACTCCCACAGCGCTACACCGATGCCCAAACCATTCCCACAGCACTACACGACTGCCCTCACCACACCAACAGCTCTACACCACTGCGCACACCACTCCCACAGCGCTACACCACTGCCCACACCACTACAACACAGCCCTTGGCACTCCCACAGCGCTACACCACTGCCCACACCACTCCCACAGCGCTACACCAATGCCCACGCCATTCCCACAGCGTTACAACACAACACACACCACTCCCACTGCACTACAGCACAACCCAATGCACTACACCACTGCCCACACCACTCCCACAACACTACACCACAACCCACACCACACCCACAGCGCTACAACACAGCACAAAGCACTCCCACAGCACTACACCACTGCCCACACCACTCCCACAGAGCTACACCACAGCCCACACCCCTCCCACAGCGCTAAACCACTGCCCACACCACTCCCACAGCAGTTCAGCACTGCCCACACCACTCCCACAGCGCTACACCACTGCCCACACCACACCTACAGCGCTACACCACTGCACACAACACTCCCACAGCGCTACACCACAACCCACACCACTCCCACAGCGCAACACCACTGCCCACACCACGCCTAAAGCGCTGCACCACTGCCCACACCACTCCCACAGCGCTATACCACTGACCACACAACCTCCGCAGCACTAGGCCACTGCCCACACCACTCCCACAGCACTTCAGCACTGCCCACACCACTCCCACAGCGCTACACCACTGCCCACACCATTCACAAAGCACTACACCACTGCCCACAGCACTCCCACAGCGCTACACCACTGGCCACACCACTCCCACAGCGCTACACCATTGCCCACACAACTCCCACAACACAACACCGCTGCCCACACCACTCCCACAGCGCTACACCACTGCCCACAACACTCCCACAGCGCTACACCACTGCCCACACCACACCTAAAGCGCTACACCACTGCCCACACCACTCCCACAGCGCAACACTACTGCCCACACCACTCCCACAGAGCAACACTACTGCCCACACCACTCCCACAGCGCTACACAACTGCCAACACCACTCGCAAAGCGCTACACCACAGCCCACAACACTCACACAGCGTTACAACACAACCCACACCACTCCCAAAGCACTATACCAATGCCCACACCATTCCCACAGCGCTACACCACTGCTCACACCACTCCCACAGCACTACACAACTGCCCACACCATTCACAAAGCACTACACCACTGACCACACAACCTCCGCAGCGCTAGACCACTGCCTACACCACTCCCACAGCGCTACACAACTGCCCACACCATTCACAAAGCACTACACGACTGCCCACACCACTTCCACAGCGCTACACCACTGCCCACCCCATACCCACAGCGCTGCACCACAACCCAAACCACTCCGACAGCGCTACACCACAGCCCACACCAATCCCACAGCGCTACACCAATGTCCACACCACTCCCACAGCGATACACCACAGCCCAGAGCACTCCCACAGCGCTACACCACTGTCCACACCTCTCACACAGCTCTACACCACTGCCCACACCACTCCCACAGCGCCTCAACACAGCACACACCACACCAACAGCTCTACCCCACTACCCACACCACACCCAGAGCACTAAACCCCTGCCCACACCACTCTCACAGCGCCTCACCACAGCCCACACCACTCCCACAGCGCTACACCACTGCCCACACCACACCCAGAGCACTAAACCCCTGCCCACACCACTCCCACAGCACTACACCACTGCCCACACCACTCCCACAGCGCTACACCATGCCCACACCACACCCACAGCACTACACCCCTCCCCACACCACTACTACAGCACTACACCACTGCCCACACCACTCCCACAGCGCTACACCACTGCCCACACCACTCCCACAGCGCTACAAGACTACCCACACCACTCCCACAGCGCTACACCACAAACCAAGCCACTCCCACAGCGCTACACCACTTCACACACCACTCCCACAGTACTACACCGATGTCCACACAACACCCACTGCGTTACACCACTGCCCACACCACACCCACAGCGTTACACCAATGGCCACACCACTCCCACTGCACCACACCGCTGCCCACACCACTCCCACAGCGTTACACCACTGCCCACACCACTCCCACAGCGTTACACCACTGCCCACACCACTCCCACAGCGTTACACCAATGGCCACACCACTCCCACAGCACCACACCGCTGCCCACACCACTCCCACAGCGCTACACCACTGCCCACACCACTCCCATAGCACTACACCCCTGCCCACACGACTCCAACAGCCGAACACCACTGCCCACACCACTCCCACTGAGTTACACCACTACCCACACCACTCCCACTGCGCTACACCAATGGCCACACCACTGCCCACACCACACCCATAGCACTACACGTCTGCCCACACCACTCCCACAGCCGTACACCACTGCCCACACCACTCCCACAGAGCTACACCACTGGCCACACCATTCCCACAGCGTTACACCACAACCAAAATCACTCCCACAGCGTTACACCACAACCAAAAACACTCCCACAGCGCTACACCACAACCCAGAACCCTCCCACAGCGCTACACCACTGCCCACACCACTCCCACAGCGCTACACCACTGCCCACACCACTCCCACAGCGCTACACCACTGCCCTCACCACTCCCACAGCGCTACACCACTGCCCACACCACTCCCACAGCACTACATCACAGCCCTTGGCACTCCCACAGAGCTACACCACTGCCCACACCACTCCCACAGCACTACACCACTGCCCACACCACTCCCACAGCGCTACACCTCTGCCCACACCACTCCCAAAGCGCTACACCGCTGCCCACACCACTTCCACAGCGCTACACCACAACCCACACCACTCCCAGAGCGCTACACCACTACCCACACCACTCCCACAGCGTTACACCACTGCCCACGCCACATCCACAGCACTACGCAACTACCCAAACATATCTGACAGCGCTACACCGCTGCCCACACCACTCCCACAGCGATACACCAATGCCCACGCCATTCCCACAGCGTTACACCACAACACACACCACTCCCACTGCACTACACCACAACCCACACCAGTGCCACTGCTCTACACCACAACCCACACCACACCCACAGCGCTACACCATAGCCCACAGCACTCCCACAGCGCTACACCACTACCCACACCACTCCCACAGCGCTACACCACAGCCCAAAGCACTCCCACAGCAATACACCACTGCCCACACCACTCCCACCAGCGCAACACCACTGCCCACACCACTCCCACAGCGCTACATCACAGCCCTTGGCACTCCCACAGAGCTACACCTCTGACCACACCACTCCCAAAGCGCTACACCGCTGCCCACACCACTTCCACAGCGCTTCACCACAACCCACACCACTTCCAGAGCGCTACACCACTACCCACACCACTCCCACAGCGATACACCAATGCCCACGCCTTTCCCACAGCGTTACACCACAACACACACCACTCCCACTGCACTATACCACAACCCACACCACTGCCACTGCTCTACACCACAACCCACACCACATCCACAGCACTACACCAATGGCCACACAACACTTGCAGCTCTACTCCACTGGCCACACCAAACCCACAGCACTACACCACAGCCCACACCCCTCCCACAGCGCTACACCACTGCCCACAGCACTCCCACAGCACTTCACCACTGCCCACAACATTCCCAAAGCGCTACACCATTGCCCACACCACGCCTAAGGGCTACACCACTGCCCACACCTCTCCCACAGCGCTACACTACTGCCCACACCACTCCCACAGCGCTACTCCACTGCCCACAACACTCCCACAGCACTACACCACTGCCCACAACACTCACACAGCGTTACACCACAATCCACACCACTCCCACAGCGCTACACCACTACCCACACCACTCCCACAGCGCTACACCACTGCCCACGCCACACCCACATCACTACGCCACTACCCAAACACATCCGACAGCGCTACACCGCTGCCCACACCACTCCCACAGCGTTACACCACAACGCACACCACACCCACAGCGATACACCACAACACACACCACTCCCACTGCACTACACCACAACCCACACCACTGCCACTGCTCTACACCACAACCCACACCACACCCACAGCGCTACACCATAGCCCACAGCACTCCCACAGCGCTACACCACTACCCACACCACACCCACAGCGCTGCACCATAGCCCACAGCACTCCCACAGCGCTACACCACAACCCACAGCACACCCAAAGCGCTACACCACAGCCCAAAGCAATCCCACAGCACTACACCACTGCCCACTCCACTCCCACAGCGCTACACCACTGCTCACACCACTCCCACAGCTCTACACCACTGCCCACACCACTCCCTCAGCACTACACCACTGCCCACACCACTCCAACAGCACTACACCACTGCCCACACAACTCCCACAACACTACAGCACTACTCAAACCACACCCCCAGCGCTACACCAATGGCCACACAACTCTCGCAGCTCTACTCCACTGGCCACACCACACCCACAGCACTACACCACAGCCCACACCCCTCACACAGCGCTACACCACTGCCCACAGCACTCCCACAGCACTTCACCACTGCCCACAACACTCCCACTGCGCTACACCACTGCCCACACCACTCCCACAGCACTACACCACAGCCCACACCAGACCTACAGCGCTACACCACTGCCCACACCTCTCCCACAGCGCTACACCACTGCCCACAACACTCACACAGCGTTACACCACAACCCACACCACTTCCACAGCGCTACACCACTGCCCACACAACTCTCAGAGCACTTCACCACTGCCCACACCACTCCCAAAGCACTAAACCACTGCCCACACCACACCAGCAGCGCTACACCACTGCCCACACCACTCCCACAGCTCTACACCACTACACACACCACTCCCACAGCGCTACACCACTGCCTACACAACTCCCATAGCGTTACCCCACTGCCCACACCACTCCCACAGCGCTACACCACTGCCCACACCACTCCCACAGCTCTACAAAACTGCCCACACCACTCACACAGCACTACAGAACTGCCCACACTACTCCCACAACACTACAGCACAGCCCACGCCACAACCACAGCGCTACACCACTACCCAAACCTAACAGACAGCGCTACACCACTGCCCACACCACTCCCTCAGCGCCTCACCACAGCACACACCACACCAACAGCTCTACACCACTGCCCACACCACTCCCACAGCGCCTCACCACAGCCCACACCACACCAACAGCTCTACACCACAACCCACACCACTTCCACAGCGCTACACCACTGCCCACACAACTCTCAGAGCACTTCACCACTGCCCACACCACTCCCAAAGCACTAAACCACTGCCCACACCACACCAGCAGCGCTACACCACTGCCCACACCACTCCCACAGCTCTACACCACTACACACACCACTCCCACAGCGCTACACCACTGCCCACACAACTCCCACAGCGCTAGACGAATGCCCACACCACACCCACAGCGCTACACAACTGCTCACACCACTCCCACAGCGCTACGCCACTGCCCACACAACTCCCTCAGCGCTACACGAATGCCCACACCACTCCCACTGCGTTACACTAATGCCCACACCACTCCCACAGCGCTACACTAATGCCCACCCCACTCCCACAGCGCTACACCACTGCCTACACCACTCCCATAGCGTTACACCACTGCCCACACCATTCCCACTGCGCTACACCACTGCCCACACCACTCCCAGAGCAATACACCACTGCCCACACCATCCCTACAGCATTACACCACTGCCCACACGACACCCACAGCGCTACTCCACTGCCCACACCACTCCCACAGCACTACACCACTGCCCACACCACCCCCGCAGACTTACACCACTGCCCACACCACTCCCACAGCGCTACACAACTGCCCAAAGCAGTCCCACAGCGTTACTCCACTGCACACACCACTCCCACAACGTTACACCACTGCCCACACCACACCCAGAGCGCTACACTAATGCCCATACAACCCCAACAGCACTACACCACTGCCCACACCACTCGCACAGCACTACACAACAGCCCACACCACTCCCACAGCACTACAACACTGCCCACACCACTGCCACAGCACTACACCACTGCCCACACAACTCCAACAGCGTTACACCACTGACCACACCACACCCAGAGCGCTACACTAATGCCCACATCACTCCCACAGCACTACAACACTGCCCACACCACTCCAAAAGCACTACACAACTAACCACACCAATTCCACAGCACTACACCTCTGCCCACACCACACCCACAGCGCTACACCACTGCTCACATCACTCGCACAGTGTTACACCACTGCCCACACCACTCCCACAGTACTACACCACAGCCCACACCACACCCACAGCACTACACCACTGCCCACACCACTCCCACAGTACTACATGACTGCCCACACCACTCCCACATCGCTACACCACTAACCACACCACTCCTACAGCACTACACCACTGCCCACACCACTCCAACAGCGCTACAACACTGCCCACACCACTCCCACAGCGCTACACCATGACCCACACAACACTCACAGCGCTACACCACTGCCCACATCACACCCACAGCGTTAAACCACAGCCCACACCATTCCCAGAGCGCTACACCACTACCCACACCACTCCCACAGCGCTACACAAATGCCCACACCAATCCCACAGCACTACACTACAGCCCACACCATTCCCAGAGCGCTACACCACTGCCCACACAACTCCAACAGCGTTACACCACAGCCCACACCACTCTCACAGCGCTACACCACTTCCAACTCAACTCCCACAGCACTACACCACTGCCCGCACCACTCCCACAGTACAACAACAGTGCACACCCCACTCCCACAGTACTAAACCACTGCCCACCCCACTCCCACAGCGCTATACCACTGCCCACACCACGCCCACAGTACTACACCATAGCACACACCACACCCACAGCGCTAACCACTGCCAACACCACTCCCACAGTACTACACCACTGCCCACTCCACTCCCGCAGCGCTACACAACTTCCCACAGCACTCCCAAAGCGTTACACCACTGCCCACACAACTCCCACAGCGTTACAACACTGCCCACACCACTCCCACAGCGTTACAACACTGCCCACACCACACCCAGAGCGCAACACTAATGCCCACATCACTCCCACAGCACTACAACTCTGCCCACATCACTCACACAGCGTTACACCACTGCCCACACCACACCCAGAGCGCTACATTAATGCCCACATCACTCCCACAGCACTACTACACTGCCCACACAACTCCAACAACACTACACAACTACCCACACCACTTCCACAGCGCTACACCACTGGCCACACGACACCCGCAGCACTACACCTCTGCAAAACTCCACACCCACAGCGCTACACCACTGCCCACATCACTCGCACAGCGTTACACCACAGCCCACACCACTCTCACAGCGCTACACAACTGCACACTCAACTCCCACAGCAGTACACCACTGCCCGCAGCACTCCCACAGTGCTACACCACAACCCACACCACTCCCACAGCGCTACACCACAGCCCACAACACACCCACAGCGCTACACCACTGCCCACACCACTCCCACAGTACTACATGACTGCCCACACCACTCCCACAGCGCTACACCACTACCCACACCACTCCCACAGCACTACACCACTGCCCACACCACTCCCACAGCGCTACACCACTGCCCACACAACACTCTCAGCGCTACACCACAGCCCACAAAACTCCCACAGCGTTACACCACTACCCACACCACTCCCACAGCGCTACACCACTGCCCACACCACTCCCACAGCACTACACCACAACCCAAACCACTCCCACAGCGTTACACCACTG
Source organism: Cetorhinus maximus (assembly GCF_964194155.1). NCBI lineage: Eukaryota > Metazoa > Chordata > Chondrichthyes > Lamniformes > Cetorhinidae > Cetorhinus > Cetorhinus maximus. Next base: position 545,302 of record NW_027596204.1, read on the forward strand.
CCCAGGCCACTCCCACAGCACTACACCACTACCCACACCACACCCACAGCGCTATACCACTGTCCACACCACTCACACAGCTATACGCCACTGCCCACACCACTCACACAGCGCTACACCACTGCCCACACCACTCCCACAGCGCTACACCACAAACCAAACCACTCCCACAGCGCTACACAACTGCCCACACCACTCCCACAGCGTTACACAACTGCCCACAGCACTACACCGCTGCCCACACCACACCCAGAGCGTTACACCACTGCCCTCACCACTCCCGCAGCGTTACACCAGTGGCCACACCACTCTCACAGCGCTACACCACAAACCAACCACTCCCAACAGCATTACACCACTGCCCACACCACTCCCACAGCGTTACACCAATGGCCACACCAATCCCACAGCGTTACACCAATGGCCACACCACTCCCACAGCGCTACACCACTGCCGACACCACTCCCACAGCTCTACACCCCTGCACACACCACTCCCACAGCACACTACAGCGCTACACGACTGCCCACAACACTCCCACAGCACTACACGTCAGCCCACACTACTCCCACAGCGCTACACCACTGCCCACACCACTCCCACAGCGCTACACCACAGACCACACCACTCCCACAGCACTACACCCCTGCCCACACCTTTCCCACAGCGATAACCCACTATCCACACCACTCCCACAGCGCTACAAACAACCCACACCACTCCCACAGCGCTTAACCACTGCCCACACCACTCCCACAGCACTACACCACTGCCCACACCACTCCCATAACACAACACCCCTGCCAACACCACTCCCACAGCGACACACCACTACCCAAACCACTCCCACAGCACTACACCACTGCCCACACCACTCCCACAGCGCTACACCGCTGTCCACACCACTCCCAGAGCGTTACACAACTGCCCACAGCACTACACCGCTGCCAACAACACACCCAGAGCGTTACACCACTGCCCACACCACTCCCACAGCGTTACTCCAATGGCCACACCACTCCCACAGCGCTACACCACTGCCCACACCACTCCCACAGCGTTACTCCAATGGCCACACCACTCCCACAGCGCTACACCACTGCCCACACCACTCCCACAGCGTTACACCTCTGCCCACACCACTCCCACAGCGCTACACCACTGCCAACACCACTCCCACAGCACTACACTACAACCCACAGCAATCCCACAACACTAAACCACTGCACACACCACTCCCATAGCACTACACCACAGCACACACCACTCCCACAGCACTACACCACTACCCATACCACTCTCACAGCACTACACCACTGCCCACACCACTCCCACAGCACTACACCACAGCGCACAGCACTCCAACAGCGCTACACCACTGCCCACACCACTCCCACAGCACTACACCACAGCCCACACCACACACACAGCGTTACACCACTGCCAACACCACTCCCACTGCGCTACACCACTGCCCACACTACTCCCACAGCACTACACTACTGCCCACAACACTCCCACAGCGCTACAACACAGCCCTTGGCACTCCCACCGCGATACACCACTGCTCACACCACACCCACAGCGCTAAACCACTGCTCACACCACACCCACAGCGCTACACCAATGCCCACACCACTCCCACTGCACTACACAACTGCCCACACCACTCCCAAGGCGCTACACCACTGCCCACAACTATCCCACAGCGGTACACCACTGCACACACCACTCCTAAAGCGCCGCACCAATGCCCAAGCCATTCCCACAGCACTACACCACTGCCCAAACCAATACCACAGCGCTACACCAATGCCCACGCCATTCCCACAGCACTACACCACAATCCACACCACTCCCATAGCACTACACCACAACCCACAGCAATCCCACAGCACTACACCACTGCCCACATCACTGCCACAGCGCAACACCACAACCCACACCACAACCACAGCGCTACACCATAGCCCACACCACTCCCACAGCGCTACACCACTACCGACACCACACCCACAGGACTACACCACATCCCACACCACACCCACCGCGCTACACCACAGCCAAAACCACTCCCACAGCACTACACCACTGCCCACACCACTCCCAGAGCGCTACACCATAGCCCACACCACTCCCACAGCACTACACCACTTCCCACACCACTCCCAAAGCGCTACACCACTACCCACACCACACCCACAGGACTACACCACAACCCACACCACACCCACCGCGCTACACCACAGCCAAAACCACTCCCACAGCACTACACCACTGCCCACACCACTCCCAGAGCGCTACACCAATGGCCACACAACTCTGCCAGCTCTACTCCACTGCCCACACCACTCCCACAGCAGCACACCAATACCCACACCACTCCCACAGCCCTCACCCCTCCCACGGCGCTACACCTCTGCCCACACCAACCACACAGTGCTACACCACTACCCACACAACTCACCCAGCGCTACACCGCTGCCCACACCACTCCCACAGCGCTACACCACTGCCCACTCCACTCCCTCAGCGCTACACCACTACCCACACAACTCACCCAGCGCTACACCGCTGCCCACACCACTCCCACAGCGCTACACCACTGACCACACCACTCCCACAGCGCTACACCACTGCCCACACCACTCCCACAGCACTACACCACTGCCCACACCACTCCCACAGCACTACACCACTGCCCACACAACTCCCACAGCATTACACCACTGCCCACACCACTCTTACAGCACTACACCACTGCCCACATCACTGCCACAGCACTACACAACAACCCACACCACACCCACAGCACTACACCACTGCGCACACCACTCCCACAGCGCTACACCACTGCCCACACCACTCCCACAGCGTTACACCACTGCCCACACCACTCCCACAACACAAAACCACTACCCACACAACTCCCACAGCGCTACACCAATGGCCACACAACTCCGGCAGCTGTACTCCACTGTCAACACCACTACCACAGCACGACACCACTACCCACACCACTCCCACAGCGCTACACCACTACCCACACCACTCCCACAGCACGACACCACAACCCACACCACACCCACAGCGCTACACCACAGCCCAAAGCACTCCCACAGGACTACACCACCGCCCACACAACTCCCACAACACAACACCGCTGCCCACACCACACCCACAGCACTACACCACTACCCACACCACTCCCACAGCGCTACACCACTGCCCACACCACTCCCACAGCGCTACACCACTGCCCACACCACACCCACAGCACTACACCACTACCCACACCACTCCCACAGCGCTACACCTCTGCCCACACCACCCACACAGTGCTACACCACTGCCCACTCCACTCCCACAGCGCTACACCACTACCCACACCACTCACACAGCGCTACACCACTGCTCACACCACTCCCACAGCGCAACACCAATGCCCATGCCATTCCCACAGCGCTACAGCACTACCCACACCACTCCCACAGCGCTACACCACTGCCCACATCACTGCTACAGCACTACACCACAACCCACACCACACCCACAGCGCTTCACCACAACCCACACCACACCCACAGCGCTACACCACAGCCCAAACCACTCCCACAGCACTACACCACTGCGCACACCACTCCCAGAGCGCTCCACCACTGCCCACACCACTCCCACAGCGCTACACCACTGCCCACACCACTCCCACAGCGCTACACCACTGCCCACACCACTCCCACAGCGCTACACCACTGCCAACACCACTCCCAAAGCGCTACACCACTGCCCACAACACTCACACAGCGTTACACCACAACCCACACCAGTCCCACAGCGCTACACCACTGCCCACACCACTCCTACATCGCTTTACCACTGCACACACCACTCCCACAGCGCTACATCAATGCCCACAACACACCCACAGAGCTACACCAGTGACCACACCACTCCCAAAGCACTACACCACTGCCCACATCACTCCCGCAGCGCTACACCACTGCCCACACCACTCCCATAGCACTACAACACTGCCTACACCTATCCCACAGGTCTACACCACTGCCCACGCCACACCCACAGCGCTACACCACTACCCAAACCTAACGGACAGCGCTACACCACTGCCTACACAACTCAACAGCGCTAAACCTCTGCCCACACCACTCCCACAGCACTTCACCACTGCCCACACCACTCCCACAGCGCTACACCAATGCCCACGCCATTCCCACAGCGTTACACCACAACCCACACCACTCCCACAGCGCTACACCATTGCCCACACAACTCCCACAACACAACACCGCTGCCCACACCACACCCACAGCACTACACCACTACCCACACCAATCCCACAGCGCTACACCAATGGCCACACAACTCTCCTAGCTCTAATCCACAGCCCACACCAATCCCACAGCACTACACCACTACCCACACACTTCCACAGAGCTACACCACAGCCCACACCCCTCTCACAGCGCTAAACCACTGCCCACACCACTCCCACAGCACTTCAGCAATGCTCACACCACTCCCACAGCGCTACACCACTGCCCACACCACACCTACAGCGCTACACCACTGCCCACACCACGCCTAAAGCGCTGCACCACTGCCCACACCACTCACACAGCGCTATACCACTGACCACACAACCTCCGCAGCGCTAGACCACTGCCCACACCACTCCCACAGCGCTACACCACTGCCCACACCATTCACAAAGCACTACACCAATGCCCACACCACTCCCAATGTGCTACACCACAACCCACACAACTCTCACAGCACTTCACCACTGCCCACACCACTCCCACAGCGTTACACCACAACCCACACCACACCAACAACGCTACACCACTGCACACACCACTCCCACAGCGCTACACTACTGCCCACACCAATCCCACAACACTACAACACAGCCCTTGGCAATCCCACAGCGCTACACCACTGCCCACACCACTCCCACAGCGCTGCACCACTGCCCACACCACACCCGCAGCGCTACACCACAACCCACACCACTCCCACAGCGCTACACCACTGCCCACATCACTCCCACAGCGCTACACCACTGCCTACAGCTATCCCACAGTTCTACACCACTGCCCACACCACTCCCACAGCGCTACACCACTGCCCACACCACTCCCACAGCGCTACACCACTGCCCACACCACACCCGCAGCGCTACACCACAACCCACACCACTCCCATAGCGCTTCACCACTGCCCACACCACTCCCACAGCGCTACACCACTGCCCAGACCACTCCCACAGCACTACACCACTGCCCACACCACTCCCACAGCGCTACACCACTGCCCAGACCACTCCCACAGCGCTACACCACTGCCCACACCACACCCGCAGCGCTACACCAATGGCCACACCACACCCACAGCGTTACACCAATGGCCACACCACACCCACAGCGCAACACAACTGCCCACACCACTCCCACAGCGCTACACAACTGCCCACACTATTCACAAAGCACTACACCAGTGCCCACACCGCTCCCACATCGCTACACCACAACCCACACAACTCTCACAGCACTTCACCACTGCCCACACCACTCCCACAGCGCTACACCACTGCCCACACCACTTCCACAGCGCTACACCACTGCCCACCCCATACCCACAGCACTACACCACTGCCCACCCCATACCCACAGCGCTGCACCACAACCCAAACCACTCCGACAGCGCTACACCACAGCCCACACCAATCCCACAGCGCTACACCACTGTCCACACCACTCCCACAGCGATACACCACAGCCCAGAGCACTCCCACAGCGCTACACCACTGTCCACACCAATACCACAACACTACAACACAACCCTTGGCAATCCCACAGCGCTACACCACTGCCCACCCCATACCCACAGCGCTGCACCACAACGCAAACCACTCCCGCAGCACTACACCACTGCCCACACCACTCCCACAGCGCTACAACACTGCCCACACCACTCCCACAGCGTTACACCACTGCCCAGACCACTCCCACAGCTCTACAGAACTGCCCACACCACTCCCACAGCGCTACACCACTGCCCACACCACTCCCACAGCGTTACACCACTGCCCACACTACTCCCACAACACTACAGAACTGCCCACACCACTCACACAGCGCTACAGCACAGCCCACGCCACAACCACAGCGCTACACCACTACCCAAACCTAACAGACAGCGCTACACCACTGCCCACACCATTCCCACAGCGCCTCACCACAGCACACACCACACCAACAGCTCTACCCCACTGCCCACACCAGTCTCACAGCGCCTCACCACAGCCCACACCACACCCACAGCACTACACCCCTGACCACACCACTCCCACAGCACTAAACCACTGCCCACACCACTCCCACAGCGCTACACCATGCCCACACCACACCCACAGCACTACACCCCTGCCCACACCGCACTCACAGCACTTCACAACTGCTCACACCACACCCACAGCGCTACACCACTGCCCACACCACTCCCACAGCCCTACACCACTGCCCACACCACTCCCACAGCGCTACACCACTGACCACACCACTCCCACAGCGCTACAACACTGCCCACACCACTCCCACAGCGCTACACAACTGCCCACACCACTCCCACAGCACTACACCACTGCCCACACCACTCCCACAGCACTACACCACTGCCCACTCCACTCCCACAGCACTACACCACTGCCCACACAACTCTCACAACACTACAGCACTACTCACACCACTCCCCCAGCGCTACACCACTGCCCACACCACTCCCACAGCACTACACCACTGCCCACTCCACTCCCACAGCACTTCACCACTGCCCACACAACTCTCACAACACTACAGCACTACTCACACCACTCCCCCAGCGCTACACCAATGGCCACACAACTCGCGCAGCTCTACTCCACTGCCCACACCACACCCACAGCACTACACCACAGCCCACACCCCTCCCACAGCGCTACACCACTGCCCACACCACTCCCACAGCACTTCACCACTGCCCACAACACTCCCACAGCGCTACACCACTGCCCACACCACTCCCACAGCACTACACCACTGCCCACACCACTCCCACAGCACTACACCACTACCCACACCACTCCCACAGCACTACACCACTACCCACACCACTCCCACAGCGCTACACCACTGCCCACACAACTCTCAGAGCACTTCACCACTGCCCATACCACTCCCAAAGCACTAAACCACTGCCCACACCACTCCCACAGCGCTACACCACTACCCACACCACTCCCACAGCACTACACCACTGCCCACACTACTCACACAGCGCTACACCACTGCCCACACCACTCCAACAACGCTACACCACTGCCCACACCACTCCCACAGCGCTACACCAATGGCCACACCACTCCCACCGCTTTACAACACTACCCACACCACTCCCACTGCGCAACACCAATGGCCACACCACTCTCACAGCGCTACACCACTGCCCACACAACACCCATAGCAATACACCCCTACCCACAGCACTCCCACAGCCGTACACCACTGCCCACACCACTTCCACAGCGTTACACCACTGCCCACACCAGACCTACAGCGCTACACCAAAGCCCACACCACTCCCACAGCACTACACCACAACCCATACCACTCCCACAGCGCTACACCACTGCCCACACCTCTCCCACAGCGCTACTCCACTGCTTTCAACACTCCCACAGCACTACACCACTGCCCACACCACTCCCACAGCACTACACCACAACCCATACCACTCCCACAGCGCTACACTACTGCCCACACCTCTCCCACAGCGCTACTCCACTGCTTTCAACACTCCCACAGCACTACACCACGGCCCACACTACTCCCACAGCGCTACACCACTGCCCACACCTATCCCGCAGCGCCACACCACTGCCTACACCATATCCACAGCACTACACCACTACCCACACAAATCCCGCACCTCTACACCACAACCCACACCACTCCCACAGCTCTACACCACCATCCACACCACTCCCACAGCGCTACACCAATGGCCACACCACTCCAGCAGCTCTAAACCACTGCCCACACCACTCCCACAGCGCTACACCACAACCCACACCACTCCCACAGCTCTACACCACCGTCCACACCACTCCCACAGCGCTACACCACTGCCCACACCACTCCCACAGCTCTACACCACCGTCCACACCACTCCCACAGCGCTACACAACTGCCCACACCACACCCACAGCGTTACACCACTACCCACACCACTCCCACAGCACTACACCACTGCCCACACCACTCCCACAGCGCTACACCACTGCCCACACCACTCCGACAGCACCACAACGCTGAACACACCACACCCACAGCGTTACACCACTGCCCACACCACTCCCACAGCACTATACCACTGCCCACACCACTCCGACAGCACCACACCGCTGAACACACCACACCCACAGCGTTACACCACTGCCCACACCGCTCCCACAGCGTTACACCACTGCCCACGCCGCTCCCACAGCTTTACACAACTACCCACACCACTCCCACAGCGTTACACAACTGCCCAGACCACTCCCACAACACTACAGAACTGCCCACACCACTCACACAGCGCTAAAGCACAGCACACGCCACAACCACAGCGCTACACCACTACCCAAACCTAACAGACAGCGCAACACCACTGCCCGCACCATTCCCACAGCGCCTCACCACAGCACACACCACACCAACAGCTCTACCCCACTGCCCACACCACTCTCACAGCGCTACACCACTGCCCACACCACTCCCACAGCGCTACACCCCTGCCCACACCGCACTCACAGCACTTCACAACTGCCCACACCACACCCACAGCAATAGACGTCTGCCCACACCACACCCACAGCGCTACACCACCGCCCACACCACTCATTCAGCGCTTTACCACTGCCCACACCACTCCCACAGCGCTTCACCACTGCCCACACCACTCCCACAGCGCTACACCACTGCCCACACCACTCCCTCAGCGCTACACCACTGCCCACACCACTCCCACAGCGTTACACCACAGCCCACACCACTCCCACAGCACTACACCACCTTCCACACCACACCCATAGCACTACACCCCTGCCCAAACGACTCCAACAGCCGAACACCACTGCCCACACCACTCCCACTGAGTTACACCACTACCCACATCACTCCCACTGCGCTACACCAATGGCCACACCACTGCCCACACCACACCCATAGCACTACACGTCTGCCCACACCACTCCCACAGCCGTACACCACTGGCCACACCATTCCCACAGCGTTACACCACAACCAAAATCACTCCCACAGCGTTACACCACAACCAAAAACACTCCCACAGCGCTACACCACAACCCAGAACCCTCCCAAAGCGCTACAGCACTGACAACACCACTCCCACAGCACTACAACACACCCCTTGGCACTCCCACAGCGCTACACCACTGCCCACACCACTCCCACAGAGCTACACCACTGCCCACACCACTCCCACAGAGCTACACCACTGCCCCACACCACTCCCACAGCACTACACCACTGCCCACACCACTCCCACAGCACTACACCACTGCCCACACCACTCCCACAGCGCTACACCTCTGCCCACACCACTCCCAAAGCGCTACACCGCTGCCCACACCACTTCCACAGCGCTACACCACAACCCACACCACTCCCACAGCGCTACACCACTACCCACACCACTCCCACAGCACTACGCCACTACCCAAACATATCTGACAGCACTACACCGCTGCCCACACCACTCCCACAGCGATACACCAATGCCCACGCCATTCCCAGAGCGTTACACCACAACCCACACCAGTGCCACTGCTCTACACCACAACCCACACCACACCCACAGCGCTACACCATAGACCACAGCACTCCCACAGCGCTACACCACTACCCACACCACTCCCACAGCGCTACACCGCTGCCCACACCACTCCCACAGCGTTACACCACTGCCCACACCACTCCCACAGCACCACACCGCTGCCCACACCACTCCCACAGCGCTACACCGCTGCCCACACCACTCCCACAGCGCTACACCACTGCCCACACCACACCCATAGCACTACACGTCTGCCCACACCACTCCCACAGCGCTACACCTCTGCCCACACCACTCCCACAGCGCTACACCTCTGCCCACACCACTCCCAAAGAGCTACACCGCTGCCCACACCACTTCCACAGCGCTACACCACTGACCACGCCACACCCACAGCACTACGCCACTACCCAAACATATCTGACAGCGCTACACCGCTGCCCACACCACTCCCACAGCGATACACCAATGCCCACGCCATTCCCACAGCGTTACACCACAACACACACCACTGCCACTGCTCTACACCACAACCCACACCACACCCACAGCGCTACACCATAGCCCACAGCACTCCCACAGCGCTACAGAACTACCCACACCACTCCCACAGCACTACACCACAACCCACACCACACCCAAAGCGCTACACCACAGCCCAAAGCACTCCCACAGCAATACACCACTGCCCACACCACTCCCACAGCGCTACACCACTGCCCACTCCACTCCCACAGCACTACACCACTGCCCACACCACTCCCACAGCGCTACACCACTGCCCACACCACTCCCTCAGCACTACACCACTGCCCACACCACTCCAACAGCACTACACCACTGCCCATACAACTCCCACAACACAACACCGCTGCCCACACCACACCCACAGCACTACACCACTACCCACACCACTCCCCCAGCGCTACACCAATGGCCACACAACTCTCGCAGCTCTACTCCACTGGCCACACCACACCCACAGCACTACACCACAGCCCACACCCCTCCCACAGCGCTACACCACTGCCCACAGCACTCCCACAGCACTTCACCACTGCCCACAACACTCCCACAGCGCTACACCACTGCCCACACCACTCCCACAGTGCTACACCATTGCCCACACCATGCCTAAGCGCTACACCACTGCCCACACCTCTCCCACAGCGCTACACTACTGCCCACACCACTCCCACAGCGCTACTCCACTGCCCACAACACTCCCACAGCGTTACACCACAACCCACACCACTCCCACAGCGTTACACCACAACCCACACCACACCCACAGCGCTACACCATATCCCACAGCACTCCCACAGCGCTACACCATAGCCCACACCACTCCCACGGAGCTACACCACTGCCCACACTACCCCCACGGAGCTACACCACTGCCCACACCACTCCCACAACACAAGACCACTGCCCACACGTCACCCAATGCGCTACACCACTGCCCACACCACTCCCACAGCGCTACACTACTGCCCACACCACTCCCACAGCGCTACACCACTGCCCACACCACTCCCACAGCGCTACACCACTGTCCACACCACTCCCACAGCGCTACACCACTGTCCACACCCCTCCCACAGCACTTCACCACTGCCCACAACACACCCAAAGCGCTACACCACTGCCCACACCACACCAACAGCGCTACACCACTGCCCACACCACTCCCACAGCGCTACACCACTGCCCACACCACTCCCACAGCGCTACACCACTGCCCACACCACTCCCACAGCGCTACACCACAACCCACACCACTCCCACAACGCTACACTACTGACCACAGCACTCCCAAAGCACTACACCACACCCCAAACCACTCCCACAGAGCTACACCACTGCCCACACGACTGCCCACTACACTCCTACAGCGCTACACTTCTGCCCACACCACACCCACAGCACTAAACCACTGCCCACACCACACCCACAGCACTAAACCACTGCCCACACCACTCCCACAGCGCTACACCACTGCCAACTCCACTCCCACAGCTCTACACCACTGCCCACACCACTCCCACAGCGTTACACCACTGCCCACACCACTCCCACAGCTCTACACCACTGCCCACACCACTCCCACAGCGCTACACCACTGCCCACACCACTCCCACAGCGTTACAGCACAACCCACACCACTCCCACAGCGCTACACCACTGCACACACCACACTCACAGCGCTACACCACTGCCCACACCACTCCCACAGCGCAACACCACAGCCCACAACACACCCACAGCGCTAGACCACTACCCACACCACTCCCATGCCTCTACACCACAACCCACACCACTCCCACAGCACTGCACCTCAACCCACACCACTCCCACAGCGCTACACCTGTCAACACTACTCCCACAGATCTACACCACTGCCCACACTGCTCCCACAGCGCCACACCACAACTCACACCACTCCCACAGCATTACACCACAACCCACACCACTCCCACAGCTCTACACCACTGTCAACACCACTCCCAAAGCACTACACCACTGCCCACACCACACCCACAGCACTACACCACTGCCCAAACCACTCCCACAGCACTACACCACAACCCACGCCACTCCTACAGCGTTACACCACTGCCCACACCACTCCCACAGCACCACTCCACAACGCACACCACTCCCACAGCTATACACCACTGTCAACACCACTCCCAAAGCACTACACCACAACCCACACCTCTCCCACAGCTCTAGACGAATGCCCACAACACTCCCACAGCTCTACACTAATGCCCACACCACTACACCACTGCCCACACCACTCCCGCAGCGCTACACCACTGCACACACCACTCCCACAGCTCTACACCACTGTCAACACCACTCCCACAGCTCTACACCACTGCCCACACTGCTCCCACAGCGCTACACCACAACTCACACCACTCCCACAGCGTTACACCACTGCCCACACCACTCCCACAGCTCTACACCACTGCCCACACCACTCCCACAGCGCTACACCACTGCCCACACCACTCCCACAGCTCTACACCACTGCCCGAACTACTCCCACAGCGCTACACCACTGCCCACACCACTCCCGCAGCTCTAGACGAATGCCCACAACACTCCCACAGCTCTACACTAATGCCCACACCACTACACCACTGCCCACACCACTCCCACAGCACTACACCAATGCCCCCACCACTCCCACAGCACTACACCAAAGCCCGCAACACTCCCACAGCGTTACACCACTGCCCACACCACTCCCACTTCGCTACACCACTGCCCACACCACACCCACAGCTCTAAACCACTGCCGACATCACAGCCACAGCATTACATCACTGAGAAACACCACGACCCCCGGCACTCCCGCAGCTCTACTCCACAACCCACACCACACACACAGCGCTACAACACAGCCCAAAGCTCTCCCACAGCACTACACCACTGCCCACACCACTCCCACAGCGCTACGCCACTGCACACACCACCCACGCAGCGCTACACCACTGCCCACACCACTCCCACAGCACTACACCACTGCCCACACCACTCCCACAGCACTACACCACTGCCCACACTACACCCACAGCGCTACACCACTGCCCACACCACTCCCGCAGCACTGCACCGCAAGCCACACCACCCTACAGCGCTACACCACTGCCCACACCACTCCCACAGCGTTACACCAGAACCCACACCACTCCCACAGCACTACACCACAACCCAAACCACTCCCAAAGCACTATACCACAAACCACAATACTCCCACAGCACTACACCACTGCCCGATCCACTCCCTCAGCGCTACACCACTGCCCACACCACTCCCACAGCGCTACACCACTGCCCGCACCACACCCACAGTGCAACACCACTGCCCACAACACTCCCGCAGATGTAGTGTAAGTAATTGAGGGTGTGCTGCACTATTGGAGTGTCAGTAATTGAGGGTGTGCTGCACTATTGGAGTGTCAGTAATTGAGGGTATGTTGCCTTATTGGAGAGTCAGTAATTGAGGGTCTTCTGCACTATTGGAGGGTCAGTAATTGAGGGTGTTCTGCACTATTGGAGTCTCAGTAATTGAGGGTGGGATGCACTATTGGAGTGTCAGTAATTGAGGGTGTGCTGCACTATTGGAGGGTCAATAATTGAGGGTGTGCTGCACTATTGGAGTGTCAGTAATTGAGGGTGTGCTGCACTATTGGAGTGTCAGTAATTGAGGGTGGGATGCACTATTGGAGTGTCAGTAATTGAGGGTGTGCTGCACTATTGGAGGGTCAATAATTGAGGGTGTGCTGCACTATTGGAGTGTCAGTAATTGAGGGTGTGCTGCACTAGTGGAGTGTCAGTACTTGAGGGTGTGCTGCACTATTGGAGTGTCGGTAATTGAGGGTGTGCTGCTCTATTGGAGTGTCAGTAATTGAGGGTGTGCTGCACTATTGGAGTGTCAGTAATTCAGGGTGTGATGCAGTATTGGAGTGTCAGTAATTGAGGGTGTGCTGCACTATTGGAGGGTCAGTAATTGAGGGTGTGCTGCACTATTGGAGTGTCAGTAATTGAGGGTGTGCTGCACTATTGGAGTGTCAGTTATTGAGGGTGTGCTGCACTATTGGAGTGTCAGTTATTGAGGGTGTGCTGCACTATTGGAGTGTCAGTAATTGAGGGTGTGCGGCACTATTGGAGTGTCAGTAATTGAGGGTGTGCTGTACTATTGGAGAGTCAGTAATTGAGGCTGTGCAGCACTATTGGAGGGTCAGTAATTGAGGGTGTGCTGCACTATTGGAGAGTCAGTAATTGAGGCTGTGCAGCACTATTGGAGGGTCAGTAATTGAGGGTGTGCTGCACTATTGGAGTGTCAGTAATTGAGGCTGTGCAGCACTATTGGAGGGTCAGTAATTGAGGGTGTGCTGCACTATTGGAGTGTCAGTAATAGTGATTGTGCTGCACTATTGGAGGGACATTAATTGAGAGTGTTCTGCACTATTGGAGGGTCAGTATTTGAGGGTGTGCTGCACTATTGGAGTGTCAGTAATTGAGGGTGTGCTGCACTATTGGAGTGTCAGTAATTGAGGGTGTGCTGCACTATTGGAGAGTCAGTAATTGAGGGTGTGCTGCACTATTGGAGGGTCAGTAATTGAGGGTGTGCTGCACTATTGGAGTGTCAGTAATAGTGATTGTGCTGCACTATTGGAGGGACATTAATTGAGAGTGTTCTGCACTATTGGAGGGTCAGTATTTGAGGGTGTGCTGCAATGTTGGAGGGTCAGTAATAGTGATTGTGCTGCACTATTGGGGTGTCAGTAATTGAGGGTGTGCAGCATTATTGGAGTGTAAGTATTTGAGGGTGTGCTGCACTATTGGAGTGTCAGTAATTGAGGGTGTGCTGCACTATTGGAGGGTCAGTAATTGAGGGTGTGCTGCACTATTGGAGTGTCAGTAATTGAGGGTGTGCTCCACTATTGATGTGTCAGTAATTGAGGGTGTGCAGTACTATTGGAGGGTCAGTAATTGAGGGTGTGCTGCACTATTGGTGTGTCAGTAACTGAGGGTGTGCTGCACTATTGGAGTGTCAGTAATTGAGGGTGTGCTGCACTATTGGAGGGTCAGTAATTGAGGGTGTGCTGCACTATTGGAGGGTCAGTAATTGAGGGTGTGCTGCACTATTGGAGTGTCAGTAATTGAGGGTGTGCTGCACTATTGGAGTGTCAGTAATTGAGGGTGTGCTGCACTATTGGAGTGTCAGTAATTGAGGGTGTGCTGCACTATTGGAGGGTCAGTAATTGAGGGTGTGCTGCACTATTGGAGTGTCAGTAATTGAGGGTGTGCTGCACAGTTGGAGTGTCAGTAATTGAGGGTGTGCTGCAATATTGGAGGGTCAGTAATTGAGGGTGTGCTGCACTATTGGAGTGTCAGTAATTGAGGGTGTGCTGCACTATTGGAGGGTCAGTAATTGAGGGTGTGCTGCACTATTGGAGTGTCAGTAATTGAGGGTGAGCTGCACTATTGGATTGTCAGTAATTGAGGTTGTGCTGCACTATTGGAGTGTCAGTAATTGAGGTTGTGCTGCACTATCGGATAGTCAGTAATTGTGGGTGTGCTGCACTATTGGAGTGTCAGTAATTGAGGGTGTGCTGCACTATTGGAGGGTCAGTAATTGAGGAAGTGCTGCACTATTGGAGTGTCAGTAATTGAGGGTGTGCTGCACTATTGGAGTGTCAGTAATTGAGGGTGTGCTGCACTATTGGAGTGTCAGTAATTGAGGGTGTGCTGCACTATTGGAGTGTCAGTAATTGAGGGTGTGTTGCACTATCCGAGTGTCAGTAATTGAGGGTGTGCTGCACTATTGGAGTGTCAGTAATTGAGGGTGTGCTGCACTATTGGAGTGTCAGTAATTGAGGGTGTGTTGCACTATTGGAGTGTCAGTAATTGAGGGTGTTCTGCACTCTTGGAGGGTCAGTAATTGAGGGTGTGCTGCACTATTGGAGTGTCAGTAATTTAGTGTGTTCTGCACTATTGGAGTGTCAGTAATTGAGGGTGTGCTGCACTATTGGAGTGTCAGTAATTGAGGGTGTGCTGCACTATTGGAGTGTCAGTAATTGAGGGTGTGTTGCACTATTGGAGTGTCAGTAATTGAGGGTGTGCTGCACTCTTGGAGGGTCAGTAATTGAGGGTGTGCTGCACTATTGGGGTGTCAGTAATTTAGTGTGTTCTGCACTATTGGATGTTCAGGAATTGAGTGTGTGCTGCACTATTGGAGGGTCAGTAATTGAGGGTGTGCTGCACTATTGGAGGGTCAGTAATTGAGGGTGTGCTGCACTATTGGAGTGTCAGTAATTGAGGGTGTGCTGCACTATTGGAGAGCCAGTAATTGAGTGTGTGCTGCACTATTGGAGTGTCAGTAATTGAGGGTGTGCTGCACTATTGGAGGGTCAGTAATTGAGGGTGTGCTGCACTATTGGAGTGTCAGTAATTGAGGGTGTGCTGCACTATTGGAGGGTCAGTAATTGAGGGTGTGCTGCACTATTGGAGTGTCAGTAATTGAGGGTGTGCTGCACTATTGGAGTGTCAGTAATTGAGGGTGTGCTGCACTATTGGAGTGTCAGTAATTGAGGGTGTGCTGCACTATTGGAGGGTCAGTAATTGAGGGTGTGCTGCACTATTGGAGTGTCAGTAATTGAGGGTGTGCTGCACTATTGGAGTGTCAGTAATTGAGGGTGTGCTGCACTATAGGAGTGTCAGTAATTGAGGGTGTGCTGCACTATTGGAGTGTCAGTAATTGAGGGTTTGCTGCACTATTGGAGTGTCAGTAACTGAGGGTGTGCTGCACTATTGGAGAGTCAGTAATTGAGGGTGTGTTGCACTATTGGAGTGTCAGTAATTGAGGGTGTGCTGCACTATTGGAGTGTCAGTAATTGAGGGTGTGCTGCACACTTGGAGTGTCAGTAATTGAGGGTGTGCTGCACTATTGGAGGGTCAGTATTGAGGGTGTGCTGCACTATTGGAGGGTCAGTAATTGAGGGTGTGCTGCACTATTGGAGTGTCAGTAATTGAGGGTGTGCTGCACACTTGGAGTGTCAGTAATTGAGGGTGTGCTGCACTATTGGAGGGTCAGTATTGAGGGTGTGCTGCACTATTGGAGGGTCAGTAATTGAGGGTGTGCTGCACACTTGGAGTGTCAGTAATTGAGGGTGTGCTGCACTATTGGAGGGTCAGTATTGAGGGTGTGCTGCACTATTGGAGTGTCAGTAATTGAGGGTGTGCTGCACTATTGGAGGGTCAGTAATTGAGGGTGTGATACACTATTGGAGTGTCAGTAATTGAGGGTGCGCTGCACTATTGGAGTGTCAGTAATTGAGGGTGTGCTGCACTATTGGAGGCTCAGTAATAGTGATTGTGCTGCACTATTGGAGGGACATTAATTGAGAGTGTTCTGCACTATTGGAATGTCAGTATTTGAGGGTGTGCTGCACTGTTGGAGGGTCAGTAATTGAGGGTGTGCTGCACTAAGGGAGTGTCAGTAATTGAGGGTGTGCTGCACTAAGGGAGTGTCAGTAATTGAGGGTGTGCTGCAATATCGGAGTGTCAATAATTGAGGGTGTTCTGCACTAAGGGAGTGTCAGTAATTGAGGGTGTGCTGCACTATTGGAGTGTCAATAATTGAGTGTGTGATGCACTAAGGGAGTGTCAGTAATTGAGGGTGTGCTGCACTATTGGAGTGTCAATAATTGAGTGTGTGATGCACTATTGGTGTGTCAGTAATTGAGGGTGTGCTGCACTATTGGAGTGTCAGTAATTGAGGTTCTGCTGCACTATTGGAGTGTAAGTAATTGAGGGTGTGCAGTACAATTGGAGGATCAGTAATTGAGGGTGTGCAGTACTATTGGAGGGTCAGTAATTGAGGGTGTGCTGCACTATTGGTGTGTCAGTAATTTAGGGTGTGCTGCACTATTGGAGGGTCAGTAATTGAGGGTGTGCTGCACTATCGGATAGTCAGTAATTGTGGGTGTGCTGCACTATTGGAGGGTCAGTTATTGAGGGTGTGCTGCACTATTGGAGGGTCTGAAATTGTGGGGGTGCTGCACTATAGGAGTGTCAGTAATTGAGGATTAGCGACACTATTGGAGTGTCAGTAATTGAGGGTGTGCTGCACTATTGGAGTGTCAGTAATTGAGGGTGTGCTGCACTATTTGGGAGACAGTAATTGAGGGTGTGCTGCACTATTGGAGTGTCAGTAATTGAGGCTGTGCTGCGCTATTGGAGTGTCAGTAATTGAGGGTGTGCTGCACTATTGGAGAGTCAGTAATTGAGGGTGCGCTGCACTATTGGAGTGTCAGTATTTGAGGGTGTGCTGCACTATTGGAGTGTCAGTAATTGAGGGTGTGCTGCACTATTGGAGTGTCAGTAATTGAGGGTGTGCTGCACTATTGGAGGGTCAGTAATTGAGGGTGTGCTGCACTATTTGAGTGGCAGTAATTGAGGGTGTGCTGCACTATTGGAGTGTCAGTAATTGAGGGTGTGCTGCACTATTGGAGGGTCAGTAATTGAGGGTGTGCTGCACTATTGGAGTGTCAGTAATTGAGGGTGTGCTGCACTATTGGAGTGTCAGTAATTGAGGGTGTGCTGCACTATTGGAGTGTCAGTAATTGAGGGTGTGCTGCACTATTGGAGTGTCAGTAATTGAGGGTGTGCTGCACTATTGGAGTGTCAGTAATTGAGGGTGTGCTGCACTATTGGAGTGTCAGTAATTGAGGGTGTGCTGCACTATTGGATAGTCAGTAATTGTGGGTGTGCTGCACTATTGGAGGGTCAGTTATTGAGGGTGTGCTGCACTATTGGAGTGTCAGTAATTGAGGGTGTGCTGCACTATTGGAGTGTCAGTAATTGAGGGTGTGCTGCACTTTTGGATGGTCAGTATTGAGGGTGTGCTGCACTATTGGAGTGTCAGTAATTGAGGGTGTGCTGCACTATTGGAGTGTCAGTAATTGAGGGTGTGCTGCACTTTTGGATGGTCAGTATTGAGGGTGTGCTGCACTATTGGAGTGTCAGTAATTGAGGGTGTGCTACACTATTGGAGTGTCAGTAATTGAGGGTGTGCTGCACAATCGGTGTGTCAGTAATTGAGGGTGTGCTACACTATTGGAGGGTCAGAAATTGAGGGTGAGATGCACTATTGGAGAGTCAGTAATTGAGGGTGTGCTGCACTACTGGAGTGTCAGTAATTGAGGGTGTGCTACACTATTGGAGTGTCAGTAATTGAGGGTGTGCTGCATTATTGGAGGGTCAGTAATTGAGGGTGTGATACACTATTGGAGTGTCAGTAATTGAGGGTGCGCTGCACTATTGGAGGGTCAGTAATTGAGGGTGTGATACACTATTGGAGAGTCAGTAATTGAGGTTGCGCTGCACTATGGGAGGGTCAGTAATTGAGGGTGTGCTACACTATGGGAGGGTCAGTAATTGAGGGTGTGCTGCACTATTGGAGGGTCAGAAAATTGAGGGTGTGCTACACTGTTGGAGTGTCATTAATTGAGGGTGTGCTACACTATTGGAGTGTCAGTAATAGAGGGTGTGCTGCACTATTGGAGGTTCAGTAATTGAGGGTGTGCTGCACTATTGGAGGGTCAGTAATTGAGGGAATTCTGCACTATTGGAGAGTCAGTAATTGAGAGTGTGCTGCACTATTGGAGTGTCAGTAATTGAGGGTGTGCTGCACTATTGGAGTGTCAGTAATTGAGGATGTGCTGCATTATTGGAGGGTGTTTAATTGAGGGTGTTCTGCAATATTGGAGGGTCAGTAATTGAGGGTGAGCTGCACTATTGGAGGGTCAGTAATTGAGGGTTTGCTGAACTATTGCAGTGTCAGTCATTGAGGGTTTGCTGCACTATTGGAGTGTCATTAATTGAGGGTGTGCTGCACTATTGGAGTGTCAGTAATTGAGGGTGTGCTGCACTATTGGAGCGTCAGTAATTGAGGGTGTGCTGCACTATTGGAGTGTCAGTAATTGAAGTTGTGCTGCACTATTGGAGTGTCAGTAATTGAGGGTGTGCTGCACTATTGGGGTGTCAGTAATTGAGGGTGAGCTGCACTATTGGAGGGTCAGTAATTGAGGGTTTGCTGAACTATTGCAGTGTCAGTCATTGAGGGTTTGCTGCACTATTGGAGAGTCAGTAATTGAGTGTGTGCTGCACTATTTGAGTGCCAGTAATTGAGGGTGTGCTGCACTATTGGAGTCTCAGTAATTGAGGGTGTGCTGCACTATTGGTGTGTCAGTAATTGAGGTTGTGCTGCACTATTGGAGTGTCAGTAATTGAGGGTGTGCAGCACTATTGGAGGGTCAGTAATTGAGGGTGTGCTGCACTATTGGAGGGTCAGTAATTGAGGGTGTGCTGCACTATTGGAGTCTCAGTAATTGAGGGTGTGCTGCACTATTGGAGTGTCAGTAATTGAGGTTGGGCTGCACTATTGGTGTGTCAGTAATTGAGGGGGTGCTGCACTATTGGATTGTCAGTATATGAGGGTGAGCTGCACTATTGGAGTGTCAGTAATTGAGGGTGTGCTGCACTATTGGAGTGTCAGTAATTGAGGGTGTGCTGCACTATTGGAGTGTCAGTAATTGAGGGTGTGCTGCACTATTGGAGTGTCAATTATTGAGTGTGTGCTGCACTATTGGAGTGTCAGTAATTGAGGGTGTGCTGCACTATTGGAGTGTCAGTAATTGAGGGTGTGCTGCACTATTGGAGGGTCAGTAATGGAGGGTTGGCGACAATATTGGAGGGTCAGTAATTGAGTGTGTGGTGCACTATTGTACTGTCAATTTTTGAGGGTGTGCTGCACTATTGGAGTGTCAGTAATTGAGGGTGTGCTGCACTATAGGAGTGTCAGTAATTGAGGGTGTGCTGCACTATAGGAGTGTCAGTAATTGATGATGTGCAGCACTATTGGAGTGTCAGTAATTGAGGGTGTGCTGCACTATTGGAGGGTCAGTAATTGAGGGTGTGCTGCACTATTGGAGTGTCAGTAATTGAGGGTGTGCTGCACTATTGAAGGGTCAGTAATTGAGGGTGTGCTGCACTATTGGAGTGTCAGTAATTGAGGGTGTGCTGCACTATTGAAGGGTCAGTAATTGAGGGTGTGCTGCACTATTGGAGTGTCAGTAATTGAGGGTGTGCTGCACTATTGGAGTGTCAGTAATTGAGGATGTGCTGCACTATTGGAGGGTCAGTAATTGAGGGTGTGCTGCAATATTGGATGGTCAGTATTGAGGGTGTGCTGCACTATTGGAGGGACAGTAATTGAGGGTGTGCTGCACTATTGGAGTGTCAGTAATTGAGGGTGTGCTGCTCACTTGGAGTGTCAGTAATTGAGGGTGTGCTGCACTATTGGATGGTCAGTATTGAGGGTGTACTGCACTATTGGAGGGTCAGTAATTGAAGGTGAGATGCACTGTTGGAGTGTCAGTAATTGAGGGTGTGCTGCACTATTGGAGGGTCAGTAATTGAGGGTGTGCTGCAATATTGGATGGTCAGTATTGAGGGTGTGCTGCACTATTGGAGGGACAGTAATTGAGGGTGTGCTGCACTATTGGAGTGTCAGTAATTGAGGGTGTGCTGCTCACTTGGAGTGTCAGTAATTGAGGGTGTGCTGCACTATTGGATGGTCAGTATTGAGGGTGTACTGCACTATTGGAGGGTCAGTAATTGAAGGTGAGATGCACTGTTGGAGTGTCAGTAATTGAGGGTGTGCTGCACTATTGGAGTGTCAGTAATTGAGGGTGTGCTACACTATTGGAGGGTCAGTAATTGAGGGTGTGATACACTATTGGAGTGTCAGTAATTGAGGGTGTGCTGCACTATTGGAGGGTCAGTAATTGAGGGTGTGATACACTATTGGAGAGTCAGTAATTGAGGTTGCGCTGCACTATGGGAGGGTCAGTAATTGAGGGTGTGCTACACTATGGGAGTGTCAGTAATTGAGGGTGTGCTGCACTATTGGTGGGTCAGAAAATTGAGGGTGTGCTACACTGTTGGAGTGTCATTAATTGAGGGTGTGCTACACTATTGGAGTGTCAGTAATAGAGGGTGCGCTGCACTATGGGAGGGTCAGTAATTGAGGGAATTCTGCAATATTGGAGGGTTAGTAATTTAGGGTATGCTGCACTATTGGAGTGTCAGTAATTGAGGGTGTGCAGCACTATTGGAGTGTCAGTAATTGAGGATGTGCTGCATTATTGGAGGGTGTTTAATTGAGGGTGTTCTGCAATATTGGAGGGTCAGTAATTGATGGTGAGCTGCACTATTGGAGTGTCAGTAATTGAGGGTTTGCTGCACTATTGGAGTGTCAGTAATTGAGGATGTGCTGCATTATTGGAGGGTGTTTAATTGAGGGTGTTCTGCAATATTGGAGGGTCAGTAATTGAGGGTGTGCTGCACTATTGGAGAGTCAGTAATTGAGGGTGTGCTGCACTATTGGAGTGTCAGTAATTGAGGATGTGCTGCACTATTGGAGTGTCAGTAATTGAAGTTGTGCTGCACTATTGGAGTGTCAGTAATTGAGGGTGTGCTGCACTATTGGAGTCTCAGTAATTGAGGGTGTGCTGCACTATTGGTGTGTCAGTAATTGAGGGTGTGCTGCACTATTGGAGTGTCAGTAATTGAGGGTGTGCTGCACTATTGGAGTGTCAATTATTGAGTGTGTGCTGCACTATTGGAGTGTCAGTAATTGAGGGTGTGCTGCACTATTGGAGGGTCAGTAATGGAGGGTTGGCGACAATATTGGAGGGTCAGTAATTGAGTGTGTGGTGCACTATTGTACTGTCAATTTTTGAGGGTGTGCTGCACTATTGGAGTGTCAGTAATTGAGGGTGTGCTGCACTATTGGAGGGTCAGTAATTGAGGGTCTGCTGCACTATTGGAGTGTCAGTAATTGAGGGTGTGCTGCACTATTGGAGTGTCAGTAATTGAGTGTGTGCTGCACTATTGGAGGGTCAGTAATTGAGGGTGTGCTGCACTATAGAAGTGTCAGTAATTGAGGGTGTGCTGCACTATAGGAGTGTCAGTAATTGATGATGTGCAGCACTATTGGAGTGTCAGTAATTGAGGGTGTGCTGCACTATTGGAGTGTCAGTAATTGAGGGTGTGCTGCACTATTGGAGTGTCAGTAATTGAGGGTCTGCTGCACTATTGGAGTGTCAGTAATTGAGGGTGTGCTGCACTATTGGAGGGTCAGTAATTGAGGATGTGCTGCAATATTGGAGGGTCAGTAATTGAGGTTGTGCTGCACTATTGGAGTGTCAGTAATTGAGGGTGTGCTGCACTATTGGAGTGTCAGTAATTGAGGGTGTGCTGCACTATTGGAGGGTCAGTAATTGAGGGTGTGATGCACTTTTGGAGTGTCAGTAATAGAGGGTTTGCTGCACATTTGGAGTGTCAGTAATTGAGGGTGTGCTGCACTATTGGAGTGTCAGAAATTGAGGGTGTGCTGCACTATTGGAGTGTCATTAATTGAGGGTGTGCTGCACTATTGGAGTGTCAGTAATTGAGGTTGTGCTGCACTATTGGAGAGTCAGTAATTGAGGGTGTGCTGCACTATTGGAGTGTCAGTAATTGAGGGTGTGCTGCACTATTGGAGTGACAGTAATTGAGGGTGTGCTGCACTATTGGAGTGTCAATAATTGAGGCTGTGCTGCACTATTGGAGGGTCAGTATTGAGGAAGTGCTTCACTATTGGAGTGTCAGTAATTGAGGGTGTGCTGCACTATTGGAGAGTCAGTAATTGAGGGTGTGCTGCACTATTGGAGTGTCAGTAATTGAGTGTGTGCTGCACTATTGGATTGTCAGTAATTGAGGGTGTGCTGCACTATTGGAGTGTCAGTAATTGAGGGTGTGCTGCACTATCGGAGTGTCAGTAATTGAGGGTGTGCTGCACTATTGGAGTGACAGTAATTGAGGGTGTGCTGCACTATTGGAGTGACAGTAATTGAGTGTGTGCTGCACTATTGGAGTGACAGTAATTGAGGGTGTGCTGCACTATTGGAGTGTCAATAATTGAGGCTGTGCTGCACTATTGGAGGGTCAGTATTGAGGAAGTGCTTCACTATTGGAGTGTCAGTAATTGAGGGTGTGCTGCACTATTGGAGAGTCAGTAATTGAGGGTGTGCTGCACTATTGGAGTGTCAGTAATTGAGTGTGTGCTGCACTATTGGATTGTCAGTAATTGAGGGTGTGCTGCACTATTGGAGTGTCAGTAATTGAGGGTGTGCTGCACTATTGGAGTGTCAGTAATTGAGGGTGTGCTGCACTATTGGATTGTCAATAATTGAGGGTGTGCTGCACTATTAGAGTGTCAGTATTTGAGGGTGTGCTGCACTATTGGAGTGTCAGTAATTGAGGGTGTGCTGCACTATTGGAGTGTCAGTAATTGAGGGTGTGCTGCACTATTGGAGTGTCAGTAATTGAGTGTGTGCTGCACTATTGGATTGTCAGTAATTGAGGGTGTGCTGCACTATTGGATTGTCAGTAATTGAGGGTGTGCTGCACTATTGGAGAGTCAGTAATTGAGGGTGTGCTGCACTATTGGATTGTCAGTAATTGAGGGTGTGCTGCACTATTGGAGAGTCAGTAATTGAGGGTGTGCTGCACTATTGGAGTGTCAGTAATTGAGTGTGTGCTGCACTATTGGATTGTCAGTAATTGAGGGTGTGCTGCACTATTGGAGTGTCAGTAATTGAGTGTGTGCTGCACTATTGGATTGTCAGTAATTGAGGGTGTGCTGCACTATTGGAGTGTCAGTAATTGAGGGTGTGCTGCACTATTGGAGTGTCAGTAATTGAGTGTGTGCTGCACTATTGGATTGTCAGTAATTGAGGGTGTGCTGCACTATTAGAGTGTCAGTATTTGAGGGTGTGCTGCACTATTGGAGTGTCAGTAATTGAGGGTGTGCTGCACTATTGGAGTGTGAGTAATTGAGGGTGTGCTGCACTATTGGAGAGTCAGTAATTGAGGGTTTGCTGCACTATTGGAGTGTCAGTAATTGAGGGTGTGCTGCACTATTGGAGTGTGAGTAATTGAGGGTGTGCTTCACTATTGGAGTGTCAGTAATTGAGGGTGTGCTGCACTATTGGAGTGTCAGTAATTGAGGGTGTGCTGCACTATTAGAGTGTCAGTATTTGAGGGTGTGCTGCACTATTGGAGTGTCAGTAATTGAGGGTGTGCTGCACTATTGGAGTGTCAGTAATTGAGGGTGTGCTGCACTATTGGAGTGTCAGTAATTGAGGGTGTGCTGCACTATTGGAGTGTCAGTAATTGAGGGTGTGCTGCACTATTGGAGTGTGAGTAATTGAGGGTGTGCTGCACTATTGGAGTGTCAGTAATTGAGGGTGTGCTGCACTATTAGAGTGTCAGTATTTGAGGGTGTGCTGCACTATTGGAGTGTCAGTAATTGAGGGTGTGCTGCACTATTAGAGTGTCAGTAATTGAGGGTGTGCTGCACTATTGGAGTGTCAGTAATTGTGGGTGTGCTGCACTATTGGAGTGTCAGTAATTGAGGGTGTGCTGCACTGTTGGAGTGTCAGTAATTGAGGGTGTGCTGCACTATTGGAGTGTCAGTAATTGAGGGTGTGCTGCACTATTGGAGTGTCAGTAATTGTGGGTGTGCTGCACTATTGGAGTGTCAGTAATTGAGGGTGTGCTGCACTATTGGAGTGTCAGTAATTGAGGGTGTGCTGCACTACTGGAGTGTCAGTATTTAAGGGTGTGCTGCACTATTGGGTTGTCAGTAATTGAGGGTGTGCTGCACTATTGGAGTGTCATTAATTGAGGGTGTGCTGCACTATTGGAGTGTCAGTAATTGAGGTTGTGCTGCACTATTGGAGAGTCAGTAATTGAGGGTGTGCTGCACTATTGGAGTGTCAATAATTGAGGCTGTGCTGCACTATTGGAGGGTCAGTATTGAGGAAGTGCTTCACTATTGGAGTGTCAGTAATTGAGGGTTTGCTGCACTATTGGATTGTCAGTAATTGAGGGTGTGCTGCACTATTGGAGTGTCAGTAATTGAGGGTGTGCTGCACTATTGGAGTGTGAGTAATTGAGGGTGTGCTGCACTATTGGAGTGTCAGTAATTGAGGGTGTGCTGCACTATTGGAGAGTCAGTAATTGAGGGTGTGCTGCACTATTGGAGTGTCAGTAATTGAGTGTGTGCTGCACTATTGGATTGTCAGTAATTGAGGGTGTGCTGCACTATTGGATTGTCAATAATTGAGGGTGTGCTGCACTATTAGAGTGTCAGTATTTGAGGGTGTGCTGCACTATTGGAGTGTCAGTAATTGAGGGTGTGCTGCACTATTGGAGTGTCAGTAATTGAGGGTGTGCTGCACTATTGGAGTGTCAGTAATTGAGTGTGTGCTGCACTATTGGATTGTCAGTAATTGAGGGTGTGCTGCACTATTGGATTGTCAGTAATTGAGGGTGTGCTGCACTATTGGAGGGTCAGTAATTGAGGGTGTGCTGCACTATTGGAGTGTCAGTAATTGAGGGTGTGCTGCACTATTGGAGTGTCAGTAATTGAGGGTGTGCTGCACTATTGGAGTGTCAGTAATTGAGTGTGTGCTGCACTATTGGATTGTCAGTAATTGAGGGTGTGCTGCACTATTAGAGTGTCAGTATTTGAGGGTGTGCTGCACTATTGGAGTGTCAGTAATTGAGGGTGTGCTGCACTATTGGAGTGTGAGTAATTGAGGGTGTGCTGCACTATTGGAGTGTCAGTAATTGAGGGTGTGCTGCACTATTGGAGTGTGAGTAATTGAGGGTGTGCTTCACTATTGGAGTGTCAGTAATTGAGGGTGTGCTGCACTATTGGAGTGTCAGTAATTGAGGGTGTGCTGCACTATTGGAGGGTCAGTAATTGAGGGTGTGCTGCACTATTAGAGTGTCAGTATTTGAGGGTGTGCTGCACTATTGGAGTGTCAGTAATTGAGGGTGTGCTGCACTATTGGAGTGTCAGTAATTGAGGGTGTGCTGCACTATTGGAGTGTCAGTAATTGAGGGTGTGCTGCACTATTGGAGTGTCAGTAATTGAGGGTGTGCTGCACTATTGGAGTGTGAGTAATTGAGGGTGTGCTGCACTATTGGAGTGTCAGAAATTGAGGGTGTGCTGCACTATTAGAGTGTCAGTATTTGAGGGTGTGCTGCACTATTGGAGTGTCAGTAATTGAGGGTGTGCTGCACTATTAGAGTGTCAGTAATTGAGGGTGTGCTGCACTATTGGAGTGTCAGTAATTGTGGGTGTGCTGCACTATTGGAGTGTCAGTAATTGAGGGTGTGCTGCACTGTTGGAGTGTCAGTAATTGAGGGTGTGCTGCACTATTGGAGTGTCAGTAATTGAGGGTGTGCTGCACTATTGGAGTGTCAGTAATTGTGGGTGTGCTGCACTATTGGAGTGTCAGTAATTGAGGGTGTGCTGCACTATTGGAGTGTCAGTAATTGAGGGTGTGCTGCACTACTGGAGTGTCAGTATTTAAGGGTGTGCTGCACTATTGGGTTGTCATTAATTGAGGGTGTGCTGCACTATTGGAGTGTCAATAATTGAGGCTGTGCTGCACTATTGGAGGGTCAGTAATTGAGGGTGTGCTGCACTATTGGAGTGTCAATAATTGAGGCTGTGCTGCACTATTGGAGGGTCAGTATTGAGGAAGTGCTTCACTATTGGAGTGTCAGTAATTGAGGGTGTGCTGCACTATTGGAGTGTCAGTAATTGAAGGTGTGCTGCACTATTGGAGTGTGAGTAATTGAGGGTGTGCTGCACTATTGGAGTGTCAGTAATTGAGGGTGTGCTGCACTATTGGAGTGTCAGTAATTGAGGGTGTGCTGCACTATTGGAGGGTCAGTAATTGAGGGTGTGCTGCACTATTAGAGTGTCAGTATTTGAGGGTGTGCTGCACTATTGGAGTGTCAGTAATTGAGGGTGTGCTGCACTATTGGAGTGTCAGTAATTGAGGGCGTGCTGCACTATTGGAGGGTCAGTAATTGAGGGTGTGCTGCACTATTGGAGTGTCAGTAATTGAGGGTGTGCTGCACTATTGGAGTTTCAGTAATTGAGGGTGTGCTGCACTATTGGGTTGTCAGTATTTGAGGGTGTGCTGCACTATTGGATTGTCAGTAATTGAGGGTGTGCTGCACTATTGGAGTGTCAGTAATTGAGGGTGTGCTGCACTATTGGAGTGTGATTAATTGAGGGTGTGCTGCACTATTGGAGTGTCAGTAATTGAGGGTGTGCTGCACTATTAGAGTGTCAGTATTTGAGGGTGTGCTGCACTATTGGAGTGTCAGTAATTGAGGGTGTGCTGCACTATTGGAGTGTCAGTATTTAAGGGTGTGCTGCACTATTGGAGTGTCAGTAATTGAGGGTGTGCTGCACTATTGGAGTGTCAGTAATTGAGGGTGTGCTTCACTATTGGAGTGTTAGTAATTGAGGGTGTGCTGCACTATTGGAGGGTCAGTAATTAAGGGTGTGCTGCACTATTGGAGGGTCAGTAATTGAGGGTGTGCTGCACTATTGGAGGGTCAGTAATTGAGGGTGTGCTGCACTATTGGGGTGTCAGTAATTGAGGGTGTGCTGCACTATTGGAGTGTCAGTAATTGAGGGTGTGCTGCACTATTGGAGGGTCAGTAATTGAGGGTGTGCTGCACTATTGGGTTGTTAAAGGGACAGAGACTGAGATCAGGGGGAGGCTAAAGGGACAGAGACTGAGATCAGGGGGAGTCTAAAGGGACAGAGGGTGAGATCACGGGAGGGTTAAAGGGGCAGAGAGTGATTTCACGTGGAGGTTCAGGGGACAGAGAGTCAGCTCACGGGGACGTTAAAGGGACATTGAGTAATATCAAGGTGAGGTTAAAGGGAAAGAGAGTTAGATCACGGGGACGTTAAAGGGACAGTGGTTGAGATCACGGGGAGGTTAATGGGACAGTGAGTGAGATCAGGGGCGGATAAAAGGACAGATAGTGAGACCACTGGGAGGTTAAATGGACAGAGAGTGAGATCACGGGGAGGTTTAAGGGGCAGAGAGTGAGATCCAGTGGAGTTTAAAGGGTCAGAGAGTGAGATTACAGGGAAGTTAAATGGACAGAGAGTGAGATCACGGTGAGGTTAAAGGGCCAGAGAGTGAGATCACGGGGAGTTTAATGGGACAGAGAGTGAGATCACGGGAAGGTTAAAGGGACAGAGAGTTAGATCACGGGGAAGTTAAAGGGGCAGAGAGTGAGATCACAAGGAGGTTAAGGGGACAGAGAGTTAGAACACGGGGACGTTAATGGGACAGAGAGTGAGATCACGGGGAAGTTAAAGGGTCAGAGAGTGAGATCACGGGGAGATTAAAGGGAGAGAAGGTGAGATCATGGGGATGTTAAAGGGACAGAAAGTGAGATCACGGGGAGGTTAAAGGGACAGAGTGATATCAAGGGAATGTTAAAGGGACAGAGACTGAGATCACAGGGAGGTTAAAGGGACAGAGAGTGTGATCACGGATGGCTTAAAGGGATAGGGAGTGAGATCACGGGGAGGTTAAAGGTACAGAGAGTGATCACGAGGATAATAAAGGGACAGAGAGTGAGATCACGAGGAGGTTAAAGGGACAGAGAGTGAGATCACGGGGAGGTTAAAGGGACAGAGAGTGTGATCACGGATGGCTTAAAGGGATAGGGAGTGAGATCACGGGGAGGTTAAAGGTACAGAGAGTGATGACGAGGATATTAAAGGGACAGAGAGTGAGATCACGAGGAGGTTAAAGGGACAGAGAGTGAGATCACAGGGAGGTTAAAGGGACAGAGAGTGAGATCACGAGGAGGTTAAAGGGACAGAGAGTGAGATCAGGGGAAAGTTAAAGGGACAGAGAGTGTGATCACGGCGAGGTTAAAGGGACAGTGAGTGAGATCACGGGGAGGTTAAAGGGACAGAGAGTGAGATCACGGGGACGTTAAAGGGACAGAGAGTGAGATCAGCGGGAGGTTAAAGAGACAGAGAGTGAGATCACGGGGAGGTTAAAGGGACAGAGAGCGAGATCACGGGTTGGTTAAAGGGACAGAGAGTAATATCACGCGGAGCTTAAAAGACAGAGAGAGAGATCAATCGGGAGTTTAATGGACAGAGAGTGAGATCACGGGGAGGTTAAAGGGACAGAGAGTCAAATCACGGGGAGGTAAAAGGTACTGAGAGTGTGATAACGGGGAGGATAAAGGGACAGAGAGTCAAATCACGGGGAGGTTGAAGGGACAGAGAGTGAGATCATGGGGAGGTTAAAGGGACAGAGATTGTGATCAAGGGGAGGTTAAAGGGACAGAGGGTCAGGTCACGGGGATGTCAAAGGGACAGAGAGTGAGATCACTGGGAAGTTAACGGGACAGAGATTGAGATCACGGGAACAATAAAGTTCAGAGGGTGAGATCACGGGGAGGTAAAAGGGAAAGAAAGTGAAAACACGGTGAGGTTAAAGGGACAGAGAATGAGAACACGGGGAGCTTAAAGGGACAGAGAGTGAGATCACGGGGTGGTTAAAGGGACAATGTGAGAGATCACGGGGAGTTTAAAGGGACAGAGAGTGAGATCACGGGCACATTTAAGGGGCAGTGTGTGAGATCACGGTGAGTTTAAAGGGACAGAGGGTGCGATCAAGGGGAGTTTAAAGGGGCAGAGAGTGAAATCACGGCGATGTTAAGGGGAGAGAGAGAGAGTTAATGGGGAGGTTAATGGGACAGAGAGTGAGATCACGGGGAGGTTAAAGGGCCAGAGAGTGAGATCACGGGGAAGTTAATGGGACAGAGAGTGAGATCACGGGGAGGTTAAAGGGACAGAGAGTCAGATCACGGGGATGTTTAAGGGACAGAGAGTGAGTACACGGGGTGGTTAAAAGGACAGTGAGTGAGATCACGGGAACATTAAAAGTCAGAGGGTGAGATCACGGGGAGTTTAAAGGGAAAGAAAGTGAAATCACGGGGAGGTTAAAGGGACAGAGATTGTGACAACGGTGAGTTTCAAGGGACAGAGAATGAGAACACTGGGAGGTTAAAGGGACAGAGAGTGAGATCGCGGGAACGATAAAGGTAGGAGGGTGAGATCACGGGGAGGTTAAAGGGAATGATAGTGAAATCACCGGGAGGTTAAAGGGACAGAGAATGAGAACACTGGGAGGTTAAAGGGACAGAGAGTGAGATCGCGGGAACGATAAAGGTAGGAGGGTGAGATCACGGGGAGGTTAAAGGGAATGATAGTGAAATCACCGGGAGGTTAAAGGGACAGAGAATGAGATCACGGGGAGGTTAAAGGGACAGAGAGTCCGATCACCGGGAGGTTAATGGGACAAAGTGAGAGATCACGGGGAGTTTAAAGGGACAGAGAGTGAGATAACGGGAGGTTAAAAGGACAGAGAGTGAGATCACGGGGAGGTTAAAGGGACAGAGAGTGAGATCACGGGGAGGTTAAAGGGAAAGAGAGTGAGGTCACGGGGAGGTTAAAGGGACAGTGAGAAAGATCACGGGGAGGTTAAAGGGAAAGAGAGTGAGGTCACGGTGAGGTTAAAGGGACAGAGAGTGAGATCAGGGGCAGTTTAAAGGGACGGAGAGTGAGATTAAGGGGAGGTTAAAGGGACAGAGAGTGAGATCACGGGGTGGTTATAGAGACAGAGAGTGATATCACGGTTAAGTTAAAGGGACAGAGAGTGAGATAATGGGGAGGTTTAAGGGACGGAGAGTGAGATCACGGGGAGGTAAATGGGACAGAGATTGAGAGCACAGGGAAGTTAAAGGTACAGAGGGTGAGATCACGGGGAGGGTAACGGGACAGAGAGTGAGATCATGGGGAGGTTAAAGAGACAGAGAGTGAGATCACGGTGAGGTTAAAGGTACAGGGAGTGATATCACGGTGAGGTTAAAGGGACAGAGTGTGAGATCATGGTGAGGTTAAAGGTACAGGGAGTGATATCACGGTGAGGTTAATGGGACAAAGTGAGAGATCACGGGGCGTTTAAAGGGACAGAGAGTGAGATCACGGGAGGTTAAAGTGAGAGAGATATCACGGGGAGGTTAAGGGACAGAGAGTGAGATCACGGGCACTTTAAAGGTGCAGTGAGTGAGATTACGGTGAGTTAAAGGGACAGAGGGTGAGGTCACTGGGAGGTTAAAGTTACAGGGGGAGCGATCAAGGGGAGGTTAAAGGGCCAGAGAGTATGATCACGGGGAGGTTAATGGGGCAGCGAGTGAGATCACGCGGAGGTTAAAGGGACAGAGAGTGAGATCACGGGGAGGTCAAAGGGACAGAGAGTGAGATCACGCGGAGGTTAAAGGGACAGAGAGTGAGATCACGGGGAGGTTAAAGGGACAGAGAGTGAGATCATGGGCAGGGTAAAGGGACAGAGAGTGAGATCCCTGGAGGGTTAGAGGGACAGAGAGTCAAATCACGGGGAGGTTAAAGGGACAGAGTGTGAGATCACGGGGAGGTTAAAGGGACAGAGAGTGAGATCACGGGGAGGTTAAAGGGACAGAGAATGATATCACGGGGAGGTTAAAGGGACAGAGAGTGAGATCACGGGGAAGTTAATGGGACAGAGAGTGAGATCACGAGGAGGATAAAGGGACAGAGAGTGAGATCACAGGGAGGTTAAAGGGACAGAGAGAAAGATCACGGGGAGGTTAACGGGAAAGAGAGTGAGATCACGGGGAGGTTAAAGGGACAGAGAGAAAGATCACGGGGAGGTTAAAGGGAAAGAGAGTGAGATCACGGGGAGGTTAAAGGGACAGAGAGTGAAATCACGGAGAGGTTAATGGAACAGAGCCTGAGATAATGGGGAGGTTAAAGGGACAGGGAATGAGATCACAGGGATGATAAAGGGACAGAGAGTGATATCACGGTTAAGTTAAAGGGACAGGGAGTGATATCACGGGGAGGTTAAAGGGATAAAGTGAGAGATCTCGGGGCGTTTAAAGGGACAGAGAGTGAGATCACGGGGAGGTTAAGGGACAGAGAGTGAGATAACGGGCACTTTAAAGGGGCAGTGAGTTAAATTTCGGTGAGTTTAAAGGGACAGAGGGTGCAATCACGGGGAGGTTAAAGTGACAGAGAGTGAAATCACGGCGATGTTAATGGGACAGAGAATGAGATTACTGGAAGGTTAAAGGGACAGAGAATGAGATCAGGGGAGGTTAAAGGGCCAGAGAGTGAGATCACGGGGAGGTTAATGGGACAGAGAGTGAGATCTCGCGGAGGTTAAAGGGACAGCGAATGAGATCACGGGGGCATTAAAGGGACAGAGAGTGAGATCACGGGGAGGTCAAAGGGACAGAGAGTGAGATCACGCGGAGGTTAAAGGGACAGGGAGTGAGATCAGGGGTTGGTTAAAGGGACAGAGAGTGAGATCACGGGGATGTTAAAGGGACAGAGAGTGAGATCACGGGGAGGTTAAAGGGACAGTGAGTGAGATCATGGGCAGGTTAAAGGGACAGAGAGTGAGATCACGGGGAGGTTAATGGGACAGAGAGTGAGATCACGGGCACTTTAAAGGGGCAGTGTGTGAGATCACGGTATGTTTAAAGGGACAGAGGGTGCGATCAAAGGGAGTTTAAATGGACAGAGAGTGAAATCACGGCGATGTTAAGGGGACAGAGAGAGAGACAAAGGGGAGGTTAAAGTGACAGAGAGTGAGATCACGGGGAGGTTAAAGGGACAGAGAGTGAGATCACGGCGAGGTTAAAGGGACAGAGAGTCAAATCACGGTGAGGTTGAAGGGAGAGAGAGTCAAATCACGGGGAGGTTGAAGGGACAGAGAGTGATATCATGGGGAGGTTAAAGGGACAGCGAGTGTTAACAAGGGGAGGTTAAAGGGACAGAGATTGTGATCACGGTGAGTTTAAAGGGACAGAGAATGAGAACACTGGGAGGTTAAAGGGACAGAGGGTGAGATCACGGGGAGGTTAAAGGGAAAGATAGTGAAATCACCAGGAGGTGAAACGGACAGAGAATGAGATCACGGGGAGGTTAAAGGGACAGAGAGTCAGATCACGGGGAGGTTAATGGGACAAAGTGAGAGATCACGGGCAGTTTAAAGGGACAGAGAGCGAGATGACGGGAGGTTAAAAGGACAGAGAGTGAGATCACGGGGAGGTTAAAGGGACAGAGAGTGAGATCACGGGGAGGTTAAAGGGAAAGAGAGTGAGATCACGGGGAGGTTAAAGGGACAGAGAGAAAGATCACGGGGACGTTAAAGGGAAAGACAGTGAGATCACGGGGACGTTAAAGGGACAGAGAGAAAGATCACGGGGAGGTTAAAGGGAAAGAGATTGAGATCACGGGGAGGTTAAAGGGACAGTGAGAAAGATCACGGGGAGGTTAAAGGGAAAGAGAGTGAGATAACGGTGAGGTTAAAGGGACAGAGAGTGAGATCAGGGGCAGTTTAAAGGGACGGAGAGTGAGATTAGGGGGAGGTTAAAGGGACAGAGAGTGAGATCACGGGGTGGTTATAGAGACAGAGAGTAATATCACGGTTAGGTTAAAGGGACAGAGAGTGAGATAATGGGGAGGTTTAAGGGACGGAGAGTGAGATCACGGGGAGGTAAATGGGACAGAGATTGAAATCACGGGGAAGTTAAAGGTACAGACGGTGAGATCACGGGGAGGGTAACGGGACAGAGAGTGAGATCATGGGGTGGTTAAAGAGACAGAGAGTGAGATCACGGGAATGATATAGGGACAGGCAGTGAGATCACGGGGATGATAAAGGGACAGAGAGTGATATCATGGTGAGGTTAAAGGGACAGAGTGTGAGATCACGGTGAGGTTAAAGGGACAGGGAGTGATATCACGGTGAGGTTAATGGGACAAAGTGAGAGATCACAGGGCGTTTAAAGGGACAGAGAGTGAGATCACGGGAGGTTAAAGTGAGAGAGATATCACGGGGAGGTTAAGGGACAGAGAGTGAGATCACGGGCACTTTAAAGGTGCAGTGAATGAGATTACGGTGAGTTAAAGGGACAGAGGGTGAGGTCACGGGGTGGTTAAAGTAACAGAGGGTGCGATCAAGGGGAGGTTAAAGGAACAGTGAGTGAAATCACGGCGATGTTAATGAGACAGAGAGTGAGATTACGAGGAGGTTAATGGGACAGAGAGTGAGATCACGGGGAGGTTAAAGGGCCAGGGAGTATGATCACGGGGAGGTTAATGGGGCAGCGAGTGATATCACGCGGAGGTTAAAGGGACAGAGAGTGAGATCACGGGGAGGTTAAAGGGACAGAGAGTGAGATCACGGGGAGGTCAAAGGGACAGAGAGTGAGATCACGCGGAGGTTAAAGGGACAGAGAGTGAGATCACGGGGAGGTTAAAGGGACAGAGAGTGAGATCATGGGCGGGGTAAAGGGACAGAGAGTGAGATCCCTGACGGGTTAGAGGGACAGAGAGTCAAATCACGGGGAGGTTAAAGGGACAGAGTGTGAGATCACGGGGAGGTTAAAGGGACAGAGAGTGAGATCACGGGGAGGTTAAATGGACAGAGAGTGCGATCACGGGGGGGTTAAAGGGACAGAGATTGTGATCACGACGAGTTTAAAGGGACAGAGTGTGAGATCACGGGGAGGTTAAAGGGACAGGGAATGATATCACGGGGAGGTTAAAGGGAGAGAGAGTGCGATCAGGGGGAGGTTAAAGGGACAGAGAGTGCGATCACTGGGAGGTTAAAGGGACAGAGAGTGATTTCACGGGGAGGTTAAAGGGATAGTGAGAAAGATCACGGGGAGGTTAAAGGGAAAGAGATTGAGATCACGGGGAGGTTATAGGGACAGTGAGAAAGATCACGGGGAGGTTAAAGGGAAAGAGAGTGAGATCACGGTGAGGTTAAAGAGACAGAGAGGGAGATCACAGGGAGGTTAAAGGGACAGAGATCGAAATCACGTGGAGGTTAAAGGGACAGAGAATGCGATCACGGGGAGGTTAAAGGGACAGAGAGTGCGATCACGGGGAGGTTAAAGGGACAGAGAGTGAGATCACTGGAAGGTTAATGGGACAGACAGTGATTTCACGGGTATGTTAAACGGACAGAGAGTGAGATCACGGGAACGATAACGTTCAGAGGGCGGGATCACGGGGAGGTTAAAGGGAAAGAAAGTGAAATCACGGGGAGGTTAAAGGAACAGAGAATGAGATCACGGGGATGTTAAAGGGACAGAGATTGAGATCACGTGTATGATAAAGGGACAGTGAGTGAGATCAGGGGAGGTTTAAGTGACAGGGAGTGAAATCACGGGAAGGTTAAAGGTACAGAGTTTGAGATCACGGGGAGGATAAAGGGACAGAGGGTGAGATCACGGGAATGTTAAAGGGACCGAGATTGAGATCAGGGGCAGTTATAGCAACAGAGAGTAAGATCACGGGGAGGTTAAAGGGACAGAGGGTGAGATCACGGGAATGTTAAAGGGACAGAGAGTGAGATCACGGTCAGGTTAATGGGAGAGAGAGTGAGATCACTGAGAGGCTAAACGGACAGAGAGTGAGATAACGGCGATGTTAAAGGGACAGAGAGAGATTACGGGGAGGTTAAAGCGACAGAGAGAGATCACGGGGATGTTAAAGGGACAGAGAGTGATAACACGGGGAGGTTAAAGAGACAGATAATGAGATCACGAGGAGGTTAATGGGACAGAGAGTGCGATCACGGGGAGGTTAAAGGGACAGGGAGTGAAATCACAGGGAGGTTAAAGGTACAGAGACTGAGATCACGGGGAGGTTAAAGGGACAGAGAGTGAGATCACGGGGAGGTTAAAAGGACAGAGATTGAGATCACGGGCAGGTTAAAGGGACAGAGAGTGAGATTATGGGGAAGTTAAATGGACAGGGAATGAGTTCACGGGGACCTTAAAGGGACAGAGGGTGAGATTACGGGAATGTTAAAGGGACCGAGATTGCGATCAGGGGCTGATATAGGAACAGAGAGTGAGATCACGGGGAGGCTAAACGGACAGAGAGTGAGATCACGGCGATGTTAAAGGGACAGAGAGTGAGATCACGGGGTGGTTAATGGGACAGAGAGTGAGATCACGGTCAGGTTAATGGGACAGAGAGTGAGATCACGGTGTGGCTAAATGGACAGAGAGTGAGATCACGGGAAGGTTAAAGAGACACAGAATGAGAATACGAGGATGTTAAAGGGACAGATAGTGAGATCACGAGGAGGTTAAAGGGAGAGAGTGCGGGATCATGTGGACGTTAAAGGGACAGCGAGTGAGATTACGGGGAGGTAAAAGGGACAGAGAGTGAGATCACGGGAATGTTAAAGGGACAGAGATTAAGATCAGGGACAGTTAAAGGGACAGAGATAGAGATCAGGGACAGTTAAAGGGAAAGAGAGAGATCAGGGACTATTAAAGGGACAGAGAGTGAGATCACGGGGATGTTAAAGGGACAGAGAGTGAGATCACGGGGATGTTAAATGGAAAGAGATTGAGTTCATGGAGAGCTTAAAGGGACAGAGAATGAGAGCATGGAGAGGTTAAAGTGACAGAGATTGAGATCACGGGGAGGTTAAAGGGACAGAGAGTGAGATCACGGCGAGGTTAAAGGGACAGAGAGTCAAATCACGGTGAGGTTGAAGGGAGAGAGAGTCAAATCACGGGGAGGTTGAAGGGACAGAGAGTGATATCATGGGGAGGTTAAAGGGACAGCGAGTGTTAACAAGGGGAGGTTAAAGGGACAGAGATTGTGATCACGGTGAGTTTAAAGGGACAGAGAATGAGAACACTGGGAGGTTAAAGGGACAGAGGGTGAGATCACGGGGAGGTTAAAGGGAAAGATAGTGAAATCACCAGGAGGTGAAACGGACAGAGAATGAGATCACGGGGAGGTTAAAGGGACAGAGAGTCAGATCACGGGGAGGTTAATGGGACAAAGTGAGAGATCACGGGCAGTTTAAAGGGACAGAGAGCGAGATGACGGGAGGTTAAAAGGACAGAGAGTGAGATCACGGGGAGGTTAAAGGGACAGAGAGTGAGATCACGGGGAGGTTAAAGGGAAAGAGAGTGAGATCACGGGGAGGTTAAAGGGACAGAGAGAAAGATCACGGGGACGTTAAAGGGAAAGACAGTGAGATCACGGGGACGTTAAAGGGACAGAGAGAAAGATCACGGGGAGGTTAAAGGGAAAGAGATTGAGATCACGGGGAGGTTAAAGGGACAGTGAGAAAGATCACGGGGAGGTTAAAGGGAAAGAGAGTGAGATAACGGTGAGGTTAAAGGGACAGAGAGTGAGATCAGGGGCAGTTTAAAGGGACGGAGAGTG
This sequence comes from Cetorhinus maximus, assembly GCF_964194155.1. Classification (NCBI taxonomy): domain Eukaryota; kingdom Metazoa; phylum Chordata; class Chondrichthyes; order Lamniformes; family Cetorhinidae; genus Cetorhinus; species Cetorhinus maximus. Next base: position 584,001 of record NW_027596204.1, read on the forward strand.
AGATTAGGGGGAGGTTAAAGGGACAGAGAGTGAGATCACGGGGTGGTTATAGAGACAGAGAGTAATATCACGGTTAGGTTAAAGGGACAGAGAGTGAGATAATGGGGAGGTTTAAGGGACGGAGAGTGAGATCACGGGGAGGTAAATGGGACAGAGATTGAAATCACGGGGAAGTTAAAGGTACAGACGGTGAGATCACGGGGAGGGTAACGGGACAGAGAGTGAGATCATGGGGTGGTTAAAGTGACAGAGAGTGAGATCACGGGGAGGTTAAAGGGAAAGAGAGTGAGATCACGGGGAGGTTAAAGGGACAGAGAGAAAGATCACGGGGACGTTAAAGGGAAAGACAGTGAGATCACGGGGACGTTAAAGGGACAGAGAGAAAGATCACGGGGAGGTTAAAGGGAAAGAGATTGAGATCACGGGGAGGTTAAAGGGACAGTGAGAAAGATCACGGGGAGGTTAAAGGGAAAGAGAGTGAGATAACGGTGAGGTTAAAGGGACAGAGAGTGAGATCAGGGGCAGTTTAAAGGGACGGAGAGTGAGATTAGGGGGAGGTTAAAGGGACAGAGAGTGAGATCACGGGGTGGTTATAGAGACAGAGAGTAATATCACGGTTAGGTTAAAGGGACAGAGAGTGAGATAATGGGGAGGTTTAAGGGACGGAGAGTGAGATCACGGGGAGGTAAATGGGACAGAGATTGAAATCACGGGGAAGTTAAAGGTACAGACGGTGAGATCACGGGGAGGGTAACGGGACAGAGAGTGAGATCATGGGGTGGTTAAAGTGACAGAGATTGAGATCACGGGGAGGTTAAAGGGACAGAGTGAGATCACAGTGAAGTAAAAGGGACAGAGAGTGAGATCACGGGGAGGTTAAAGGGAAAGAGAGAGAGATCACGGGGACGTTAAAAGGACAGAGAGTGAGATCACGGGAATGTTAAAAGGACAGATATTGAGATCAGGGACATTTAATGGGACAGAGATTGAGATCAGGGACAGTTAATGGGACAGAGATTCAGATCAGGGATAGTTGAAGGGACAGAGAGAGATCGGGGACTATTAAAGGGACAGAGAGTGTGATCACGGGGATGTTAAAGAGACAGAGAGTGAGATCACGGGGAGGTTAAAGGGACAGAGATTAAGATCAGGGACAGTTAAAGGGACAGAGAGAGATCGGGGACTATTAAAGGGACAGAGAGTGAGATCACGGGGATGTTAAAGGGACAGAGAGTGAGATCACGGGAAGGTTAAAGGGACAGAGATTGAGAGCACGGGGATTTTAAAGGGACAGAGAGTGAGATCACAGTCAGGTTAAAGGGACAGAGAGTGAGATCACGGGGAGGTTAACAGGACAGAGAGTGAGATCACGGGGTGTTTAAAGTGACAGAGAAGAAGATCACGGGGAGGTTAAAGGGACAGAGAGTGAGATCACAGGCAGGTTAAAGGGACAGAGAGTGAGATCACGGTCAGTTTAATGGGACAGAGAGTGAGATCACGGGGAGGCAAAACGGACAGATAGTGAGATCACGGGGAGGTTAAAGGGACAGAGAGTGAGATCACGGGGAGGTTAAAGGGACAGAGAGTGAGATCACGGGGAGGTTAAAGGGACGGAGAGAGAGATCACGGGGAGGTTAAAGGGACACAGAGTGAGATCACGAGGCGGTTAAAGGGACAGATAGTGAGATCACGAGGAGGTTAAAGGGAGAGAGAGTGAGATCACGGGAATGTTAAAGGGACAGAGATTAAGATCAGGGACAGTTAAAGGCACACAGAGTGAGAACACAAGGAGGATAAAGGACAGATAGTGAGATCACGAGGAGGTTAAAAGGAGAGAGTGCGGGATCACGTGGACGTTAAAGGGACAGCGAGTGAGATTACGGGGAGGTAAAAGGGACAGAGAGTGAGATCACGGGAATGTTAAAGGGACAGAGATTAAGATCAGGGACAGTTAAAGGGACAGACATTGAGATCAGGGCCAGTTAATGGGACAGAGATTGAGATCAGGGACAGTTAAAGGGACAGAGAGAGATCGGGGACTATTAAAGGGACAGAGAGAGAGATCACGGGGATGTTAAAGGGACAGAGAGTGAGATCACGGGGATGTTAAATGGAAAGGGAATGTGTTCACGGAGAGATTAAAGGGACAGAGAATGAGAACACGGGGAGGTTAAAGGGATAGAGAGTGAGATCACAGTCAGTTTAAAGGGACAGAGAGTGAGATCACAGGGAGGCTAATGGGACAGAGATTGAGATAACGGGGAGGTTAAAGGTCAGAGAGTGAGAAAACTGGGAGGTTAAAGGGACAGAGAGTGTGATGACGGGGAGGTTAAAGGGACAGAGAGTGAGATCACGGGGAGGTTAAATGGACAGAGAGGGAGATCAAGGGGAGGTTAAAGAGAAAGAGAGTGAGATCACGGGGAGGCTTAAGGGGCAGTGAGTGAGTTCAGGGAGGTTATAGGGACAGAGAGAGATAACGTGGAGGCTAAAGGGACAGCGAGTGAGAACACGGGGAGGTTAATGGGACAGAGAGTGTGATAACGGATGGGTTAAAGGTATATAGAGTGAGATCAAGGGGATATTTACGGGAATGAGAGTGAGATCAAGGGGAGGTTGAGAGGACAGAGAGTGAGATCACGGTGAGGTTAATGGGACAGAGAGTGTGATAACGGATGGGTTAAAGGTATATAGAGTGAGATCAAGGGGATATTTACGGGAATGAGAGTGAGATCAAGGGGAGGTTAAAGGGACAAAGAGTGAGACCTCGGGGATCTTAAAGGGACAGAGAGTGAGACCACGGTGTGGTTAAAGGTACAGGGAGTGAGATTACGGGGATGTTAATGGGACAGAGAGTGAGATCACGGGGAGGTTGAAGGGATAGAGAGTGAGATCACGGGGAGGTTGAAGGGATAGAGAGTGAGATCACGGGGACGTTGAAGGGATAGAGAGTGAGATCACGGGGAGGTTAAAGGGACAGAGAGTGAGATCACGGGGAGGTTGAAGGGATAGAGAGTGAGATCACGGGGAGGTTACTGGGACAGAGAGAGAGATCACGGGGGGGTTAAAGGGACAGAGAGTGAGATCACGGGGTGGTTTAGGGGACAGAGAAAGATCACGGGGAGGTTAAAGGGACAGAGAGTGAGATCACGGAGAGGTTAAAGGAACAGAGAGTGATATCACGGGAAGGTTAAAGGGACAGAGAGTGAGATGACGAGGAGGTTAAAGGGACAGAGTGTGCAATCATGGGGAGGTTAAAGGGCCAAAGAGTGATCAGGAGGAGGTTCAACAGTCCGAGAGTGAGATCATGGGGAGTTTAAAGATAAGAGAGTGATCACGGGGAGGTTAAAGGGACAGAGAGTGAGATCACAGGGTCGTTAAAGTGACAGAGAATGAGATCACTGGGAGTTTAAAGGGACAGAGAATGATTTCACGGGGAGGTTAAAGGGACAGAAAGTGAGATCATGGGGAGGTTAAATAGACAGAGAGTGAGATAATGGGGAGGTTAATGGGACAAAGTGAGAGATCAAGGGGAGTTTAAAGGGACAGAAAGTGAGATCACGGGGAGGTTAAAGGGACGGAGAGTGAGATCACGGGGAGGTTTAAGGGAGAGAGAGTGAGATAACGGGGAGGTTAAAGGGACAGCGTGAGATCAAGGGGAGGTTAAAGGGACAGTGACTGAGATCACGGGGATGTTAATGGGACAGAGAGTGAGATCACGGGGAGGTTAAAGGGACAGGGAGTGAAATCACGGGGAGGTTAAAGGGACAGAGAGTGAGATCACGGAGAGTTAAATGGACAGAGAGTGAGATCACGGGGAGGTTAAAGGGACGGAGAGTGAGATCACGGGGAGGTTAAAGGGACAGAGAGTGAGATCAAGGGGAGGTTAAAGGGACAGTGAGTGAAATCACGGGGATGTTAATGGGACAGAGAGAGAGATCACGGGGAGGTTGAAGGGACAGAGAGTGAGATCACGTTGTGGTTAAAGGTACAGGGAGTGAGATCACGGGTAGGTTAATGTGAAAGAGAGTGAGATAATGGGGAGGTTAAAGGGACAGCGAGTGAGATCACGGGAAAATTAAAGGGACAGAGAGTGAAATCACGGGGAGGTTAAATGGACAGAGAGTGAGATCACGGGGAGGTTAATGGGACAGAGAGTGAGATCACGGGGAGGTTAAAGGACAGAGAGTGAAATCACAAGAGGTTAATGGGACAGAGAGTGAGATCACGGGGAGGTTAAATGGACAGAGAGTGAGATCACTGGGAGTTTAAAGGGGCAGAGAGTGAGGTCACGGGAGGGTTAAAGCGACAGAGAGTGAAATCACAGAGAGTTTAAAGGGACAGAGAGTGAGATCACGCGGAGTTTAAAGGGACAGAGAGTGAGATTACGGGGAGGTTACAGGGATATAAAGTGAGATCACGGGGTGGTTAAATGGACAGAGCGTGAGATCACGAGGAGGTTAAAGGGACACAGATTGTGATCACGGGGAGGTTAAAGGGACACAGATTGTGATCCCGGGGAGGTTAAAGGGACAGAGAGTGAGACCACGGGGAAGTTAAAGGGAAAGAGAGTCAGATCACGGGGTGTTTAAAGGGACAGAGAGTGAGATCACGGGGAGGTTAAAGGGACAGAGAGTGAGATCACGGGAAGGTTAAAGGGAGAGAGAGCGAGTTCTCGCGGAGGTTTAAATGACAGAGAGTGTGATTACGGGGAGGTTACAGGGACATAATGTGAGATCACGGAGAGGTTAAAGGGACAGAGAATAAAATCACGAGGAGGTTAAAGGGACAGAGAGTGATATCATGAAGAGGTTAAAGGGACAGAGAGTGAGATCACGGGGAGTTTAATGGGACAGAGAGTGAGATCACAGGGAGGTTAATGGGACAAAGTGAGAGATCACGGGGAGTTTAAAGCGACAGAGAGTGTGATCAGAGGGAGCTTAAAGAGAGAGAGAAATCACGGGGAGGTTAACGGGACAGAGAGTGAGATATTGGGGAGGTTAATGGGACAGAGAGTGAGATCACGGGGAGGTTAAAGAGACAGAGAGTGAGATCACGGGGTCGTTAATGGGACAGAAAGTGAGATCACGGGGAGGTTAAAGGGACAGAAAGTGAGATCACGGGGAGGTTAAAGGGACAGAGAGTGAGATCACGGGGAGGTTAAATAGACAGAGAGTGAGATAATGGGGAGGTTAATGGGACAAAGTGAGAGATCAAGGGGAGTTTAAAGGGACAGAGAGTGAGATCATGGGAGGTTAAAGAGGGAGAGTTCACGGGGAAGTTAAGAGGACAGAGCGTGAGATCACGGGAACTTTAAAGGGGCAGTGAGAGAGATCACGGTGAGTTTAACGCGACGGAGGTTGCGATTATGGTGAGGTTAAAGGGACAGAGAGTGAGATCACGGGGAGGTTAATGGGCCAGAGAGTGAGATCACGGGGAGGTTAAAGGGACAGAGAGTGAGATCACGGGGAGTTAAATGGACAGAGAGTGAGATCACGGGAGTGTTAAAGGGACGGAGAGTGAGATCACGGGGAGGTTAAAGGGACAGAGAGTGAGATAACGGGGAGGTTAAAGGGATAGAGTGAGATCAAGGGGAAGTTAAAGGGACAGTGAGTGAGATCACGGGGAGGTTAATGGGACAGAGAGTGAGATCACGGGGAGGTTGAAGGGACAGAGACTGAGATCACGTTGTGGTTAAAGGTACAGGGAGTGAGATCACGGGGAGGATAAAGTGACAGAGAGTGAGACCACGGGGTGGTTAAAGGGAAAGAGAGTCAGATCACGGGGAGTTAAATGGACAGAGAGTGAGATCACGGGAGGGTTAAAGGTACAGGGAGTGAGATCACGGGGTGGTTAAAGGGACAGAGCGTGAGAACACGGGGAGGTTAAAGGGACACAGATTGTGATCCCGGGGAGGTTAAAGGGACAGAGAGTGAGGTCACGGGAAGGTTAAAGGGAGAGAGAGCGAGTTCTTGCGGAGGTTTAAATGACAGAGAGTGTGATTACGGGGAGGTTACAGGGACATAAAGTTAGATCACGGAGAGGTTAAAGGGACAGAGAATAAAATCGCGGGGAGGTTAAAGGGACAGAGAGTGAGATCACGGGGCGGTTAAAGGGACAGAGATTGAGATCACGAAGAGGTTAAAGGGACAGAGAGTGAGATCACGGGGAGTTTAATGGGACAGAGAGTGAGATCACGGGGAGGTTAAAGGGACAGAGAGTGAGAGCACGGGGAGGTTAAAGGGACATAGAGTGAGATCACGGGGAGGTTAAAGGGACAGAGAGTGAGAGCACGGGGAGGTTAAAGGGACAGAGAGTGAGATCATGGGGAGGTTAATGGTACAAAGTGAGAGATCACGGGGAGTTTAAAGCGACAGAGAGTGTGATCAGTGGGAGGTTATAGGGGCAGAGAGTGAGATCACTGGAAGGTTAAAGAGACAGAGAGTGAGATCACGGGGAGGTTAAAGGGACAGAAAGTGAGATCACGGGGAGGTTAAAGGGACAGAAAGTGAGATCACGGGGAGGTTAAATAGACAGAGAGTGAGATAATGGGGAGGTTAATGGGACAAAGTGAGAGATCAAGGGGAGTTTAAAGGGACAGAGAGTTAGATCACGGGAGGTTAAAGAGGGAGAGTTCACGGGGAAGTTAAGGGGACAGAGCGTGAGATCACGGGAACTTTAAAGGGGCAGTGAGAGAGATCACAGTAAGTTTAACGCGACGGAGGTTGCGATTATGGTGAGGTTAAAGGGACAGAGGGTGAGATCACGGGGAGGTTAATGGGCCAGAGAGTGAGATAACGGGGAGGTTAACGGGACAGAGAGTGAGATCACGGGTAGGTTAAATGGACTGAGAGTGAGATCACGGGGAGGTTAATGGGACAGAGAGTGAGATCACTGGGAGTTTAAAGGGGCAGAGAGTGAGAATACGGGGAGGTTAAATGGAAAGAGAGTGAAATCACGGGAAGGTTAAAGGGACAGAGAGTGAAATCACAGAATTTAAAGGGACATAGAGTGAGATCACGTGGAGTTTAAAGGGACAGAGAGTGAGATTACGGGGAGGTTACAGGGATATAAAGTGAGATCACGGGGTGGATAAAGGGACAGAGCGTGAGATCATGGGGAGGTTAAAGGGACACAGATTGTGATCCCGGAGAGGTTAAAGGGACAGAGAGTGAGACCACGGGGAGGTTATAGGGACAGAGAGTCAGATCACGGGGTATATAAAGGGACAGAGAGTGAGATCACGGGAAGGTTAAAGGGACAGAGAGCGAGTTCTCGCGGAGGTTAAAGGGACAGAGAGTGTGATTACGGGGAGGTTACAGGGACATAAAGTGAGAGCACGGAGAGGTTAAAGGGACAGAGAATAAAATCACGAGGAGGTTAAAGGGACAGAGCGTGAGATCACGGGGAGTTTAATGGGACAGAGAGTGAGATCACGGGGAGGTTAATGGGACAGAGAGTGAGATCACGGGGAAGTTAATGGGACAGAGAGTGAGATCACGGGCTCGTTAAAGGGACAGAGAGTGAGATCACGGGGGGGCTAAAGGGACAGAGAGTGAGATCACGGGGAGGTTAAAGGGGCAGACAGTGATATCACGGGGAGGTTAAAGGGACAGAGAGTGAGAGCACGGGGAGGTTAAAGGGACATAGAGTGAGATCACGGGGAGGTTAAAGGGACAGAGAGTGAGAGCACGGGGAGGTTAAAGGGACAGAGAGTGAGATCACGGGGAGGTTAAAGGGACAGAGAGTGAGAACACTGGGAGGTTAAAGGGGCAGAGAGTGAGAACACTGGGAGGTTATAGGGGCAGAGAGTAGATCACGGGGAGGTTAAAGGGACAGAGAGTGAGATCACGGGGAGGTTAATGGGCCAGAGAGTGAGATCACGGGGAGGTTAAAGAGACAGAGAGTGAGATAACGGGGTCGTTAATGGGACAGAGAATGAGATCACGGGGAGGTTAATGGGACAGAGAGTGAGATCACGGGGAGGTTAAAGAGACAGAGAGTGAGATAACGGGGTCGTTAAAGGGACAGAGAGGGAGATCACGGGGAGATTAATGGGACAAAGTGAGAGATCAAGGGGAGTTTAAAGGGACAGAGAGTGAGATCATGGGAGGTTAAAGAGGGAGAGTTCACGGGGAGGATTAGGGGACAGAGAGAGAGATCACGGGGAGGTTGAAGGGACAGAGAGTGAGATCACGGGGAGGTTAATGGGACAGAGAGAGAGATCACGGGGAGTTAAATGGGACAGAGAATGAGATCACGGGGAGGTTAATGGGACAAAGTGAGAGATCACGGGGAGTTTAATGCGACAGAGAGTGTGATCAGTGGGAGGTTAAAGAGAGAGAGAAATCAAGGGGAGGTTAATGGGACAGAGAGTGAGATAACGGGGAGGTTAATGGGATAGAGAGTGAGATCACGGGGAGGTTAAAGGGACAGAGAGTGAGATCACGGGGAGGTTAAAGGGACAGAGAGAGATCAAGGGGACGTTAAAGGGGCATAGAGTGAGATCACGGGTAGGTTAAAGGGACAGAGAGTGTGATCACGGGGAGGTAAAAGGGAAGAGAGTGAGACTACTGGGAGGTTAAATGGACAGAGATTCAGATCATGGGGAGGTTAAAGGGACAGAGAGTGAGATCACGGGGAGGTTAAAGGGACAGAGAGTTAGATTACGGGGAGGTTACAGGGACATAAATTGAGATCATGGATAGGTTAAAGGGATAGAGAGTGTGATTACGGGGAGGTTACAGGGACATAAATTGAAATCACGGGTGGGTTAAAGGCACTGAGAGTGAGATAACGGGGAGGTTAAAGGGACATAGAGTGAGATCACGGGCAGGCTAAAGAGATAGAGAGTGAGATCACGGAGAGGATAAAGGGACAGAGAGTGAGATCACAGGGAGGTTAAAGGGACAGAGAGTGAAATCACGGGGAGGTTAAAGGGACATAGAGTGAGATCACGGGCAGGCTAAAGAGATAGAGAGTGAGATCACGGAGAGGATAAAGGGACAGTGAGTGAGATCACGGGAAGGTAAAAGGGACAGAGAGTGAGATCACAGGGAGGTTAAAGGGACAGAGAGTGAAATCACGGGGAGGTTAAAGGCATAGACAGTGAGATCACGGAGAGGTTAAAGGGATAGAGAGTGAGATCACGTGGAGGTTAATGGGACAGGGAGTGAGATCACGGGGAGGATAATGGGACAAATTGAGAGATCACGGGGAGTTTAAAGCGACAGAGAGTGTGATCAGTGGGAGCGTAAAGAGAGAGAGAAATCACGGGGAGTTTAAAGGGGCAGAGAGTGTGATCACGGGGAGGATAAAGGGACAGAGAGTGAGATCATGGGAAGGTTAAAGGGACAGAGAGTGAGATCACGGGGAGGTTAAAGGGACAGAGAGTCAGATCACGGGGAGGTTAACGGGACAGAGAGTGAGATCACGGGCAGGTTAAAGGGACAGAGAGTGAGGTCATGGTGAGGTTAAAGGTACAGAGAGTGATCACGAGGATGTTAAAGGGTTAGAGACTGAGAACACTGGGAGGTTAAATGTACAGGGAGTGATCACGAGGAGGATAAAGGGTCAGAGAGTCAGATCACGGGGAGGTTAAAGGGACAGTGAGTGAGATCACGGGGCGGTTAAAGGGACAGAGAGTGAGATCACGGTGAGGTTATAGGGACAGAGAGTGAGATCACGGTGAGGTTATAGGGACAGAGAGTGAGATCACCGGGAGGTTAAAGGGACAGAGAGTGAGATCACGGAGTAGTTAAAGGGACAGAGAGTGAGATCACGGTGAGGTTAAATGGACAGAGAGTGAGATCACATGTATGTTAAATGGACAGAGTGAGATCAGTGGGATAGTTAAAGGGACAGAGTTTGACATCAGGGGAACACATAAATGGACTAAGAGTGAGATCACGGGGAGGTTAAAGGGACAGAGAGTGAGATCACGGGGACGTTAAAGGGACAGAGAGTGAGATCACGGGGAGGTTAAAGGGACAGAGAGTGAGATCATGGAGAGGTTAAAGGGACAGAGAGTGAGATCACGGTGAGGTTAAATGGACAGAGAGTGAGATCACATGTATGTTAAATGGACAGAGTGAGATCAGTGGGATAGTTAAAGGGACAGAGTTTGACATCAGGGGAACACATAAATGGACTAAGAGTGAGATCACGGGGAGGTTAAAGGGACAGAGAGTGAGATCATGGAGAGGTTAAAGGGACAGAGAGTGAGATCACGGGGACGCTAAAGGGACAGAGAGTGAGATCACGGGGAGGTTAAAAGGACAGAGAGTGAGATCATGGAGAGGTTAAAGGGACAGAGAGTGAGATCACGGGGACGTTAAAGGGACAGAGAGTGAGATCACGGGGAGGTTAATGGGAAAAAGTGAGGGATCATGGGGAGTTTAAAGCGACTGAGAGTGTGATCAGTGGGCGGTTAAAGAGAGAGAGAAATCACGGGGAGGTTAAAGGGACAGAGAGTGTGATCACGGGGAGGTTAAAGGGACAGAGAGTAAGATCACGGGAAGGTTAAAGTGACAGAGATTAAGATCACGGGGAGTTTAAAGGGACAGAGAGAGAGGTCACGGGGTGGTTAAAGGGACAGAGAGTAAGATCACGGGGAGGTTAAAGGGACAGACAGTGAGTTCACGGGGTGGTTAAAGGGACAGAGAATGAGAACACGGGGAGGTTTAATGGACAGAGAGTGAGAACACGGGGTTGTTAAAGGGACAGAGAGAGATCAAGGGGACGTTAAAGGGACATAGAGTGAGATCACGGGAGGTTAAAGGGACAGAGAGTGAGATCACGGGGAGTCTAAAGAGATAGAGAGTGAGATCGCGGAGAGGCTAAAGGGACAGAGAATGAGATCACGGGAATGTTAAAGGAACAGAGAGTGAGATCACGGGGAGGTTAAAGGGACATAGAGAGAGATCACGGGAAGGTTAAAGGGACAGTGAGTGAGATCACGGGGAGGTTATTGGGACAGAGTGTGAGATCACGGGGAGATTAAAGGGACAGAGAGTGAGACCACGGGTAGGTTAAAGGGGCAGAGAAAGAGCTCATGGGGAAGTTAAAGGGAGAGAGAGTGAAACCACGTGGCGTTTAAAGGGACAGAGAGTGAGATCACGGGGGGTTTAAAGGGACACAGAGTGAGATTCCAAGGAGTGTAAAGGGACAGAGAGTGAGATCACGGGGAGGTTAAAGGGACAAAGAGTGAGATCACGGGGAGTTTCAAGGGACAGAGAGTGTAATCACGGGGAGGTTAAAGGGACAGAGAGTGAGATCACGAGGAGGTTAACGGTACAGAGTGTGAGATCACGGGGTGGTTAAAGGGACAGAGAGAGAGGTGACGGGGTGGTTAAACGGACAGAGAGTGAGATCACGGGGATGTAAAAGGGACAGAGAGTGAGATCACGTGGAGGTTAAAGGGACAGAGAGTGAGTTCACGGAGTGGTTAAAGGGACAGAGAGAGATCAAGGGGACGATAAAGGGACATAGAGTGAGATCACGGGAGGTCAAAGGGACAGAGAGTGAGATCACGGGGAGTCTAAAGAGAAAGAGAGTGAGATCGCGGAGAGGCTAAAGGGACAGAGAATGAGATCACGGGAATGTTAAAGGAACAGAGAGTGAGATCACGGGGAGGTTAAAGGGACATAGAGAGAGATCACGGGAAGGTTAAAGGGACAGTGAGTGAGATCACGGGGAGGTTATTGGGACAGAGTGTGAGATCACGGGGAGATTAAAGGGACAGAGAGTGAAACCACAGGTAGGTTAAAGGGGCAGAAAAAGAGATCATGGGGAAGTTAAAGGGAGGGAGAATGAAACCACGTGGAGTTTAAAGGGACAGAGAGTGAGATCACGGGGGTTTTAAAGGGACACAGAGTGAGATTCCATGGAGTGTATAGGGACAGAGAGTGAGATCACGGGGAGGTTAAAGGGACAAAGAGTGAGATCACGGGGAGGTTAAAGGGGCAGAGAGTTATATCACGGGGAGGTTAAAGAGACAGAGAGTGAGATCACGGGGAGGTTAAAGGGACAGAGAGTGAGCTCACTGTGAGGTTAAATGGACAAAGTGTGAGATCACATGTAGGTTAAATGGACAGAGAGAGATCAGGGGGACAGTTAAAGGGACAGAGAGTGACATCAGGGGAACACATAAATGGACTGAGAGTGAGATCACAGGGAGGGTAAAGGGACAGAGAGTGAGATCACGGTGAGGTTAAATGGACAGAGAGTGAGATCACGGTGAGTTTAATAGGAGAGAGAGTGAGATCTCGGGGGGTTTAAAGGGAAAGAGAGTGAGATCACGGTGAGGTTAAAGGGACAGAGAGTGAGATCACGCGGACGTTAACTGGACAGAGAGTTAGATCACAGGGAGTTTAAAGGGACAGAGAGAGAGATCACGGGGAGGTTAAAGGGACAGTGAGTGCGATCACGGGGAGGTTAAAGGGACAGAGAGTGAGAGCACGGGGAGTTTAAGGGACAGAGAGTGAGATCACGGGTTGGTTAAAGGGACAGAGAATGAGATCACGGGGAGGTTAATGGGTAAAAGAGTGAGATCACGTGGAGGTTAATAGGAACGAGAGTGAGGTCACGGGGAAGGTTAAAGGGACAGAGAGTGAGGTCACCGGGTGGTTAAAGGGACAGAGATTGAGATCACGGGGCGGTTAAAGGGACAGACAATGAGATCACAGGCAGGTTAAAGGGACAGAGAGTGAGATATCGGGGAGGTTAAAGGGACAGAGATTGAGTGCACGGGTAGGTTAAAGGGACAGAGAGTGAGATCACGGGGGGTTTAAAGGGATATAGAGTGTGATCATGGGGAGGTTAAAGGGACAGAGAGAGAGATTACGGGAAGGTTAAAGGGACAGAGAGTGAGATAACGGGGAGGTTAAAGGGACAGTAGGTGAGTTCTTCGGGATGTTAATGGGACAGACAGTGAGATCACGGGGAGGTTAAAGGGACAGTGAGTGCGATCACGGGGAAGTTAAAGGGACAGAGAGTGAGATCACGGGGAGGTTAAAGGGTTAGAGAGTGAGATCACGGGGAGGTTAAAGGGACAGAGAGTGAGATCACGGGGGTTTTAAAGGGACACAGAGTGAGATTCCATGGAGTGTATAGGGACAGAGAGTGAGATCACGGGGAGGTTAAAGGGACAAAGAGTGAGATCACGGGGAGGTTAAAGGGGCAGAGAGTTATATCACGGGGAGGTTAAAGAGACAGAGAGTGAGATCACGGGGAGTTTAAAGGGACAGAGAGTGACATCACGGGGAGTTTAAAGGGACAGAGAATCAGATCGCGGGGAGTTTAATGGGACAGAGAGTGAGAATACAGGGAGGTTAAAGGGTCAGAGAGTGAGACCACGGGGAGGTTAATGGAATAGAGAGTGAGATCACGGGGAGATTAAAGGGACAGAGGGTGAGATCAGGGGTAGGTTAATAAGTCAAAGAGTGAGGTCACGGGGAGGTTAAAGCGACAGAGATTGAGATCACGGGGAGGTTAAAGGGACAGAGAGTGAGGTCACGGGGAAGTTAAAGTGACAGAGAGTGAGATCACGGAGAGGTTAAAGGGGCAGAGAGTGATATCACGGGGTGGTTTAAGGGACAGAGAGTGATATCACGGGGATGTTAAAGGGACAGAGAGAGACTACGGGGAGGTTAAAGCCATAGAGAGGGATCAAGGGGAGGTTAAAGGGACAGAGAGAGACTTCACGGGGAGGTTAAAAGGACAGAGAGTGAGTTCAAGGGGAGGTTAAGGGGATAGAAAGTTAGTTGACGGGGAGGTTAAATGGACAGAGAGTGAGATCACGGGGCGATTAAAGGGACAGAGACTGAGATCACGGGGAGGTTAAGGGGACGAGAGTGAGATCACGGGGAGGTTAAAGGGACAGAGAGTGAGATCACGGGCAGGTTAAATGGACAGAGTGAGATCAAGGGGAAGTTAAAGGGAGAGAGAGTGAGATCACTGGGAAGTTAAAGGGACAGAGATTTAGATCACGGGGAGGTTAAAGCGACAGAGAGTGAGATCACTGGGACGTTAAAGGGACAGAGATTGGGATCACTGGGAGGTTAAAGGGACAGCGAGTGAGATCACGGGGTGATTAAAGGGACAGAAAGTTAGATGCAGGGGAGATTAAATGGACAGAGATTGAGATCACGGGAAGATTAAATGGACAGAGTGAGATCACTGGGACGTTAAAGCGACAGAGACTGAGATTACGGGGAGGTTAAATGGATGGAGAGTAAGATCACGGGGTGTTTATAGGGACAGTGAGTGAGATCACGGGGAGGTTAAAGGGACAGAGAGTGAGATCACGGGGAGGTTAAATGGACAGAGTGAGATCACTGGGACGTTAAAGGGACAGAGAGTGAGTTCACGGGGAGGTTAAAGGGACAGCGAGTGAGTTCAAGGGGAGGTTAAAGGGATAGAAAGTTAGTTGACGGGGAGGTTAAATGGACAGAGAGTGAGATCATGGGGAGTTTATAGGGACAGAGACTGTGATCATGGGGAGGTTAAAGGGACAGAGAGTGAGATCACGGGAAGGTTAAAGGGACAGAGAGTGAGATCTCGGGGAGGTTAAAGGGACAGAGAGTGAGATCGCGGAGTGTTAATGGGAAAGAGAGTGAGATCACGGGGAGGTTAAAGGGACAGAGAGTGATATCACGGGGAGGTTTAAGGGATAGAGAGTGAGATCACGGGGAGGTTAAAGGGACAGAGAGTGAGATTACGGGGAGGATAATAGGAACGAGAGTGAGGTCACGGGGAGGTTAAAGGGACAGAGAGTGAGATCACCGGGAGGTTAATGGGACAGAGATTAAGATCACGGGAAGATTAAAGGGACAGTGTGAGATCACGGGTGGTTAAAGGGTCAGAGAGTGAGATCACGGGAAGTTTAAAGGGACAGAGTGTGAGATCACGGGGAGGTTAAACGGACAGAGAGAGTTAAGGGGGAGGTTAAAGCGACAGAGTGAGATCACGGGGCTGTTGAAGGGACAGAGAGTGAGATCACGGGGAGGTTAAAGGGACAGAGAATGAGATCACGGGGAGTTTAAAGGGACACAGAGTGAGAATACCGGGAGGTTAAGGGACAGAGAGTGAGATCACGGGGAGGTTAAACGGATAGAGAGTGAGATCACGGGGAGTTAAAGGGACAGAGAATGAGATCGCGGGTAGGTTAACGGGACAAAGAGTGAGATCACGGGGAGGTTAAAGGGACACAGACTGATATCACGTTGAGTTTAAAGGGACAGAGAGTGAGAACATGGTGAGTTTAAAGGGAAAGACAGAGATCACTGGGAGGTTAAAGGGACAGAGAGAGTGATCACGGGAATGTTAAAGGGACAGAGAGAGATTACGGGGAGGTTAAAGCGACAGAAAGGCATCACGGGGAGGTTAATGGGACAGAGAGTGAGATCACGGGGAGGTTAATGGGTCAGAGTGCTAAATCAGGGAGGTTAAAGGGACAGAGTGTGAGATCACTGGGAAGTTAAAGGGACAGAGACTTAGATCACGGGGAGGTTAACGGGACAGAGAGTGAGTTCACGGATAGGTTAAAGGGACAGTGTGTGAGATCACGGGGAGGTTAAAGGGACAGAGAGTGAGATCATGGGGAGGTTAAAGGGACAGAGAGAGTTTACGGGGAGGTAAAAGCGACAGAGAGTGAGATCACGGGGAGGTTAAAGGGTCAGTGAGTGAGATCACCGGGAGGTTAAAGGGACAGAGAGTGAGATCACTGGGACGTTAAAGGGACAGAGATTGAGATCACGGGGCGGTTAAAGGGACAGATAATGATATCGCGGGGAGGTGTAAGGGATAGAGATTGAGATCAGGGGGAGGTTAATGGAAGAGAGAGTGAGATCACGGGGAGGATTAAGGAATAGAGATAAAGATCACGGGGAGGTTCAAGGGACAGAGAGTGATATCACGGTGAGGTTAAAGCGACAGAGAGTGAGATCACGGAGCGGTTAAAGGGACAGAGAGTTTGATCATGGGGCGATGAAAGGGACAGAGAGTGAGATTACGGAGTGGAAAAAGGGACAGAGAGAGAAATCTCGGGGAGGTTAAGGGGACAGTGAGTGAGATCAGGGGGAGGATAATGGGACAGAGAGTGAGATCACGGGGAGGTTTAAGGGACAGATAGTGAGATCACGGGGAGGATAAAGGGACAGGGAGTGAGATCCAGGGCTGCTTAATAGGATAGAGAGTGAGATCACCGGGAGGTTAAAGGGAAAGAGAGTGAGGTCAGTGGGAGGTTAATGGGACAGAGAGTGAGATCACAGGGAGGTTAAGGGGACAGAGACTGATCTCACGGTGAGGTTAAAGGAACAGAGAGTGAGATCACGAGGATGTTAAAGGGACAGAGAGAGTAAACGGGGAGGTTAAAGCGACAGAGTGAGATCACGGGGAGGTTAAAGGGACAGAGATTAAGATCACGGGAAGATTAAAGGGACAGAGTGAGATCACGGGGAGATTAAAGGGACAGAGAGTGAGATCACGGGGAGGTTGAAGGGTCAGAGTGTGAGATCACGGGAAGTTTAAAGGGACAGAGTGAGATCACGGGGAGGTTGAAGGGACTGAGAGTGAGATCACGGGAAGGTTAAAGGGATAGAGAGTGAGATCACGGGGAGTTTAAAGGGACAGAGAGTGAGAATACTGGGAGGTTAAAGCGACAGTGAGTGAGATCACGGGGAGGTTAAAGGGATAGAGAATGAGATCACGGGGAGCTTAATGGGACAGAGAGTGAGATCACGGGGAGGTAAAAGGGACAGAGAGTGAGATCACGGGGAGGATAAAGGGACAGAGACTGATATCACGTTGAGTTTAAAGGGACAGAGAGTGAGAACACAGGGAGTTTAAAGGGAAAGACAGAGATCACTGGGAGGTTAAAGGGACAGAGAGGGAGATTACGGGGAGGTTAAAGCGACAGAGAGTGAGATCACGGGGAGGTTAAAGGGACGGAGTGTGAGATCACAGGGAGGTTAAAGGGACAAAGAGAGAGATCTGAGGTAGTTTAAAGGGAAAGAGAGTGAGATCACTGGGAAGTTAAAGGGACAGAGATTAAGATCATGGGGAGGTTAAAGGGACAGAGAGAGTTTACGGGGAGGTAAAAGCGACAGAGAGTGAGATCACTGGGACGTTAAAGGGACAGAGATTGAGATCACGGGGCGGTTAAAGGGACAGAGAGTGAGATAACGGGGAGGTTAAAGGGACAGAGAGTGATATCACGGGCAGGTTAAATGGACAGAGTGAGATCACTGGGACGTTAAAGGGACAGAGATTGAGATCACGGAGAGGTTAAAAGGACAGAGTGAGATCACTGGGACGTTAAAGGGACAGAGATTGAGATCACGGGGAGGTTTACGGGACAGAGAGTGAGATTACTGCAAGTTAAAGGGACAGAGAGAAATTACGGGGAGGTTAAAGCCACAGAGAGTGAGATCACGGGGAGGTAAACGGGACAGAGAGTGAGATTACTGCAGGTTAAAGGGACAGAGAGTGAGATCACGGGGAGGTTAATGGGACAGAGAGTGAGATCACGGGGATGTTAAAGGGAGAGAGAGAGAGATCAAGGTGAGGTTAATGGGACAGAGATTGAGATCACTGGGAGGTGAAAGGGACAGAGAGTGAGGTCACGGGCAGGTTAAATGGACAGAGATTGAGATCACGGGAAGATTAAATGGACAGAGTGAGATCATTGGGACGTTAAAGGGACAAAGATTGAGATCACGGGGAGGTTAAAAGGATAGAGTTTAATCACTGGGACGTTAAAGGGACAGAGATTGAGATCACGGGGAGGTTAAAAGGACAGAGTTTAATCACTGGGACGTTAAAGGGACAGAGAGTTAGATCACGGGAGGTTAAAGGGACAGAGAGTGAAATCACGGGGTGGTAAAAGGGCCAGAGAGTTAGATGACGGGGAGGTTAAATGGACAGAGAGTGAGTTCATGGGGATGTTAATGGGACAGAAATTGAGATTACGGGGAGGTTAAAGGGACAGAGAGTGAGATCACGGTCAGGTAAAGGGACAGAGAGTGCTATCACGGGGAGGTTTAAGGGATAGAGATTGAGATCACGGGGAGGTTAAAGGGAAAGAGAGTGAGATCAGGGGGAGGTTAATGGGACAGGGAGTGAGATCACAGGGTGGTTACGGGGACAGAGAGTGAGATCGCGGGGAGGTTAAAGGGTCAGAGAGTGAGATCACGGGGAGGTTAAAGGGACAGGGAGTGATATCACGGGGAGGTTTAAGGGATAGGGAGTGAGATCAGGGGAACGTTAATGGGACAGAGAGTGAGATCACAGGCAGGATAAAGGGACAGAGAGTGAGATCACTGGGTGGTTAAAGGGACAGAGAGTGAGATCGCGGGGAGGTTAAAGGGACAGTGACAGATTACGGGAAGGTTAAAGCGACAGAGACTGAGTTCATGGTGAGGTTAATGGGACAGAGAGTGAGATCATGTGGACGTTAAAGGAACAGAGATTGATATCACGGATAAGTTCAAGGGAATGAGAGTGAGATCACTGGGGAGGTTAAAGGGACTGAGAGTGAGATCACGGGGAGGTTAATGGGACAGAGAGAGATCACTGGGACGCTAAAGAGACAGAGATTGAGCTCACGGAGAGGTTAAAGGGACAGAGTGAGATCACTGGGGTGTTAAAGGGACAGATATTGAGATCATGGGGAGGTTAAAGGGACAGAGTGATATCACTGGAATGTTAAAGGGACAGAGATTGAGATCATGGGGAGGATAACGGGACAGAGAGTGAGATTACTGCAGGTTAAAGGGACAGAGAGAGATTACGGGGAGGTTAAAGCAACAGAGAGTGAGATCAAGGGGAGGATAATGGGACAGAGAGTCAGATTACTGCAGGTTAAAGGAACGGAGTGAGATCGTGTGGACGTTAAAGGGATAGAGAGTGAGATCACGCGGAAGTTAAAGGGACAGAGAGTTAGATCACGGGGAGGTTTAAGGGATAGAGAGTGAGATCACGGGAAAGTTAAGGGGACAGAGAGTGTGATCAGAGGGAGGTTAAAGGGACAGAGACTGAGATCACGGGGAGGTTAAAGGGATAGAGAGTGAGATCACGGGGAGGTTAAAGGGACAGAGAGTGAGATCACGGGGAGGTAAAAGGGACAGAGAGTGAGATCACGGGGTGGTTAACGGGACAAAGAGTGAGATCACAAGGATGTTGAAGGGACAGAGAGTGAGATCACGGGGAGGTTATAGGGGACAGACAGTGAAATCACGGGGAGGTTAAAGGGACAGACAGTGAGATCATGGAGAGGGTAATGAGACAGAGAGTGATATCACGGGGAGGTTAAGGGGACAGAGAGTGTGATCAGGGAGAGGTTAATGGGAAAGAGAGTGAGATCACAGTGAGGTTAAAGGGACAGAGGGTGATATTACGGGGAGGTTTAAGGGATAGAGAGTGAGATCACGGGGAGGTTAACGGGACAGTGAGTGACGTCAGGGGGAGGTTAATGGGACAGAGAGTGAGATCACAGGGAGGATAAAGGGACAGACAGTGAGATCATGGAGAGGTTAATGGGACTGAGAGTGATAATACGGGGAGATTAAGGGGACAGAGAGTGTGATCAGGGAGAGGTTAATGGGACCGAGAGTGAGATCACAGTGAGGTTAAAGGGACAGAGAGTGACATCAGGGGAGGTTAATGGGACAGAGAGTGAGATCACGGGGAGGATAAAGGGACAGAGAGAGATTACGGGAAGGTTAAAGCGACAGAGAGTGAGATCGCGGGAAGGTTAAAGGGACAGAGAGTGAGATTACGGGGAGGTTAAAGGGACAGAGAGTGAGATCACGGGGAGGCTAAAGGGACAGCGAGTTAGATCACGGGGAGGCTAAAGGGAAAGAGATTGAGATCACTAGGAAGGGAAAGCGACAGAGATTTAGATCACAGGGAGGTTAACGGGACAGAGAGTGAGATTACTGCAGGTTAAAGGGACAGAGAGAGATTACGGGGAGGTAAAAGCGACAGTGAGTGAGATCACGGGGAATTTAAAGGGACAGAGAGTGAGATCACGGGGATGTTAAAGGGAGAGAGAGAGAGATCACGGTGAGGTTAATGGGACAGAGAGTGAGATAACGGGGAGGTGAAAGGGACAGAGAATGAGATCACAGGGAGGTTAAAGGAACAGAGAGTGATGTCACGGGAAGATTAAATGGACAGAGTGAGATCATTGGGACGTTAAAGGGACAGAGATTGAGATCACGGGGAGGTTAAAGGGAGAGAGTGAGATCACTGGGACGTTAAAGGGACAGAGCTTGATATCACGGGGAGGTTAAAGGGCCAGAGAGTTAGATGACAGGGAGGTTAAATGGACATAGAGTGAGTTCACGGGGAGGTTAAAGGGACAGAAATTGAGATTACGGGGAGGTTAAAGGGACAGAGAGTGAGATTACGGGGAGGTTAAAGGGAATGAGAGTGAGATCACGGGGAGGTTAATGGGACAGAGTGAGATCA
Source organism: Cetorhinus maximus (assembly GCF_964194155.1). NCBI lineage: Eukaryota > Metazoa > Chordata > Chondrichthyes > Lamniformes > Cetorhinidae > Cetorhinus > Cetorhinus maximus. The sequence continues at coordinate 604,470 of NW_027596204.1, forward strand.
CTGGGATGTTAAAGGGACAGAGATTGAGATCACGGAGAGGTTAAAGGGACAGAGTGAGATCACTGGGGTGTTAAAGGGACAGAGATTGAGATCATGGGGAGGTTAAAGGGACAGAGAGTGAGATTACTGCAGGTTAAAGGGACAGAGAGAGATTACGGTGAAGTTAAAGCGACAGAGAGTGAGATCACGGGGAGGATAATGGGACAGAGAGTCAGATTACTGCAGGTTAATGGGACAGATTGAGATCACTGGGACGTTAAAGGGACAGAGATTGAGATCACGGAGAGGTTAAAGGTCAGATTGAGATCACTGAGATGTTAAAGGGACATAGATTGAGATCATGTGGAGGTTAAAGGGACAGAGTGAGATCACTGTGATGTTAAAGGGACAGAAATTGAGATCATGGGGAGGTTAACGGGACAGAGAGTGAGATCTGCGGGAGGTTAAAGGGACAGAGAGAGATTACGGGGAGGTTAAAGCGACAGAGAGTTAGATCACGGGGAGGATAATGGGACAGAGAGTGAGATCACGTGGACGTTAAAGGGATAGGGATTGAGATCACGGGGAAGTTAAAGGGACAGAGAGTGAGATCACGGGTAGGTTAACGGGACAAAGAGTGAGATCACGGGGAGGTTAAAGGGACTGAGAGTGAGATCACGGTGAGGTTAAAGGGAATGAGAGTGAGATCACGGGGAGGTTAATGGGACAGAGAGAGAGGTCACGGGGTGGTTAAAGGGACAGAGAGTAAGATCACGGGGAGGTTAAAGGGACAGACAGTGAGTTCACGGGGTGGTTAAAGGGACAGAGAATGAGAACACGGGGAGGTTTAATGGACAGAGAGTGAGAACACGGGGTTGTTAAAGGGACAGAGAGAGATCAAGGGGACGTTAAAGGGACATAGAGTGAGATCACGGGGAGGTTAAAGGGGCAGAGAGTGATATCACGGGAAGGTTATAGGGACAGAGAGTGAGATCACGGGGAGGTTAAAGGGACTGAGAGTGAGATCACGGTGAGGTTAAAGGGAATGAGAGTGAGATCACGGGGAGGTTAATGGGACAGAGTGAGATCACTGGGATGTTAAAGGGACAGAGATTGAGATCACGGAGAGGTTAAAGGGACAGAGTGAGATCACTGGGGTGTTAAAGGGACAGAGATTGAGATCATGGGGAGGTTAAAGGGACAGAGAGTGAGATTACTGCAGGTTAAAGGGACAGAGAGAGATTACGGTGAAGTTAAAGCGACAGAGAGTGAGATCACGGGGAGGATAATGGGACAGAGAGTCAGATTACTGCAGGTTAATGGGACAGATTGAGATCACTGGGACGTTAAAGGGACAGAGATTGAGATCACGGAGAGGTTAAAGGTCAGAGTGAGATCACTGAGATGTTAAAGGGACATAGATTGAGATCATGTGGAGGTTAACGGGACAGAGAGTGAGATCTGCGGGAGGTTAAAGGGACAGAGAGAGATTACGGGGAGGTTAAAGCGACAGAGAGTTAGATCACGGGGAGGATAATGGGACAGAGAGTGAGATCACGTGGACGTTAAAGGGATAGGGATTGAGATCACGGGGAAGTTAAAGGGACAGAGAGTGAGATCACGGGTAGGTTAACGGGACAAAGAGTGAGATCACGGGGAGTTTAAAGGGACAGAGAGTGAGATCACGGGGAGGTTAACGGGACAAAGAGTGAGATCACGGGGAGGTTAAAGGGACAGAGAGTGAGAACACGGGGAGTTTAAAGGGAAAGTCAGAGATCACTGGGAGATTAAAGCGACAGGGATTGAGATCAGGGGGAGGTTAAAAGGGACAGAGAGTGAGATCACAGGGAGGTTAAAGGAACTGAGAGTGAGATCACGGGTAGGTTAACGGGACAAAGAGTGAGATCACAGGGAGGTTAAAGGGACAGAGAGTAGTGTCACGTGGACGTTAAAGGGACAGAGATTGAGATAATGGGGAGGTTAACGGGACAGAGAGTGAGATTACTGCAGGTTAAAGGGACAGTGAGTTAGATCACGGGGAGGATAAAGGGACAGAGAGTGAGGTCACGTGGACGTTAAGGGGACAGAGAGTGTGATCAGACGGAGGTTTAAGGGACAGAGAGTGAGAATAACGGGAGGTTAAAGGGACAGAGAGTGAGATCATGGGGAGTTTAAAGGGACAGAGAGTGAGATCACGGAGAGGTTAAAGCGACAGAGAGTGAGATCACGGGGAGGTTAATGGGACAGAGAGTGAGATGACGGGGTGGTTAAAGAACAGAGAGTGAGATCTCGGATAGGTTAAAGGGATAGAGAGTGAGATCACGGGGAGGTTAAAGGGACAGAGAGTGAGATCACGGGTAGGTTAATGGGACAAAGAGTGAGATCACTGGGAGGTTAAAGGGACAGAGAATGAGAACACGGGGAGTTAAAAGGGAAAGACAGAGATCACTGGGAGATTAAAGGGACAGAGATTGTGATCAGCGGGAGGTTAAAGCGACAGAGAGAGATCACGGGGTGGTTCAAGGGACAGAGACTGTGATCACGGGGCGGTTAAAGGGACAGAGGGTGAGATCTCTGGGAAGTTAAAGGGACAGAGATTCAGATCACGGGTAGGTTAACGGGACAGAGAGTTAGATCACGGGTAGGTTAATGGGACAGAGAGAGATTACGGGGAGGTTAAATGGACAGAGAGTGAGATCACGGGGACTTTAAAGGGACAGAGATTGAGATCACGGGGAGGTTAAAGGGACAGAGAGTGATATCACGGGGCGGTTTAAGGGATAGAGAATGAAATCACGGGAAAGTTAAGGGGACAGAGAGTGAGATCAGGGGGAGGTTAATGGGACAGAGAGTGAGATCACAGGGAGGTTAAAGGGACAGAGAGCGATATCACGGGGAGGTTTAAGTGATAGAGAGTGAGATCACGGGGATGTTAAAGGGACAGTGAGTGAGATCAGGGGGAGGTTAATGGGACAGAGAGAGTTGACGGGGAGTTTAAAGCGACAGATTGAGATCACGGGGAGGTTAAACGGACAGATAGTGAGATCACGAGGAGGTTAAAGGGACATAGAGTGAGAACACGGGGTGGTTAAAGAGATAGAGAATGAGAACACAGGGAGGTTAAATGGACAGAGAATGAGATCACGGGGAGGTTAAAGGGACAGAGAGTGAGAACACGGGGAGGTTAAAGGGACAGAGAGTGAGATCATGCGGAGTTTAAAGGGACAGAGAGTGAGATCACGGAGAGGTTAAAGCGACAGAGAGTGAGATCACGGAGAGGTTAATGGGACAGAGAGTGAGATGACGGGGAGGTTAAAGAACAGAGAGTGAGATCACGGGGAGGTTAAAGGGACAGAGAGTGAGATCACGGTGAGGTTAAAGGGACTGAGAGTGAGATCACGGGTAGGTTAACGGGACAAAGAGTGAGATCACTGGGAGGATAAAGGGACAGAGAGTGAGATCACAGGGAGGTTAAAGGGACAGAGCGTGAGATCACGGGGATGTTAAAGGGACAGTGAGTGAGATCACGGGGAGGTTAATGGGACAGAGAGAGTTGACGGGGAGTTTAAAGCGACAGATTGAGATCACGGGGAGGTTAAACGGACAGATAGTGAGATCACGAGGAGGTTAAAGGGACATAGAGTGAGATCACGGGGAGGTTAAAGAGACAGAGAATGAGAAGACAGGGAGGTTAAATGGACAGAGAATGAGATCACGGGGAGGTTAAAGGGACAGAGAGTGAGAACACGGGGAGTTTAAAGGGAAAGACAGAGATCACTGGGAGATTAAAGCGACAGAGATTGAGCTCAGGGGGAGGTTAAAGGGACAGAGAATGAGATCACGGGCAGACTAAAGGGACAGAGATTGAGATCATGGGGAGGTTAAAGGGATAGAGAGTGAGACCACGGGGAGGATAAAGGGATAGAGAGTGAGACCACGGGGAGGTTAAAGGGACAGAGAGTGAGATCACGGGGAGGTAAAAGGGACAGAGAGTGAGAACACGGGGAGTTTAAAGGGAAAGGCAGAGATCACTGGGAGATTAAAGGGACAGAGATTGAGATCACGGGGAGTTTAAAGGGACAGAGAGTGAGAATACGCGGAGGTTAAAGGGACAGAGAGTGAGATCACGGGGAGGTTAGTGGGATAGAGCGTGAGATCACGGGGAGGTTAACGGGACAGAGTGAGATCACGGGGAGGTTAAAGAGACAGAGAATGAGAACACTGGGAGGTTAAAGGGACAGAGAATGAGATCACGGGGAGGTTAATGGGACATAGAATGAGATCACGGGCAGATTAAAGGGACAGAGATTGAGATCATGGGGACTTTAAAGGGACAGAGAGTGAGACTACGCGGAGGTTAAAGGGACAGAGAGTGAGATCACGGGGAGGTTAGTGGGGTAGAGAGTGAGATCACGGGGTGGTTAACGGGAATAGAGAGTGAGATCACGGGGAGGTTAACGGGACAAAGAGTGAGATCACGGGGAGGTTAATGGGACAGTGAGTGATATCACGGTTAGTTTAAAGGGACAGAGAGTGAGATCACGGGGAGTTTAAAGGGACTGTCAGTGATAACGGGGTGGTTAAAGGGACAGACATTGAGATCACGTGGAGGTTAAAGGGACAGAGTGCTAAACCAGGATGTTTAAAGTGACAGAGAGTGAGATCACTGGGAAGTTAAATGGACAGAGATTTAGATCACGGGGATTTTAATAGGATTGAGAGTGAGGTCACGGGTAGGTTAAAGGGACAGCGACTGATATCACGGGGAGGTTAATAGGACAGAGAGTGAGATCACGGGGAGGTTCAAGGGACAGAGAGTGAGATCACGGGGATTTAAAGGGACAGAGAGTGAAATCACGGAGAGGTTAAAGGGACAGAGAGTGAGATCACGGGGAGGTTAAAGGGACAGAGAGTGAGATCACGGGGAGGTTAAAGGGAAAGAGAGTGAGATCACGGAGAGGTTGAAGGAATTGTGTTTGAGATCATGGGGAGTTTAAAGGGACAGAGATGCAGATCACGGGGAGATTAAAGTGACAGTGAGTGAGTTCACGGGGAGGTTAATGGGACAGAGTGAGATTACTGCAGGTTAAAGGGACAGAGAGAGATTACGGGGAGGTTAAAGCGAAAGACTGAGATCACGGGGAGGTTAATGGGACAGAGAGTGAGATCACGTGGACGTTAAAGGTAAAGAGAGTGAGATCACAGGGAGGTTAAAGGGAAAGAGAGTGAGGTCACGGGCAGGTAAAATGGACAGAGATTGAGATCACGGGAAGATTAAATGGACAGAGTGAGATCACTGGGACGTTAAATGGACAGAAATTGAGATCACGGGGAGGTTAAAGGGACAGAGAGTGAGATCACGGGGAGGTTAAAGGGACAGAGGGTGCGATCACCGGGAGGTTAAAGGGTCAGAGAGTGAGATCACGGGGAGGTTAAAGGGACAGAGAGTGAAATCACCGGGCGGTTAAAGGGACAGAGAGTTAGATCACAGGGAGGTTAAAGAGACAGAGAGTGAAATCACTGGGTGATTAAAGGGCCAGAGAGTTAGATGACGGGGAGCTTAAATGGACAGACAGTGAGATCACGGGGAGGTGAAAGGGGCAGAGAATTAGATCACAGGGAGGTTAAAGTGACAGAGAGTGAGATCACAGGGTGGTTAAAGGGACAGTGTGAGATCACTGGGACGTTAAACAGTCAGAGATTGAGATCACGGGGAGGTTAAAGGGACAGAGAGTGAGATCACGTGCCGGTTAAAGGGACAGAGAGTTAGATCACGGGGAGGTTAAAGGGACAGAAATTGAGATCATGGGACGGTTAAAGGGACAGAGAGTGAGATAACGGAGAGGTTAAATGGACAGAGAGTGACATCAATGGGAGGTTTAAGGGATAGAGTGTGAGATCACGGGAAAGTTAAGGGGACAGATAGAGAGATCAGGGGAAGGTTAATGGGACAGAGATTGAGATCACGGGGAGGCTAAAGGGACAGAGAGTGAGATCACGGGGAGGCTAAAGGGACAGAGAGTGAGATCACGGGCAGTTGAAAGGGACAGAGAGTGAGATCACGGGGAGGTTTAAGGGATAGAGATTGAGATCACGGGTAGTTTAAAGGGACAGAGAGTGAGATCAGGGGGAGATTCATGGGACAGAGAGTGAGATCACAGGGAGGTTAAAGGGACAGAGAGTGAGATCACGGGGAGGTTAAAGGGACAGAGAGTGAGATCACGGGGAGGCTAAAGGGACAGAGAGTGAGATCACGGACAGTTTAAAGGGACAGAGAGTGAGATCACGGGGAGGTTTAAGGGATAGAGATTGAGATCACGGGTAGTTTAAATGGACACAGAGTGAGATCAGGGCAAGGTTAATGGGACAGAGAGTGAGATCACAGGGAGGTTAAAGGGACAGAGAGTGATATCACGGTGAGGTTAAAGGGACAGAGAGTGAGATCACGGGGAGGTTAATGGGACAGAGAGTGAAATCACGCGGAGGTGAAAGGGACAGAGAATGTGATCACGGGAAGATTAAATGGACAGATTGAGGACCACTGGGACGTTAAAGGGACAGAGATTGAGATCACGGGGAGGTTAAAGGGTCAGATGGAGATCACTGGGAGGTTAAAGGGACAGAGATTGAGATCACGGGGAGGTTAAAGGGACAGAGAGTTAGATGACGGGGTGGTTAAATGGATAGATAGTGAGATCACGAGGAGATTAAAGGGACAGAGATTGAGATCACGGGCCAGTTAATGGGACAGAGAATGAGATCACGGGGAGGTTAAAGGGAAAGAGATTGAGATCATGGGGAGGTTATTGGGACAGATCGTGAGATCAGGGGGAGGTTAATGGGACAGAGAGTGATATCACGCGGAGGTTTAAATGTTAGAGAATGAGATCACGGGACGCTTAATAGGAATGAGAGTGAGGTCACGGGGAAGTTACAGGGACAGAGAGAGAGATCACGGGGAGGTTAAAGTGACAGAGAGTGAGATCACGGTGAGGTTTAAGGGATAGAGAGTGAGATCACGGGAAAGTTAAGGGGACAGAGAGTGAGATGAGGGGGAAGTTAATGGGACAGAGAGTGAGATGACGGTGAGGTTAAAGGGACAGAGTGAGATCAAGGGCAGGTTAAAGGGACAGAGAGTGATATCACGCGGAGGTTTAAGGGATAGAGAATGAGATCACGGGGAGGTTAAAGGGAAAGAGAGTGAGATGACAGGGAGGTTAAAGGGACAGAGAGTGAGATCACGGGGAGGTTAAAGGGAAAGTGAGTGAGATCAAAGGGAGGTTAAAGGGACAGTGAATGAGATCACGGGGAGGTTATAGTGAGAGAGAGTGAGATCATCGGGGACAATTAAAGGGAAAGAGTGTGAGATTAGGGCAGTAGTTAAAGGGACAGAGAGTGAGATCAGGGGGACAGTTAAAGGAACAGAGAGTGAGATCAGGCGGACATTTAAAGGGACAGAGAGTGAGATCAGGGGGACAATTCAAGTGACGGAGAGTGAGATCAGGGGGCATTAAAGGGTCAGAGAATGAGATCAGGGTGAGGTTAACGGGACAGAGAGTGAGATCACGGGGAGGTTAAAGGGACAGAGAGTGAGATCACGGGGAGGTTAACGGGACAGAGAGTGAGTTCACGGGGAGATTAAAGGGACAGTGAATGAGATCACGGGGAGGTTAACGGGACTGAGAGTGAGTTCACGGGGAGGTTAAAGGGACAGAGAGTGGGATCACGGTGAGGTTAAATGGACAGAGAGTGAGATCACAGGGAGGTTAAAGGGAGAGCGTGAGATCACGGGGAGGTTAAAGGGACAGAGAGTGAGATCACAGGGAGGTTAAAGAGAGAGCGTGAGATCACGGGGAGGTTAAAGGGGCAGAGAGTGCGATCACGGGGAGATGAATGGGACAGGGAGAGAGATCACGGGGAGGTTAATGGGACAGAGTGTGAGATCACGGGGACGTTAAAGGGACAGAGAGTGAGATCAGGGGAAGTTTAAAGGGACAGAGAGTGAGATCACGGGGAGGTTAAAGGGACAGAGAGTGAAATCACGCGGAGGTGAAAGGGACAGAGAATGAGATCACAGGAAGATTAAATGGACAGATTGAGATCACTGGGATGTTAAAGGGACAGAGATTGAGATCACGGGGAGGTTAAAGGGTCAGATGGAGATCACTGGGACGTTAAAGGGACAGAGATTGAGATCACGGGGAGGTTAAAGGGACAGAGAGTTTGATGACGGGGAGATTAAATGGATAGAGAGTGAGATCACGAGGAAGTTAAAGGGACAGAGATTGAGATCACGGGGCAGTTAATGGGACAGATAATGAGATCACGGGGAGGTTAAAGGGAAAGAGAGTGAGATCATGGGGAGGTTATTGGGACAGAGAGTGATATCACGGGGAGGCATAAGGGATAGAGAGTGAGACCACGGGAAAGTTAAGGGTCAGAGCGTGAGATCAGGGGGTGGTTAATGGGACAGAGAGTGATATCACGCGGGGGTTTAAGGGATAGAGAATGAGATCACGGGACGGTTAATAGGAATGAGAGTGTGGTCACGGGGAAGTGACAGGTACAGAGAGAGAGATCACGGGGAGGTTAAAGGCACAGAGAGTTAGATCACGGTGAGGTTTAAGGGATAGAGAGTGAGATCACGGGAAAGTAAAGGGGACAGAGAGTGAGATCACGGGGAGGTTAATAGGAATGAGAGTGAGGTCACGGGGAAGTTAAATGGACAGTGAGTGAGATCACGGGGAAGTTAAAGGGACAGAGAGTGAGATCACGGGGAGGTTAAAGGGACAGAGAGTGAGATCACGGTGAGATTAATGGGACAGAGTGTAAGGTCACGGGGAGGTGAAAGGGACAGAGAATTAGATCACAGTTAGGTTAAAGGGACAGAGAGTGAGATAACGGGCAGGTTAAATGGACAGAGATTGAGATCACGGGAAGATTAAATGGACAGAGTGAGATCACGAGGAGGTTAAAGGGACAGAGATTGAGATCACGGGGCGGATAAAGGGACAGAGAATGAGATCACGGGGAGGTTAAAGGGACAGAGAGTGAGATCAGGGGGACGTTAATGGGACAGATGGTTAGATCACAGGGATGTTAAAGGGACAGAGAGTGAGATTAAGGGGAGGTTTAAGGGATAGAGAGTGAGATCACGGGAATTTTAAAAGAACAGAGAGTAATATCACGGGGAGGTTAAAGGGACACTGAGTGAGATCAAAGGGAAGTTAAAAGGACAGAGAGTGAGATTACGGGGAAGTTAATGGGACAGAGAGATAGATCAGGGAGGTTAAAGGGACAGAGAGTGAGATCATGGGGAGGTTAAATGGACAGAGAGTGAGAAAACCGGGAGTTGAAAGGGACAGACAGTGAGATCATGGGGAGGTTTATAGGGACAGAGAGTGAGATCACGGGGAGTTTAAAGGGACAGAGAGTGAGATCAAAGGGAGGTTCAAGGGACAGAGAATGAGAACACGGAGAGGTTATAGGGAGAGAGAGTGAGATCATCGGGGACAATTAAAGGGACAGAGTGTGAGATTAGGGCAGTAGTTAAAGGGACAGAGAGTGAGATCAGGGGGACAGTTAAAGGAACAGAGAGTGAGGTCAGGCGGACATTTAAAGGGACAGAGAGTGAGATCAGGGGGACAATTCAAGGGACGGAGAGTGAGATCGGGGGACAGTTAAAGGGACAGATAGTGAGATCACGGGGCGGTTAAAGGGTCAGAGAGTGAGATCACAGGGAGGTTAAAGGGACAGAGAGTGAGTTCACGGGGAGGTTAAAGAGACAGAGAGTGAGATCACAGGGAGGTTAAAGGGACAGAGAGTGATATCACGGTGAGGTTAAAGGGACAGAGTGTGAGAACACGGGGTGGTTAAAGGGACAGAGAATGAGATCGCGGGCAGGTTAAAGTGACAGAGGGAGTTAACGGGGAGATTAAAGCGACAGAGTGAGATCACGGGGACGTTAAAGGGACAGAGATTTAGATCACGGGGAGGTCAACGGGACAGAGAGTGAAATCACGGGGAGGTTAATGGGACAGTGAGAGAGATCACGTGGACGTTAAAGGGACAGAGATTGACATCACGGGGAATTTAAAGGGACACAGAGTGAGATCACGGGGAGGTTAAAGGGACTGAGATTTAGATCACGGGGAGGTTAATGGGACAGAGAGTGAAATCACGCGGAGGTGAAAGGGACAGAGAATGAGATCACAGGAAGATTAAATGGACAGATTGAGATCACTGGGATGTTAAAGGGACAGAGATTGAGATCACGGGGAGGTTAAAGGGTCAGATGGAGATCACTGGGACGTTAAAGGGACAGAGATTGAGATCACGGGGAGGTTAAAGGGACAGAGAGTTTGATGACGGGGAGATTAAATGGATAGAGAGTGAGATCACGAGGAAGTTAAAGGGACAGAGATTGAGATCACGGGGCAGTTAATGGGACAGATAATGAGATCACGGGGAGGTTAAAGGGAAAGAGAGTGAGATCATGGGGAGGTTATTGGGACAGAGAGTGATATCACGGGGAGGCATAAGGGATAGAGAGTGAGACCACGGGAAAGTTAAGGGTCAGAGCGTGAGATCAGGGGGTGGTTAATGGGACAGAGAGTGATATCACGCGGGGGTTTAAGGGATAGAGAATGAGATCACGGGACGGTTAATAGGAATGAGAGTGTGGTCACGGGGAAGTGACAGGTACAGAGAGAGAGATCACGGGGAGGTTAAAGGCACAGAGAGTTAGATCACGGTGAGGTTTAAGGGATAGAGAGTGAGATCACGGGAAAGTAAAGGGGACAGAGAGTGAGATCACGGGGAGGTTAATAGGAATGAGAGTGAGGTCACGGGGAAGTTAAATGGACAGTGAGTGAGATCACGGGGAAGTTAAAGGGACAGAGAGTGAGATCACGGGGAGGTTAAAGGGACAGAGAGTGAGATCACGGTGAGATTAATGGGACAGAGTGTAAGGTCACGGGGAGGTGAAAGGGACAGAGAATTAGATCACAGTTAGGTTAAAGGGACAGAGAGTGAGATAACGGGCAGGTTAAATGGACAGAGATTGAGATCACGGGAAGATTAAATGGACAGAGTGAGATCACGAGGAGGTTAAAGGGACAGAGATTGAGATCACGGGGCGGATAAAGGGACAGAGAATGAGATCACGGGGAGGTTAAAGGGACAGAGAGTGAGATCAGGGGGACGTTAATGGGACAGATGGTTAGATCACGGGGATGTTAAAGGGACAGAGAGTGAGATTAAGGGGAGGTTTAAGGGATAGAGAGTGAGATCACGGGAATTTTAAAAGAACAGAGAGTAATATCACGGGGAGGTTAAAGGGACACTGAGTGAGATCAAAAGGAAGTTAAAAGGACAGAGAGTGAGATTACGGGGAAGTTAATGGGACAGAGAGATAGATCAGGGAGGTTAAAGGGACAGAGAGTGAGATCATGGGGAGGTTAAATGGACAGAGAGTGAGAAAACCGGGAGTTGAAAGGGACAGACAGTGAGATCATGGGGAGGTTTATAGGGACAGAGAGTGAGATCACGGGGAGTTTAAAGGGACAGAGAGTGAGATCAAAGGGAGGTTCAAGGGACAGAGAATGAGAACACGGAGAGGTTATAGGGAGAGAGAGTGAGATCATCGGGGACAATTAAAGGGACAGAGTGTGAGATTAGGGCAGTAGTTAAAGGGACAGAGAGTGAGATCAGGGGGACAGTTAAAGGAACAGAGAGTGAGGTCAGGCGGACATTTAAAGGGACA